>NW_015505415.1:1331132-1350107 GCF_001515645.1 Sinocyclocheilus grahami | reverse complement strand
CCCCCCCCCCCCCCCCCCCCCCCAACAGGAAGTAATTAGGCGGAAGAAACACAGATGCTGTGGAATTCATCACTCATCAGGAAAAAGCATGAATTCAACTTTCAATCAGATAATTTAGCTTTACTGTGAGTGTCAGGAAACTGGCTCTTATGGAAGATCAATTCTTGAGATTTTAAATAAAGGATGAATGAAACACAAGAGTCCACTGTGACTCTGTCTTTATTTAGAGCAAAGACTTGTGTCAGCTTTATTCAGTTATGTAACAGGCACTTGAATACAGAGAATAACAAACCCATCGAGAGACCCAAGGCTAAAACACACACACAAATTAAACAGCCTCTAGTGTGTGTGTGTGTGTGCTGTACATAAACCACTGCAGCTCTAATCTGCGCGCAACCTGACCCTAATGAGAAAGAGATATGATGATCATCATCACATAACACAATATAATCACCATCTCATCATAACACACTGTTATTTCCACCATCACATATCATAACACACTACAACAGTTACCATCAGATATCATAACACAACGTATTCACCATCATCACATACTATAACATTCTGTAATAATCACATCAACACACCATAGCATACTATAATCAATCACCATCATCACATACAATGTAAATCACATCATAACACTCTATAATCACCATCACATACATAATCATCACATAACATAATATAATCACATCATAACACACTACAACAGTTATCATCAGATATCATAACACAACGTATTCATCATCATCACATACTATAACATTCTGTAATAATCACATAACACAATATAATCACATCATCATAACACATGAATCACATCAACACACCATAACATACTATAATCATCACATAACACAATATAATCACATCAACACACCATAACATACTATAATCATCACATAACACAATATAATCACATCAACACACCATAACATACTATAATCAATCACCATCATCACATATACAATGTAAATCATGTCATAACTCACTATAATCACATAATAACACTATAATCACCATCACATACCATAACATACTATATAATTATCATATAACACAATATAATCACATCATAACACACTATAACCACATTATCATATACCATAACATACTATCACCATCATCACATAACACAATATAGTCACATCACAACACAGTCATCACTACCATCACATATCATAACACACTACAATTGCAATCATCAGTTATCATTATACACTGTATTCACCATCATTACATACCATAACATACTATAATCACCATCATCACATATCACAACAAACTATAATCACATCACATCATAACACACTGTAATCACCACAATCACATATCACAACAAACTATAATCACATATCATATAGCACACTATAATCACCATCATCACATAGCACAATATAATCACATCACATCATAACACACTGTAATCACCACAATCACATATCACAACAAACTATAACCACCATAATCACATATCATATAGCACACTATAATCACCATCATCACATATCATATAGCACACTATAATCACCATCATCACATAGCACAATATAATCACATCACATCATAACACACTGTAATCACCACAATCACATATCACAACAAACTATAATCACCATCATCACATAACACATGATAATCACCATCATCACATATCATATAGCACACTATAATCACCGTCATCACATAACCCATTATAATCACCATCATCACATATCATATAGCACACTATAATCACCGTCATCACATAACACATTATAATCACCATCATCACATATCATATAGCACATTATAATCACCATCATCACATACCATATAGCACACTATAATCACCATCATCACATACCATATAGCACACTATAATCACCGTCATCACATATCATATAGCACACTATAATCACCATCATCACATAACACATTATAATCACCATCATCACATACCATATAGCACACTATAATCACCATCATCACATATCATATAGCACACTATAATCACCGTCATCACATAACACATTATAATCACCATCATCACATATCATATAGCACACTATAATCACCGTCATCACATAACACATTATAATCACCATCATCACATATCATATAGCACACTATAATCACCGTCATCACATAACACATTATAATCACCATCATCACATATCATATAGCACACTATAATCAACACTATCAGACACATAACTACACCATATACTATAATTATACTATACAACATACTATAATTACCATCAACACATCATAACACACTGTAATCACCATCAAATAAGAATACATGAAACAAAATATCACAAAAACAAAGCACATGAATGAACATCACGTCAACCCGTATTCTCATCTCCTCAAACAGATGACAGAAATATCAACACCAGCAAACAAACATTCAGCGTTTGGTTGATTGACTGATCAATAATGATTACCTTGTGTGTTAAATCCTGATTATAAGCGACGCCCGCTGCGCTGCTCTGATTCTGATCCATCACTGAGCGCTCGCTCTCGCCGATGACGAAACAACACCGAGATCTACGTCACACCCGTGCTGCAAGCTTAATAATAACAAATGACATACTGTTAGATTTCATGGAGGAACTGTTTTCTTCCCCCACTGTAGTCCTTGATGTTGTCCTAAGGAAGAAGGACGATAATTTGCTTATTATTTATTTATTTATTCTTTCTCTCTTCTCTTAAATGCAGTCTTACTGATTAAGATTGTTCTTCTTTCTTGTGTATGTGTGTACTTGTTAGATATATTATTATTATTATTATTATTATATGCAACAACAACATTAACACTGACACAAAACACAATGATAGTAAATGTTCACAATAGTATAAAAACTCATTTTTTTAAAGATAGAGAGAAGATCATTGGAGTACGTTCTACAAAAACATACAATTTCAGTCTTTCGGTCATGTATAGTTCAATATGTTACTTGCCATTTATCTAGACATATCATATCATATCATATCACATATCTAGCAAAATATGAAAGAAAATAGTTTGAAAGTAAATCCTACAGCGTAGATACAAACCTATTTTCCTTTTATTTTTATAACCAGCTCACAAAAATATATGTTCTTAGAATGTTTTTATTTGTTTGTTTGTTAAGGGAACATTCCATTTGCTCATTTTGCAAACAGTATGGGAATGTTACATTTGAGTTTTCTCTAAACATGGCTTTTTCTCAAAGCAAGTAGCAACACGTGATTACGAACATTCTAATAATTCTAATAACACAGAACGAACATTCTAATAATGTTACTTGATACTAATAATGTTTGTTCATAACTTTCAGAGCACTTTCTCTGGGTACAAGCATTACAGATCACACACAACAACATACATGCTATATATATATATGTCATCATATAACAATACACCTCACACGCTCTGCACAGTCTGCTGATAGCTGATAAACACTAGCTGATGTCCGCTGGAACAGTGGGAGACTGATTGCGGTGGGAACAACAATGAACAATAGCTTTAGTTTGCCCACATTAGGACATTCCTGGACATTCCATTGTCTGATCTCTCACAGTCTGTTAACCCGCACTGTTTACACGAGCGAAACTCAAGACATAGTGATGATGAAGAGCCGGTCTCACTTCTGTCTCTGCTCTGAGCTCACCAGCACTTCAACACGCTGCTGCACGAGGGAAGAGAGGGTCATTTGTAAATGTGTGAGACCTTTCCTGGCCCAGTTTCTCTCAGAGATCTGCTCCAAGAACCAGAAAACCCCGGAGGCTTCTAGAAGACTCTAGGAGGCCAGGCACGTCTGGAATCTGCTGGCTTGCTGCTCATCACAGATTCTCTTGTTAGACCAGTTTTTCGAGTGTTTGAAGCATTTGAAGAGCTCATAAACAACACACCTGTGTGTGAAGGCTGGTCTGATATCAGATGTGAGAGAACAGGTGAGGGAATGATTTCTCAGTGTATTTTATGTGATTCAACAGTAATTAGATTAATCCATGGCAGCTTCGCTCAAGAAACCAAGGAACATTCTGTACATCCCTCAGGATCAGCGTGTCTGCTCAATGGCTTAAATGTAAATCTTTTTTCCAGGTTTTCTATGCAGTGCGTAAAAAGACTTACATTTAAGTAAAAAAGGCCGGGAAAAGTTCTGAAACAGATAAACATCTGAATTTCTCAATCTTCCATTGAACCTCATTGCAACCATTAAAAACAAGTTACAAAACAAATAAAATAAAACAAAAGTAAAAATATAAATAAATACATTGTACCTAGTGGTGCATCCTTAATTTGGTTTCAGGTATTCACAATGTAAGATATAAACAAAGATTATATATTTGCATTCTGTAGACTCCTGGAAAATAACATAATATAAAATATGAAACAATCAGGAAATCAGACTTTTTAGCTTTTAGCTAGTCACTTAACCTCATTAATATTCATGAGGCCAACCCCTTTAACACAGTCGCGTTCATTCGCGATCTGCGTAGCGCCCGCCCACCAGCGCCAGGCGTTTCGCCAATCGGTGAAGCCCGCTTGACGCGCGTCACGTGACGTAATTAATATTCATGAGTCTACAGTTACTTAGTATCAGTGGCGAGCGCTCGGTCAGTGGATGATGATCATAAAGCTTACAGTATGGTGAGTACAGGCGATTATTCTGTTCGATAATCTGACAGACAGATGAAATACAGATTGGTGTGCTTTATGATCATGCTTTATTTAACATTTAAAGGTCTCCTTTAGTTTACAGTAAACAGCAACACTTCCTCATTAGTTTAGCATGAACTAATCACTGTTGACATTAACTGTTTATTATTTAAAGGTATTTTGATATCTTGTATCGCCACAGACCCCTGTCTATATTTACTGTAATTTACTCTTGTGTTTAATAGTGTTGTGTTGGAGATAATAGCTGCATAATAGCAATGAGTTGAAGTCTTGGTTCATTCAATGTAAACAGTTGATAAAGAAGACATGTATATATATATATATATAAGATCAAGCTAAATGTCCTTTATGTTGCCACCTGTCTTGTGTAATTAATTTAGTAACTAATTATTGCCTCTCTCTCAAGTATTATGTAAATACATATACATATTTTTATTTATACAGCTGTATATACAGTAATTAATGCACAAATCTGTACATCAATCTTCTGTTTCAGATGCATAAAAAGTCGCAATTGCTTTTATTTTTTTAATTATTATTAATTTATTGCATTGGAAAAGCTCAAGTGTGAAATACAGGAACTGCTGTAGGAAGATATTCAGTATCGCTCAATGTTCAAATAAAGGTGTGAGCATTGGTTTATACGAGTTCAGAGCACATGCATGTGATTTTGTGATGAATATAGCTAGCTTACACTGCCTGCTGTTCAGAAATAAACATAACACATGGACCCGCAGGCATTATTCTATAATAAACGTTGTCATTTGACTTGGTTGCATGTGAATGGCATCCAGTGATTAATTGATTATCTAGCACTGATGTCACACAAATGCTCAGTCAGACATTTACTGACCCAGTGACCTCGAATCAGCTGTGTTTCTGGGACGAACCACTGAATGAGGATTGATCCTTAATGAAGTCTGTTTGATTAGACAAAGTCGTTTCATATTCATTGACACGTCCAGACGCGAGCAGATAGTCTGATAGTGGCATTAGTGGATAAAGGTCTCTGTGTTAATTACTGGCTGTTTATTATAGCAAGACCTTCTGTTTCTGGCTGAAGAGCTTCTTAATGTTCACACAGCAGCAGAATACGCTCTCAGTCCTGTTAAATACAGTTACTTTCTTGCATTTTTGGGGTTTACAACCGCATTATTGCATGCTGCTTGATTGGAACCGCACTGGACAAGCTCTCTGTCCGTTGACCATTAATTAAGATTAGATTGATGAATTTTTGCACCTCAGTTGCATTCGTTTAGTTTCCAGACTGGGGTTTGTGAGGGAGCTGGAGGAGGATTGTGAGTTATAAAAAATGTAAATAAAAAATAATAAAAAAGCATCATTAGGTGTTCATTCTCCTTCAACGGTGTTTAAAGTAAGTCAATAAAATAAAAGGTTTAAAATAAAGAAAATCTATAAATAAATAAACAATGAATAAATAAATGAACTGCCATCAAAAAATCATGAAAGTGCATATGTTGTTAAATTATTGAAATATTAAAAATATTTGAGCTCAAATTAGTTCGGATGACAAAAAAGATTACAAAAATATAAAATGTATACATTTGAATTTTTTTTTCAAACAAAACATTTTAACATTGCTCATCCTCGCTCAGTAGTGTTGTAAAATAAGTCTATTAAATAAATAAATAACTACATTTAAAATAAAGAAAATCTATCAAATAAATAAACAACGACTAAATAAATGAACTGCCATCAAAAAATCATGAAAGTGCATATGTTGTTAAATTATTGAAATATTAACTTAAAATCTCAAGGAGACTTTAAGAAAACATTTGAGCTCAAAGGGGTTCGGATGACTAAGAACGTTTGGGAATCCCTGGATTAGTAAATAATGTCATATTTTCAGTTATGGACGTCATAATGGAGATTTTCAGGCTCTTAACAGTGTTGCTGAGAGCGTGAGAGTCTTTAGTCTGTAATGTGAGATTCTGGCTCTACCTGTTCCCAGGTGTTTGAACAGATCAGCTTCCCTGAGCGAATCCTTACTGCTCAGGTCATTCTAGAGCCTCACTGATGATGATATTAGTGGTGTTTGTTGAGCATATAGGGGTGTTGTTTAGGCTTAGAGATTTTAGTTCAGTATTTGTAAAAGTCTCCATATAATGGCTATAAAGCAGTGAAGGTTTCCAGCAGCTGTGCTGGAGCTCTGGTTTCAGGCATTTCCAGTGCTCATGATGGTCAAACCCACATCCGCTGCTCCTCCAGTCTATAAACTCTCTCTCTCGCTCTCTCTCTCTCACACTAGGTTTGTCAGCATTTTTAATTATTAATTTTTAATCAATTAGCTCCTGCAGTCCTAACTCAAACACATTCAGTTGTTGAGTCCGAGTTTAGTCATAATGGAGTCTTTTTCTCAAGACATCAGCCCTTGACCTAGAATATCTTGTGCTTGTATCAGAATATATTTTTAATGGCCTCATTCTGAGAAATCTGATCATAAATATGTTGCTGATCCAACATAGGAGCAGCTTTTCGTCTCCTCACAGCATCACCCATCATCGCTTATATAACAGCAGCTCCTGCAGGATTTAGGACTGATAACAATAACATTATAAACTCAAGTTTAAAGGTATAGTTCACCCAAAAAAAGTAATTGGGTCCAATCAATATATTTTGTCCCTTGTATGGATGATAAACTTTATGGATGGACGAGCACAAGCTTGTGTTAATAAAACATCATATTATGTGCAGATGCATCATATGCGTGAAGAGGAAAGACAGACAGAGACGTCCTGATAGACATAGAGCGTGTGTGTGGACCAATGTTGACTGAAGGTGTGTGTGTGTGTGTGTGTGTGTTTTGGAGCTGATCCCAATTATATTTTCTCGTCTCGTGGCGTTCTGTTCTCTTCTCTGGATCTTGGACCTCGTCGCTTTGCTCTGCCTGTAGAACCAATTTAACCGTGTCCAGTGTGACCCATTTACAGGACCTGAGAGAGACACACGGCACGCTGTAGCCTACTTACACTAGCCTATATATACCAGCACAGCATGCTCATTCAAAAGTTTGCTCTGGAAGTGTGTGTGAAGAGAGATGATGATGTATTTAATCTGTGTTTGCATTCGTCACTGTCATTATGAGTGTTTATTTGTTCAAGCTTCACTGTTAGTATTGCTCATGCTCATTCACCTAATTGTCTTAATTGGCTGGTTTTGGGTTCGTCAGATGACATTCAATGTGTTGTATTCATATAGTAGATGTCTGCCATGAACTCAGATGATCTGCGTTAGTTTAGTCATAATGGAGTCTTTTTCTCAAGACATCAGCCCTTGACCTAGAATATCTTGTGCTTGTATCAGAATATATTTTTAATGGCCTCATTCTGAGAAATCTGATCATAAATATGTTGCTGATCCAACATAGGAGCAGCTTTTCGTCTCCTCACAGCATCACCCATCATCGCTTATATAACAGCAGCTCCTGCAGGATTTAGGACTGATAACAATAACATTATAAACTCAAGTTTAAAGGAATAGTTCACCCAAAAAAAGTAATTGGGTCCAATCAATATATTTTGTCCCTTGTATGGATGATAAACTTTATGGATGGACGAGCACAAGCTTGTGTTAATAAAACATCATATTATGTGCAGATGCATCATATGCATGAAGAGGAAAGACAGACAGAGACGTCCTGATAGACATAGAGCGTGTGTGTGGACCAATGTTGACTGAAGGTGTGTGTGTGTGTGTGTGTGTGTGTTTTGGAGCTGATCCCGATTATATTTTCTCGTCTCGTGGCGTTCTGTTCTCTTCTCTGGATCTTGGACCTCGTCGCTTTGCTCTGCCTGTAGAACCAATTTAACCGTGTCCAGTGTGACCCATTTACAGGACCTGAGAGAGACACACGGCACGCTGTAGCCTACTTACACTAGCCTATATATACCAGCACAGCATGCTCATTCAAAAGTTTGCTCTGGAAGTGTGTGTGAAGAGAGATGATGATGTATTTAATCTGTGTTTGCATTCGTCACTGTCATTATGAGTGTTTATTTGTTCAAGCTTCACTGTTAGTATTGCTCATGCTCATTCACCTAATTGTCTTAATTGGCTGGTTTTGGGTTCGTCAGATGACATTCAATGTGTTGTATTCATATAGTAGATGTCTGCCATGAACTCAGATGATCTGCGTTCAGCGATCTCAAGATTTTCCACGTTGAGCTATTTGTGATGCTCGTATGTCCCTGAGGTTAGATCGCACAGATCTGTGGCCCAGAATACTTTACAAGAAATAAAGTTAGTAGCAGCTCATCTAAAAACTGAAGCCGATGAGGGTGCTGTTTACACCTGCTATTAACATCCGTCTCAGCTGATCCGATCGCAAGGGAACAGTATTAAATACCCAGATAACAGGGAACGTTCTCAGAATGTTCTGGCAAGGTTCTGCCAGAGTTATGAACGTCAATGGAACGTTTGTTCAGAGATTTTTTATTCATGGAATGTTTTTTTCCTGAAACGTTTGAAATGTTCCAACATTTGAAACCACTCTGGAAACTTTTTGAATTCAAGAGTTACACCTTTTGAAACATTTAAAAGTAACATTCTCATAAATGCAAAATGATACAATGGAATGTTCCCGTAAACAAGAAAATAATGTTTCTAAAATATTTTACAAACAATTTCCAGGTGTAAAACGCAATTAAAAAAAGAAGTACCTTATTATCTTGATCTTCAGGTTTTTAAACTTATTTTAGAGCTTGGTTTTGTCTTGTTTCCAATCATTTTTAGTCATCTCGAGGCCCTCTAGTGGATGTTGGACCCCTGGTTGAGAATCACTGAATCATCAGAGTGCGTGTGTGTGTGAGTTTAATAGTTCTGTCTGGTCTAGTGTTGTCGGTATTGTTTGATTGTGGAACATTCCTATAACACTCCATCAGTACTGATGTAACAGAGAAAAGGGAAGAAACAGGAGGAGGCAGAGACAGAGAGGAAGATGGTGAGCGCTGGGAGGGGTTGGAGAACAAGTGCTGATCTCTCCGGGAAGGAGACTGAGCTACATTTTACACGTGAAGAGAAATGAGTTTCCCTCAGGGACGCACACACACACACACACACACGAGACACAGTGAGACTGAAGTACTTCAGCTAGTGAAAGTGAAGCGATTGACAGACACACAGCTGCATCAGTGACACAGAACCCAACGACATGCAGGATTTAACATCAGGTATGTGACTAACAGAGAACCAGCTACATTTTACACGTGAAGAGAAATGAGTTTCCCTCAGGGACGCACACACACACACACACACACGAGACACAGTGAGACTGAAGTACTTCAGCTAGTGAAAGTGAAGCGATTGACGGACACACAGCTGCATCAGTGACACAGAACCCAACGACATGCAGGATTTAACATCAGGTATGTGACTAACAGAGAACCATGTGTGTGTGTGTGTGTGTGTGTGTGTGAAACTGTGCCATTGTTTGACAGGCATTAAGAGACCACGAGACAACGTTTTATGCCTAAAGAGACTTGCATTGCTCAGTCTAAATGAAATATTAACTCAGATGTTTTGCCCTAATATTCTCCAGGAGAAATAAAAGACCTGAAGGAGTCTATAGCTGTTGTACAGTAAGAGTTTAGAGATATAAAATCAATGTGGAGCAGCTCAGATCATCTGATGAGAAATGTTTGCGTTCGTCCCGGCTAACAGGGAACGTTCTTGTAACTTTATTAATATTTGATAGATTTCTCTGAATGTCTTGATGTTATCTGCACTTGTTGAACGTTCTCATAATGTTGAGAAAATGTTCTTAGAACAACATTCTCAAAATGTTTTTATGTCGTTCTAAGAAACATTTTTGTAACCTTTTAATAACAAAAAACTGGACATGTTCTTAGAATATTAAAAATAAACATTCAATGTTATATTTTGGGTGAAAAAGTTGTAAAATGTTGTAAAAATGTTTTTTGGAACCGTTTAATAACGTTCTAATCACGATAAGCAAACTGGAAACTTCAACGTTTTAGAAACATTTTAAAACAATGTTCCCACAACGGTTTTAAAACCTAAATTTGTTCCCTGAGGCATCGAGATCTCTTGATTTTGATTACAGACACATATCTTGGTTTGAGACACTGAGATTTAAACTCTAGAAGAGACGTGAAATTACTGTATTTATTTATTTTTTATCATGAGAAACATCTGAGAAGCTTTAGATTTAAAGCTCAACATAAGATAACATTCACAACTCATTTGACTTCCGTAATTTGATGAACTTCCAAGTAATTCTGGATAGAATCAACAACAGCTGGAATTAAGGAAGTAAATGAGTCCGTTTTGATGTCATGTGACTTTAAGCAAAACCCTCACATTGTTCTGTGTTTAATCTCATTGTCTTCAACAAAATGTCAGATTTGTCAGAGGGAAGTAGGAGGCAGCAAACGCTGAAAGGCTTTTTCACTCGAGTCACGCTGTGTTTTCTGCGTCTCAGAACAATGAACCGACAGCGTCCTGCAGCATGATGTTTAGCAGAAACACTGAAGGAGATCGGTGTAGTTCTGTGTGTGTAAAGTCATTCAAGAAGAGATCTGGATCAGTGATCCTGCATAAAGCTGTATGATGCATGTGGTCAAAGCAGCACAGTTGGGTTTCCTTTAAATACAGATCTGACGACTCAAACACTGAACAGTTCAAATCAACCAAGTGAGGGATTTTGCCTGCAGTGTCAGTTCTTCATTACATTTGCAATCATTATGCAAATTGACTTGAGGAACAAGCAGTTCATCATAGTACACGATGGCAAGAGGAAACTAGATCAAGTACACAAACTAGAGCAGAGGAGGAAGATACAGATTCATTTTTCAAATTTAAATAGGAGTCATTGTAGCACGTGTCTTTGTTTATGGCTGTAGTTAGTTTAGTTCTCCTGTCTTCAGCTGTTTTCTGAAGGTTATGATGGTCATATGGAGGTTTAAGCTCATTCCACCACTCAGGAACAGAGACGGTGAAGGTTCTGGAAAGCGACTTTGTGACGTGTTGTGTGTCGTTCCTGAAGATCAATGTCAAAGCTTTGAATTTGATGCTTGAAGTTCAGCTGTAAGTGATGGTTGATGGGAAATTTGAGTCATGTTCCTGGTCATATTGTGAATGGTTCATTAGTCAAGGCTCGATATTAATGCTCGTCTGGGAAAAGTGGATTTTTTTGAGGGGGCAATAACCTGATTAAAACGTCAATAACAAAAAATTACGAGGGAAGCACCAAACTTTGTCGAGAATGATTCAGTGTAAACAGCGACTAATAATAGATAAAGTATTGACAGTAACACGGTTGCATCAGTTGAGTTCTCCACGGTTTCACTATGAGAAATCAAAACAAATGAGCGGAACAGCAAATTGAAAATGTTGAGTTTGCATTTATAACATGTGATAAGCAATACCACACAATCAAGAGTGCTGTTTTCCCAAATATCAGCACGATAGCAAATGGGACATTAATTTTATACAACAGCTCAATAAACAAGTAATTTTAAGTGACTTATATTAGACTGATGAAAATAAAGATCACAGAAGAACAGTTGTGCATCTGAGCTAGGGCTGCACGATTAATCAAAATTAAATCACAAAGGCGATAAATCGCGATTAGGCAGTAGCTGTGATTGTATGTTCTCATGCGTATCTTTCAGTGAAGCACGGTTCTGTGATCAGCAGTAAATCTCCATCCGAAGGCCAAAGAAACTCCAAATACGCCTCGCAGAAGAAACCCAGGAAATCCCTATTTCAGCGGTTGCTGAATAAACAGAAGATTTAACTGCTTTTATTGATTCAACGTGACTAATAAACACACAATACAACAATATATGGTTTATCTGAGTTCGTCTTCTTATAATGTTTATTATAATAAAGTATATAATAATGCAATGCTAATCGACATAACCTTTATCACTGCTTAGAATAGTATTAAATATGTTGCGTGCCTTATTCTGTGTAAGAAGCCACATCATCTCACAGAGGGATTTATTTCAAACACTCGACTGACGTTATGAAGTGAGTTTGGAGTAAAAACATGTTATTAAATGTGGTATTTTCATAAATTATGATGTCGAAAAATGTCGAGCCCTGCATTAGTGCACATCAGTATAAAGAAAATGTTTGACCTTTCATTAAAATAGCAACTCGCTCCACCTCTGAAATGACTTTGTTTTGCTGCTGATGTCTTCTAGGCTGGGCAGGCTGTTGGTTAAAGGATAAACGTCTCATTTCTGCTTCACCAAAATGAATCATAATCAGTTTGAACAGCCCAACTGGCTCGGACTCAAATGGACTAATGACTAAACTAGTGACCTGAGTTTGGGACGGATTTGCCCGTCTGTCTCTGTGAGAAGAAGTGTGACAACTCTTGGGGAGTTTAGCATGGTAATATAAATGGCAATGTTAACATCTTGGCGGAATAGATCTGCTACGCTGCTGCGGCAGAGCAAGTACCGAGATGTGCTACAGCCAATACATCCACAGACATGCTGCTGTGAGCATGCAAGAAATACTGCTGCTGCTGCACACTGAACATATATGAAATAACCCCCATATATAACATACATGACATCCTGTAGCAGATCTATACAGGTGGAGCTGGGGAAGGTGGAGGGTTTTTGAAGCACGTTGCAATAACTAGCCAAGTATTTGAATGTTGAGCAGTAATAATGATGTGATTTTATCACATAGAGTTAGAACTGCTGAGCACTAATGCGTTAGACTATATGAACTCTGATGAGAAGACCAGCAGGACATTCATGGTGTCTCCAGTAACCTGTGTTTTCTCTCCATGCAGGTTTTCTGAGTTCGTGTGCCATCGGTCATGGCGCTGGTCCAGTCTCTCCCCGTGTCCATTGACCATCCAGGACCAGGCCTGGACCTGCGTCTCCATCCCGCCTCGCCTCCTCTGATGGGAGCGATGGGTGCCGTCAGCAGCATGATGCAGAGTCACGTCACTTATCCTGACCGCGCAAACATAGAGGTCAGCACCAAATTCCGCAAGGGCACGCCGGGCTCCGGACACCTGCTGTCCGAAACCTCACAGGGAAGTCAGACTCCGTCCAGCAAGAGGAACGTCGCCGGCAGAGCGAAGGGCTTCGGTGCTCGTTCATATTCGCATGAGGACTTGATAAGTGACTGGAACGATAATCATTTGGATGTGGGTTCGACTGGTTTGGATGGACCTCCGAAACTGGTTCCGGTGTCTGGACAATTAGAAAGAGTGAGTATTAGGGATTAGGGATTAATAAAATAATCCTGTTCCCCTTTCTTATCTCCTATCACTCCCTGCGTTATAGTAAAGCCAAAAACTTAAAAAAAAATTAAATACATTTTTTATATATATATATATATATATTTCATATTTCAACATTTCTAATATAGCGTACAGAATAAATAAATATACACACACATACATAAAATAAAAAAATAATTTTTTAAAATTTAAATTATGTATTTTTATAAAATATAAAGAAAGGATTTTTAGTGAAAACATTTAAATATATTTTTAAGGATTTTATTTGAAGTATATATTTATATTTTAAGTATATATAAAATATTACAATATTAGAAATGTTATTACATTTAATTAATCAATCTTTTTTTATTAAATTAAATTGTATTTATATTATTTATTAAATGAGAGCTAGATGATGAGAAAGGTCTTTAACACAAATAATTTGATAACACCATTAAATTAAATTTTTTACCTATAATATCACTTTTATTTATACTGTATTGTGCTGGCTACACAATTTTTAATGCTTTCTTTTTATTTCCTTCATACGTTTTATGATTGTTTTTTAATCACTTTTATGGAAAGCATTTTGTATGAAATAGCATTGTGAATGAAATGTGTTATATAAAACTGGCCTAATTAACATTTCAAACAATTGCATTTAATTTTAAGTGCTTTATTTTTAATATATTAAGACAAAAAGGGAAAGAAATGTAATATTATCCATTTATCAGCCATATGAACACTACGACTGTCAAAATGACTGAAAAACTAAATTCGAATTTTCTACTTAAATATTATCAAAATTCAAATTATATTCAAATTTAAAAGGGATAACTTCAGCTAGGGGGGAAAAAGCTTTTGGCTTCTCTCCTGAGGCCACAAGAGGGCGCATCGAGCAAAATATTACTAATGCACGTTTATTCAAAGCATAAGACAACATGACTATCTCTGAAAAAAGTGCGTAATGTTTCAAATAATGTTTATAAACCATATATAATTATAAAGTTGCTTAAACAATTAGAAAAAAGAACTGCACCATGCATGTATGTACAGTATAGTTTAATACACAAAGAGTAGGCTACTTTCTTCATTTAAAAACATGAGATAAACTAAAAAATTTCTTTTTATCACTGTCTTCATGGTAATGCATGAGGTTCCTCATGGTTTCTGATGTTTGTTTCTCTCAGAACACTCAGCAGGCCATAATCAGACCCACTGCCTTCAAACCCGTGGTCCCTAAGAGCCGTAACGGCGTGCAGTATCTGTCTCCGCAGCTCAGCGCTGGTCTGTCGGGAAGCCAAGGAAACCTCAGCATGTTTTCTCCAGAAGACGAGGATGTTGCGCCGGCGACGATGGAACGGCGCAGTTCTTACAGCGGCGCTCGCAACACTTTGTTCAGCCAGTCCTTTACCATGACGGACACGGCACGCAGCTCCTTAACCAACCTGCCGGCGTATAATGGCCCTGTGTACAACCCCAGCCACAGTGAGGCGAGCAAACATCACGGACACTCCAACTCCGACAGCGGCCGCTCCTCGTCCAGCAAGAGCACGGGCTCCCTGAGCGGCCGCGGCCCCCTGCGGACCGACCCGCTGTCCCCGCCGCCCATCCAGGCCTACGAGGCCATCGTCAGAGACCTGGAGGACAAACTGAGGGAGCGAGACCTGGAGCTGCAGCAGCTCCGAGAAAACCTGGACGAGAACGAAGTAGCCATCTGTCAGGTGTGTGAGACACGGTTTTCATCTCGACTAAGAGAAAAGCAGAAAGTAGTCTCTATTTGGAAGATTTATCAAGAAAAGAATCAGGTTTACCTTGAAGACTTGAAAATTTAGAGTAAAGCCAGACTACTGTGAAAAAATACCAAATATTAAATGAAAAGGAATGAGGAAACTCAGAGCTCAACAGTCAGTTCCAGAAGTAAACATCTCACTCATTTCCTCCATAGAAATACGTTTTTTAATAATAATAATAATAATATAAATGAAAATGTGCATGAAAATTAGTCAAAATCTGGTACATTGCATTTAAGTAAAAAATTGTACACGATCCCTTTTCAAATAAATAAAGGGGGAAACTATTAAATTTTTTATATATATATATACTGTATTGACCCGAATATAAGACAATGTTTTTTTCTTGGAAATACATCTGAAAAAACGCGGTCGTCTTATATTCAGGGTCTAGACTTTGGCATGTCAATAATACACCCACAACACTAGGTGGCGCCAAATACCCATAAAACGAGTGTACCGTGAAATACGTAAATGCGTGTTGTAAAGATCGCGACCAAACTCTCTTTGTGATTTTAAAACGTAAGACGGTACCCAGATTTGAAGACTACAGTAAGATTTAACTTCTACTGTTAATAAGATGTTGGTAGGCTACTATTAGATGGATAGCCTAAACGTCCTAATTCAGATGGGCTACCGGTTTATCAAAAAGTGTATATTTTTAAAATGTGATTGTTGGTACAGTTTACCAGTTTTTACCATACTTTCAAAACAAAATTTCAAATAGGAAAAATATGCAATATGAAAATAATTGAAGACAAAATGTGTTTTACTGAGAACAAACAAGATTTGGTTTTTAAAAAGCCTTTTTCTAAAAGGTACATCAGGAAAAAGGGGGGTCGTCTTATATTCGGGCCAATACGATATATATATATACACACACACACACACACACAATATATGTACACAAATTTTATAATTTAATACTTTATTGTAATTTTAAATATATATATTAAATATATTACAATAAATAATTAAATTTGTAAAAATTATATATGTGTAATTGTTTTTTTTTTTATTATATAAAAAAAAAATTGTACCATTGTTTGTCATTCATGTACTAAATTCCTTAGTAAAAAAAAAAAGTACTTTATATCTGTTCAAATAGCCCATATTCACAATTTTCAAATACTGTTTTGTCTTAAATCAGAGTTTGTAAAATTTGGATTAATCCTTAAAGGGGTCATATGATGCGATTTCAAGTTGTTCTTTCTCTTTGGAGTGTTACAAGCTGATCGTGCATAGATAAGATCCCTGAAGTTGCAAAGACTAAAGTCTCAAAACCAAAGAGATATTCTTTATCAAAGTTAAGACTCTGCCACGCCCCCCTAAAACGGCTCGTTCTAACACGCCCCCACATATCTACCTCACTATGTGGAAATATTAGCATAATGCGCCCAAATGTGCACGCAAAGAAAGAAGGCGTGGTTTCAGTAACACAGTTAGTGTTGAAGCAGCATGTCAGGGAGACGCTGTGTGTTTCTAGACGAAAGCAAAAGCACTTTATTTGGCCTTCCGGAAGTAGATGCATTTAGGAACCTTTAAGATCGCTTACAACAGAACAGCAATGCATTTTATGGACGAGCGTTTCGTGAACCTAGGAGAGGAGGTCATTCTGACTTTGCTACGACAATCTGGAAATTACTTTTAGTACAAAAACAACACGCTACAATTATAACGATAACGTCACAGAGGAACAATATCACTGGAATCACTTTCAGAGGGATTATTTTTTCAGCTGAAGAACGATAAAAACATTAACAGCCAATCAGAATCCATCCGGTTTTAAAGAGCTCCAGCATCGTTAGTGTGGATGCTAATATAGTTACCGTTTTTGGTGTTAATTGACAAACTGTGTGTGTTTGTGCAGGTGTACGAGGAGCGTCAGAAGCGCACGGAGCTGGAGATGGAGGAGTTCAGACAGACGTGTGCGGCTAAGATGCAGAAGGCGTCTCATAAAGCGCAGCGCGAGCAGCAGCTCCTGCAGCTCCAGGTGTTTCAGCTGCAGCAGGAGAAGAAGAAGCAGCAGGAGGACATGACGCAGCTCCTGCAGGAGCGCCAGAGGCTCGAGGAGCGCTGCCACCATGCAACGCGTAAAAAGACAGTATAAGTCATTATAATCCGTAATTATGTCCCCACTGGATGCAACAAATGCTTCGTTTGTAATGGGTTTTAATGTTTTTGTCTCGTTGCTCCGGCCGGACAGGGCATCACAGTATGGTGAGGGGCATAACCTTTCCGTCACATGCTTGAGGTATTCAGCCAATCACAACGCACTGGATAGCAACATCATATGATCCCTTTAAAATACTAAAAAGTTGCTGCATGCATTGCATGTTATTGCTCACATTAGCGTCTAAATATATAAACTTTAATCTCACAATACTATGACTTTATTCTCAAAATATTACGACTTTAATCTCGTATTTCTACAACTTTACTCTCATATTGCTGTGACTTTGGTAATTTTGACTTCATTCTCAAAATATTACATCTTTAAAGTCAAAATCACCAGATCTAAGTCACAAAAATACAAGATTAAAGTTGTAATATTTTGAAAATAAAGAAGAAAAACAAACACTGTTGCTGTAGCTTCTGTGCGAGAAATTGACTTTTTAAAATTTTTTTAATGTGGCACTAAAAGCTCAGGCATTTCAGAACGACTATAACAGTATATGAGATGGTGTGTGATTGGTCTGCTGGTTAGTCCAGTTATCCAATCAACACAATGTGACAAATTCATGTGTTTTTGTTGCGCATTGAGGAATTTATTCTGATCGTAGCTTAAAGGTGACATATCATGAAAATCTGACTTTTCCAGGTTGTAAGTGCTATAATCAGGTCTCCGGTGCATCTAACTACCAAGGAAACGTGAAAAAGATTAAACCCGTAAGGGACGCCTTTTTCTGCAAGCATCTGAGAAAACCAGCGCGTCTGATTTCGCTCGCTTGGTGACGAGGCAAATGGATCTCATTATAATATTACCGCCCCTTAATCTGTGAGTTTACACCCACGGCACAGTTATCGTGTTTTCACAAGCGACAACGGTGTATCAGCTCTAAAGCCATGGTGATAGTTTGAGCAAAACACACTAACTGTTCTGTGTTTGGCTGCACAGACGAGCACAGAACACTGTTTAGAGTCCCAGCCTCAGAGGAGACGACAGAGCAGAGCATTTATTGATTTATTTACTGTATATTGCTGCTGCCACACAGATCTAAAATAAACATGCGATTTATTTCCCAGCTGTTTACCTTCACAGACATAACCCACTGTTTTTGTAACTC
>NW_015505415.1:1325706-1331086 GCF_001515645.1 Sinocyclocheilus grahami | reverse complement strand
TTAAAGGTGACATATCATGAAAATCTGACTTTTCCAGGTTGTAAGTGCTATAATCAGGTCTCCGGTGCATCTAACTACCAAGGAAACGTGAAAAAGATTAAACCCGTAAGGGACGCCTTTTTCTGCAAGCATCTGAGAAAACCAGCGCGTCTGATTTCGCTCTCTTGGTGACGAGGCAAAAGGATCTCATTATAATATCACCGCCCCTTAATCTGTAAGTTTCCACCCACGGCGCAGTTATCATGTTTTCACAAGCGACAACGGTGTATCAGCTCTAAAGCCATGGTGAAAGTTTGAGGAAAACACACTAACTGTTCTGTGTTTGGCTGCACAGACGAGCACAGAACACTGTTTAGAGTCCCAGCCTCAGAGGAGACGACAGAGCAGAGCATTTATTGATTTATTTACTGTATATTGCTGCTGCCACACAGATCTAAAATAAACATGCGATTTATTTCCCAGCTGTTTACCTTCACAGACATAACCCACTGTTTTTGTAACTCATGTGTGTTTGTAACGTAAACTTGTGTGAATGAGAGCTTAGTTTAGTGCTCGCATGCTGTGACAGCCGCTTTCTGTGCGTGTGCTTCAGATGTGTGCGCTCAGAAAACCCTATATCAGAAGTTTAAACTCATATGGTTTAAAACGCATGATTTCAGCGCGATAAACATGATAATCAGAACCAAAACAGATGTTTTTAGCAGGTGCGAGCTGTAAAGGCACAGCTCTATACAGGAAAAGGGGGAGGGGAGCAGCAGCTCATTTGCATTTAAAGAGACAGGCACGAAAACAGCGTGTTTCTGCTTCCACTCAAAATAGGCATTTTCAGAATGATGTAATAAATGATCTGTGGAGTATTTTGAGCTGAAACTTCACAGACACATTTTGGGGACACCAGAGACTTATATTACATATTGTAAAAAGGGGCATAATATGTCTCCTTTAAGCACATGTTTTTGTGCCAAATAAAAAAACGCATCCATCTCAACAGAGCGCATCCGTTTTTTTCAAGCACATTTTAAGATTTTATGTGCATCTTGGCGTTTCCATCCAGCGGTTTAAAATCTGCTACTCATCAGCACTGAGAGAGTTCTGCTCAGAGTCTCGATTCCAAAAGTACAGTTATACTGCGATCGTGTCGTGTCAGAATTACTGTAACCGAGTGTCTGATTAGTAAACGCTGCTCATGTCTTTGTTGAACTCATAATTACAAAGTTAGGAACTCAAGCTGCCCTCATGTAAAAAAATAAAATGGTGAAGGTTCGTTTATACTTCATTTATGAAGTATTTTGCTCCTAATCGACTACAAAGCTGCACATGCATTCATACTGGTGTTAAAACATATATATATATATATAACTCAATTAATTTCAGAGTTGAAGGACATGAGCAGCAAGCAGAATCTCTTGTGGTAATTTTGACACGAGCTGAACGCGGCGCTATTTAACACTAATGTGAGGAATATAATCTCTTCTTTCATAAAAGCTATTGACTGTTATATTTACATCAAAATAAACCCATTACTCCACACATTCGGTCACATAATACTCAATAATATATAGAAGCGCACCATATAGAAGCCACTGTGAATAGACCAAAGCCTTGCTTGTATCTTGTGGGTGATTGTGGCGGTATTGTAATTTTTTTATTAATTAACAGTATTTGTATAAAGCCAATGCATTGTATATTTTTCGTGCTGTATATTTAATGTTCCTATGAGCTGTTTGTAATTAAACACCTGCAATGACTCACATTTACTGGTATTTTATTCAATATTTACGTTCTTAAACAGCCTCAGCCAATATTTTATGAATACTGATCTTTGTAATAAATCAACATTTATCACAATAAATGTCATGTGAGCAATTAAACCAGGATTTATTCTAATTAACAAACAGGTTAAAGTTGCATTTTGTTGGATGTGATTTCTGAGGAACGTTCATGACTAAGAAATTCTACGACAAAGTATTATTAAAATAACGTTCATGGAACGATCTTATAGCTTCATTAATGTTTAATATACGGTCTCAATGTTCTGAGATCATTCACAAAATGTTCTTATGTTATTTGCACTTGAAAGTTCTAAGAAACATTTAAATAACGCTCTTAGAACATAAAAAAATTAACTTTTAAATAATGTTATATTCTGGGAAAAAATACAATTAGCAGAATGTTGTAAGAAACGTTTTTGTAACCTTTAAATAATGTTTTAATCATGACAAGAAAACTGGACATTTCAGTGTTTTAGAAACATAAAACAACGTTCCTACAATGTTCTTATAACCTACATTTTTCTTACCAATCTGATTCCAGAACAATCTGTAGAACGCTACTGGATTTGTGGCCGTTCATAAAGCATGTTTTAAACACATATTCTGAGTTCAAGCTCAAGCGAATGTGACGTGAGTGAATCTCTCACCCTTCTGTGTTTTCATGAGACTCGCTCAGTCGCTGCGTTCGTTCTTCATTCTAGAATGAGTGTGGCTCTTCTCAGAGCCTAATACATACGGGTAAGGCACTGATCATGAGACTCTGGGAACTTTGACCACGAGCTCCATGGGGTTGATGATTTTATTACTGAAGGCCTGTCGAATGATCTCCACTGCGTCCTGATGGGTCATGGCCTGCAGAGAGACGCCGTCCACCGACACCAGCTCAAAACCAGCCTGAGACACACAGAGCAGATCCACTGACTCACACTGAACCACACACACACACACACTCAGTTCGACAGAGCTTCGTCTGTTACCTGCAGAGCGTCACTAGCAGATGCAGCTCCTCCTGGGAAAATCCTCTCGATCTTCACCATGGGCTGCACACGGGACTCTGATCCTCCGGACACATTGATCCCTGATCACACACACACACACACTCTCTCACACGCACACACACACACTCTCACACGTGTGAGTGTGTGTGTGTGTGTCTGTGTGTTTCAGAATCTTTATTTATCATGCACTTTTTTGATTAACAACTTTGCAGATTGTTTTAATTTAAGGATAGCTACATTATAAACTGCAAAAGAGATATTTTTTAAAAACCCATATGAGCTGCTCTTTAAACAACACAAAAACAGTCAAAATATTGTCTGATCACAGTATTAAAATATCAGTTATCGACTTCATATTTAATCTGAGATTATGGTAAACTCATAATCACAACCTTCCAAGTATTGACCAAATCAAAATGATGACCTGAGAATCACAAAATAAACCAAACCATGAGATTTATGAACCATTAGACCCCTAACAGCCTAAACAGTTATTTATACTTACTGTCTGCTGCGGATGATTCCATTGGTTTTGTTTCTCACACTGAAACTACAGCCTCAAACACCCATATCTAACAGAACAATTAGCATAAAACAAACATTAACCAATCAGGAGAGAGGACAGAATGACACTGTGACCTGCCAAATGGTTTTCCTCCAGTAACCGCTGAATTAAAGATTTATAAATATGTCAATGATATTCTCACAGTCTGTGAGAACTACAATAAAACATGAGCATGTGTTTGATAATAAATCATATTGTTTTGTATGCCTGCACTAATCTGAGAATGCAGAAGCATTAGCAATAAAATAAAGCAGGCAGTCCTGATCTTTTCTGTCAGCCGAACCACTTTGAGCTACAATATTTTCCTGAAGTCTAATTAATATTTTAGTAATTTTAACAACACGTTCACATGTTCAGTGTTCTCTGATGTCAGTTATGGGTCACATGACATGCAGGTAAACAAATAAAAATTGTTTTTATTTATATATTAGCTTTTTCCCAGTTTGGGAAGGCCTAAAATAAGCAAACAAACTCAATATGCATTCACAAATAATAACGACACACGTTTGATCGATTATAGTGTGTGTTTTATTGCTGTATTTTATAGGTTTCTGTGTGTGAATGTAGAGCATCAAACATCGAGACTGATCCTTCATCTGAGTTTAGAGTCAGTCTGTCATCAACTACACACACATACATGCATATATAATGGATAATCAGAGTATTCTGCTGTTTTCAAGATTCATATTAACTTTAGAATAAAACACATTCAAGCTGAAGGGGTTTTCAGGAAGCGTGTGATATTTTAGGCTTTTTTAATGTCAGTGTTTATCTGTTCTACTGCCTGAATCACGTCAGACTTCTTGACTTTGTCTCCGAACTCCATCTCTCTGTGTTCCAGCAGGACTCCCTGTGCAAAATAAATACATACAGGGAGGTGGTTTTAATCAAGATTTGCATTTTTGGGAGGGTCTTTTTATTGAAAGGATTAAATTATTAAATTTGCAAGAATGAAGAAAGAAGAACAGTGAGAGAATAAAGTGAATTGCAAAAAAATGTATATTCTGAAAACGGCTAAATGTTCTCGTCACTTTCAGTCTGCATTCTCAATTCAAAATTTTGAAATTTGACATGAAAATTTTAGTAGCCTAAATCGAAATTTCAAAACTTTGTGTCATTGTGGGACAGTTTGGCTATTTCTGATTATTGTGGAGGAACTCAATGTCTCTTGTGGTTGCAGCGCTGGAATCAGACAGAAGATTTAAAGGCACAATATGTAAGAGTTTTTTATTAAAATATCCAAAAACCACTAGAACAGTGTTATATATTTTGCTGACTTGTGTACTTACACTATCCCAAATGTTTCGAAGAATGTTTAAATCATAAATCATTAGCTCATCCATGAACATGATTTCTGCCCGAGTCCCGTCGGATTGCGTCGGCTGTGGAGATGAAGACCACAACTCCCATGATTCCACACTCAGTCACGACATCATCAAACTACGCCTTTGTCTCTTTGTTTATTTTGAATACGCGCCCTCTAGCGGCGAAAATTACATGTTGTGCCTTTAATCCAGATCATTTTAATCACTGTGTGGACTGCAGGTCAGATGCGTGACCTTACTGCCACGTGTGATCGTTCCCATCTTCACACACCTGTTGTCCTGGTCCGATGACATAAAGCGCCCCCAGAACGAAGCCTTCGCCCCGCACGTTTCCCCAGAATCCACTCTGATACGCCCTCCATCCGCTCATCCAGACGCCGGCCCGCAGGATCCCTGAGACGCCCATCCAGCGCTCCTGCGGCCCGTAGAACGCTCTCTGATCACACCACACAACAGCTTCAGTGCGAGAGACGTGATGGATGTGTGTGCTGCTGAGTGTGTGTGTGTGTGTTTATACGTGACAGACCTGCTGATCGAGGAAGATCTCTCCATTAAAGTAGGCTCTGAAGTCGTGAATCTCTGAGGCGATGTTCTCTTTGACCACAGCGAACAGAGCGACTCCACGCTCGTCTAACAGAGGCTTCAGAGAGGAGAGATCAGACGCCTCCTGACACAAAACACACTCATCTCAGCTAAAATACACATCTATTAAATACTGTG
>NW_015505415.1:1313206-1323206 GCF_001515645.1 Sinocyclocheilus grahami | reverse complement strand
GAGAGAGAGAGAGAGAGAGAGAGAGAGAGAGAGAGAGAGAGAGAGAGAGAGAGAGAGAGAGAGAGAGAGAGAGAGAGAGAGAGAGAGAGAGAGAGAGAGAGAGAGAGAGAGAGAGAGAGAGAGAGAGAGAGAGAGAGAGAGAGAGAGAGAGAGAGAGAGAGAGAGAGAGAGAGAGAGAGAGAGAGAGAGAGAGAGAGAGAGAGAGAGAGAGAGAGAGAGAGAGAGAGAGAGAGAGAGAGAGAGAGTGAGTGTGTGTGTGTGTGTGTGTGTGTACCTCTCTGCACAGAAGTCATCCCGGTCTCCTCACAGCCATGATAATGGCTCCTGAACTCTCCCACAGTTCTCTGGCCTTAAACACTCGATCATCTGCAGATCACGGGACGAAATTCACATTTCACATTCAAGACTGTAGCAAGAGAGTGTTTCAGCAGGACATCAGGGACAAATCAATGCGTTTTGTAATCAGAGAGTCATGAGACGGTTACATCAGCAGCCGTGGAGGGAGAAATCTGTCAGACTTTGCGAAATAATCCTGTTTTCAAACTAAATATTTGCCTCGTTTGCCAATAAAACATCCAAATGAGATACATTAACCCGAAATGCAAAACATAAAAACATAAAATAATGGCTTGCTTTCAGAGAATCTAAATATAGTGAGATTCATGCCAAAAAAGGAATAAAACAAATTCACTATTTTTTCAGCGCTGAACTTTCACTATATTTCTCTTATTTTCTTAGTGATCCTCAAAAAGTATTTTCACACTCGTCACACCTAAAAATGTCTGAATGTCATTCATTAGATTTAAAAAATCAAATCAAGTGTCATTTATTGTGACTAAAGATGCACAAACACACTTTACAATCAGAACATTTGACTGACAGGTGTTTGTAGGTTTCAAATGCTGAATCAGTAGATGTTGAAGATGAAGACAGTCAGTATTGTGTGTTTGTGGTTAGTTAGTGAATGAAGTTGATTGATGTGATTCTGTGTGAACTGCATACATCCACTAAAAAACTGTTTTTGGCATCACTCACCTCCGTCCAGTGTTCTGAGGTCGGTCTCACCCAGATGAGAGAGCTCTGCACACAGAGGCTGAGTGAGAAACAGCTCAGTGAAAGATTGCAATGCCTCGATGACGGTCAGACCGAGAGAGCTGACGGCGCAGGTCACCAGCTCCATCGCAGCAGAGCTGAAGGAGCTTCTGAGGGTCTCCAGACGTGTGTGTGTGTGTGTGTGTGTGTGTGGTATGATGACCAGTGTTCAGCAGCTCACGAGGTCTTTATGGAGCTCAGCGGCTGTGAATGTTGATCTGGATCCAGTCATTGTGTAAGCTGGGAGGAGATTGACCTCTGTTCCCACAAACATTCCTTCTTTCTGCACTGATTTCTCATGCCGATTACAGCTAATCATGCTGCTAATGAACCAGAACAGCCGCTCAGGGTTTCTGAGGAATTTTATTAAAATGTCATGCTTGCTTCATTGACTATTTTCATGGAGAAAACCATACCTTAGTTACTAAAATTTAAAATAGAAACCAAAAAGATATTTAAGACCTATTTTTCTTAAATATCTCAAACTTAATTTGGATTAACTTGATTAAAAACTCAACAGAATAGCAAATTGTGTGTTTTGGGTAGCTGCTAAGGCATTCTGGGTGGTTGCTATGGACTTTTGTGAAGTTGCTGGGTGGCTGCTAGGGCATTAAGGGTGGTTGCTACGTTGTTCTGGGTAGTTGCTTAGGCAGTCTGGGTCGTTGCTAGGGTGTTATGGGTGGTTACTAAGGTGTTGTAGGTGGTTGCTAAGGCCGTTTGGATGGTTGCTGAGGCCTTCTGGGTTGCTGCTGAGGAATTGGGTGGTTGCTATGGACTTCTGTGAAGTTGCTGGGTGGCTGCTAGGGCATTAAGGGTGGTTGCTACGTTGTTCTGGGTAGTTGCTTAGGCAGTTTGGGTCGTTGCTACATTGTTCTGGGTAGTTGCTTAGGCAGTCTGGGTCGTTGCTAGGGTGTTATGGGTGGTTACTAAGGTGTTGTAGGTGGTTGCTAAGGCCGTTTGGATGGTTGCTGAGGCCTTCTGGGTTGCTGCTGAGGAATTGGGTAGTTGCTATGGTGTTCCACAAAATTGCTGGGTGGTTTCTAGGGCATTAGGGGTGGTTACTAAGGTGTTCTGGGTAGTTGCTCAGGCAGTCTGGGTGGTGGGTGGTTGCTATGGTGTTCTGAGTGGTTGCTAGTGTGTTATGGGTGGTTGCTAGAGCATTCTGGATGGTCGCCAGGGCATTCTGGATGGTTGCTAAGGTGGTGTGGGTGGTTGTTTAGACATTCTATGTGGTTGCTAAGGCATTGTGCGTAGTTGTCAGGGCATTCTGGTAGTTGCTAAGGCATTCTTGGTGGTTGCTAAGGCATTCTGGGTGGTTCCTAAGGTGTTGTGGGTGGTTGCTAAGGCCTTCTGGGTAGTTGCTAAGGCGTATTGGGTAGTTGCTATGGTGTTCTTCAAAGTTGCTGGGTGGTTACTAGGGCATTAGTGGTGGTAGCTAAGGTGTTTTGGATAGTTGCTTAGGCACTTTGGGAGGTTGCTAGAGAGTTCTCAGTGGTTGCTAAGGTGTTCTGGGCAGTTGCTAAGGCAGTTTGAATGGTTGCTAAGGTGTTTTGATTAGATGTTTCATCACATCACATCACTATCAGCATAAGTACTAATGAAGACTTACTTAACAAACACTAATTATGTAACGTATAACATAACAGAAAAGTTCAGTAAACATGAATATAATTTAATATCAATATCCATGAGATTTATGTGAGCAGTAGCAAAGATGAATGTGAAGCACACATCATGTTGGCGTTTAGGCTCCATCCTCTTCCTCCTGCACGTGAAACACACACACACACACACACACACACACACAGTTCAGAGCACATATCAAAAATGTTACAGTTTAAAAAAAAAAGAAGTCTTAAACAGTTTTTGAAACTATGCCTCAATTTCTCAAAACTCTACTCACAAAACCACAAAACACACACACACACACAGTATTGAAAACATCACACAGTTGTCACAGCGCTCGCACATACATGCATATGCACATATACACTGTATATACAGTATGCATGTACAACTGATGAATTTTCAGAGCAGCTGAACTGACTTGAGCTCTATAATGACACTGTTGACTTGTTAGAGCTGCTTTGAAATTTGATACTGTTGTGAAGCTGCTGTGAAACAATGTAGCTGGTCTAAAGATTCGGTGCATGAGTGAATGGTTTCTCTGAGTGCGCCTCAAGTACCACTTTTAGTGTCTATGCCGTTAAAAAAACTGTAATAGTCTTTTACTGGCCTGAATACACACAAAACAAGCCCCGCAAATAGATCAAATAGCATTATACAGACACTTCGTTTTTAATGATGATTGGTAGATTGCATTTAATAGATCACACTTTTGGATTGGCACTTTTCCTTGCTTTGACCAGCAGATGTCGCTCGTGCGCGGCGTTCTAAATGTTTAAAATCAGTTTCTCCCATCACCATTAATATTTTTTTTAGATGTTGTTATTAGCAGGTATTTAAAGCATGCAGAACATTTGTATGGTACTGAAGTACTGAAACAGCAGGATAGTTGTATGATATTCTAAATGTTTATTTCTCCAAGCATTCTCACTTTGTCCTCAGTTTCCGTCTGTCTCTCATCAGAGTCTTCTTCTGTCTTCTCTGCTTCAGGCTCGTTCTCTTCGGATGGGACATCTGCTCGATCATTTTCCTTCTGAACACAGATTGGTTAGATCACTGGGTTGTCATGGAAACGGGTCCTCTGTGATCCGCCCGTCACATGATCTCACCTGCGTGTCCTGAGACTGTGATTGGTCGGTGTTCAGGATCTCAGAGGTTTGTTCCTCACCTGCAGCAGCTTCGCCGGGCTCCTCCTTAATTATGGGGGAAACGCAAACGGCTTTTATTTAGCGAAGCTCTCTGATGGAGGATCTTCTTGTGACTGATCACCTGATGCTCTGCCGCAGCCTCATTCGGTGGATCTGAGAGCTCTTTCACGGTCTCTGACTCGGTCTGGTCTCCAGGATCTTGTGCAGCATCTATCTGCAGAGAGACACCTTAAAATATGACTTCAGTGGAGTTTTAAACTACACCAACCAATATGACAGTCGTCTTGAACTTATAAAGATAGCCAGCATGAATGAAGCAAATCTTTTCATTTTTCGTTTCCAATATAAACTCACAATTCTGAGGAAAACATGTCTGAATTGTGAGATATTATCTCAAAATTCTGACTTTGTTCTCACAATTCCAATTTAACGTCTTTCTGGGTTTTTTTTCTCATGATGGACTAAAAAATAAAAAAAATTATTGTGACTTTTTATCTCACAATTCTGAGTTTATATCGTGTAATTCTGAATTTTTTCTCAGAATTGTGAGATAATTTTTATAATTATAATTTTTATTTTTAATCCATACTGATCAAGTGTTATTGTTAACAAAAACAATGAGTGTGTGTGTGCGTGTGTGTGTGTTAGTGAGTGAGTGTGTGTGCGTGCGTGCGTGTCTGTCTGTGTGTGTGTGTGTGCGTGTGAGCGAGCGAGTGTGTGCGTGTGTGTGTGTGTGTGAGAGAGAGTGTGTGTTTTTTTTTTCTCATGATGGACTAAAAAATAAAAAAATTTATTGTGACTTTTTATCTCACAATTCTGAGTTTATATCGTGTAATTCTGACTTTTTTCTCAGAATTGTGAGATAAAAATGTGCAATTATAATTTTTATTTTTAATCCATACTGATCACGTGTTATTGTTAACAAAAACTATTAAAAAAATTGTCAGTAACTCAAATAAAAGAAAATAAATATTAGATGAAAAACTAATAATGTTGCCTTGGCAACTAACCGGACTAAATGTTTAAGTGCTAAAATTACTAAAACTAAACCTGAAATAAAAATAAATTAAAGCTGCAAAGAAATATATATATATTAAAAAAGCACATAAAAAATTACTAAAACTAAAACATTAAGATGAAAACTGAAAATAAAACATAATTCAAAATATTAATAAATACTATATTAGTGAATAAATATTACTAACAGTAACACATAAGCATGTGTGTGTGTGTGTGTGTGTGTGTGTGTGTGTGTGTGTGTGTGTGTGACCTGCTCCTGGAGCTCCTGGTTCTGCTTGTATTTGAGGATCCAGAGCGCCAGGAACTCGATGGGATCCGGTGGCCTCTGCTCGAGCAGCTCCGCGAGACCCTGAGAGAGACAGAGCGCCAGAGTCCGGCTCACGTACTGCGAGTCCATCTCAGCAAACGATCAACCTATAAAACAGCTATATTTATTCATCAAACATTAAAAAACCGCCGTCAGATGCTGAGCTATCGCTAATGTTAACGCGTAGACACGTTAGTTTGTATTAGCGTGTTTTGTTTACAATCTCCATGGTAACAGCACAGCATTGAAACACTTCCGGCTTGAAACAAACAAAAAAGGCTGCAATCCCAAACTAACAAGCTGAAGTTATATAAACCTCGTGCGGACATTGTTTTTAAATGTTTCCAAATAAACACGAGGATCACGACCTTATTTAAAGGTCACAAACACGTTTCTTTTTTCACAAAAGCGCTCTACAAACTTTATTTTTACTCAAAATTAAACATTTATTTGTAATATTCTAAGAGCGTTAAAATGTTTCATTGTCATGATTAGAATGTTACAAAATGTTTCTTAGAAAGTTAAAGTACAAATAACATCATATTTGAGAACGTTTTCTCTCCATGTTATGAGAATGTAGCCTATATCAAATATGAATAAAGTTATAATGAACATTGCTTTGACATAACATTTATATAACTTTTAAAAACGTTCCCTGGGAGCATGTTTTTATAAATCACAAACATATGTTTCTAACCAATATTTTTTTTTTTTTTTTTTTTTACGGAATATTTCAGATAAGTGTCTTCCCTCAAATTCATAACTCTATTAATAAACACATAGCAGGTCGTAAATCTGATATATTTCCTGCGAGGACATGAAGATAAACCAGTGAAATATTACAGAACTGTCTTTCCAAAGAAAATATTGACAGTACAGCGCAAACAAACAATAAAATGCGCCATAATGCAGAACACAAAGCAACTGTAATCAAACTAAAGCTCACACATGGTTTTCTTGGGAACAGAACACTGCTGTTCACTGAATTATTCCTCGAGTTCACCATCGATATTCTTTATAAAAGTTAAGAGTCAGCCACGCCTTCCTAAAACGGCTCGTTCTAACACGCCCCCACATGTCTACATCACTATGTGGGAAGATTTGCATAACGCCGCCCAAATGTAAAGTTTGGTGTGTGTAAGTGCTGCTGAAGTGTAGGAGAAAAAAACTAATTTTGAGAAAACGGCCTTTAAAAATATGTATTGTAATTGAAATCTATTGAGACAAATAGATAAATTGCTATAAAAGAAACAATTTTTGAAAAAATTGGGGTAGAAACAATTTTCACTAAATTTGCTACTAAATTTCATAAATAAATACAAATAAATGGCAAGTTATATATTGAATCAAACATAAAATTTTGAAGTAGAAAGACTGAAATAGTATTTACTTGTAAAATGTGCCCTGATATCTACAACTTTGAAATGAAAAAACAACTATATTTTTTTACAGAGCAGAAATTACTACATTTTTAAATCCAATCACTTAAAAAAAAAGACTAGAAAAGTAACGTAAATGCATTACTCATGATGAACACTCAGTTCTTCAAACTTCACAGAATTTAATCATTTAAATGTTAATACTTTATAATTATTTATAAATAACTAATATTTAAAAACACACAACAAAATGATAAAAACTTTAACTAAAATGAAAACAGAAAATATAAAAATAAAATCTAATTAAAAAAAAACCTAGTATATCAGTGATACAAAACTAACACTGCAATAGAAATAGGTGTCCTATTAAAATAATCACATCTTCTGTAAATGCATTCAAAGTATCTTTGCCAGATTAATATAAACTCTGGTCTTATTTGAGGATATTAATAAATACTCACATGATCCAGATTCCAGGCGGTGTGAACACAGGCAGAGACATTTGCACTCGTCCTGAAGAGCTTCTCTGAATCACTGCATCAGATCAAACTCCACTCATCTTCATTCAGAGTAAATCCTCACAGATCAACACATGCAGAAAGTCTGAAGTGTTCCGTATCTGCTGCTGTTTGATGCTCCTCCTCTCTTCTCATGTGCAGATCATTAGACTGAGCTCACTGGAGACGCATTAAACTGATCAAAAGTGCCAGTAAAGACATTTATAATGTAACAGAAGATTTCTATTTCAAATAAATGCTGTTCTTTTGAACTTTCTATTCATCTGTGAATCCTGAAAAATAAAATGCATCAGTTTCCACTAAAGCAATAAGCCCCAAGAAGCCATTCATCAAATTACATGATGAATGACTTCATTACAGACACCAGAGGAGAATGCGTGGCTGTGATAAAATCAATGCTTTAACACACAAGACCTGTAAACATTAACACGGTTAACTCATTAACTTATAAAAAGGACTTCTGGTAGCAGGTGGATCTCACAAAACATTTGATCAAAGTCACATTTCACCCCAAAATCATTAGAAAAACAATTGCATGTTTTTTGCATTGTGACATTATTTTCATTAAGCGACAATTAGGACCACCTTATAAAGAACAACTTTAATGCTGTACAAGAAATACTACTGTCGTGTACATTTTTTACAAGTTAAATAATATCTAATTGTTTTATTTTTACATTATAATAATGAGAATGTGGAGGTTTAATGTGCTTAATAGTCATTAAAAATGTCACAATGCAAAATATATATTTTAAATATATATCTTTTTTTCTTTTTTTTTTAATAGATACAAATATATGGCCCATAAAATATTTTTATTTCTTCTTTTATTTCAATCTTATTTTAAAAACGTAGTATTTCTTCTATAAACTCTAATCACTAATAACAACATTTAACCCTTGAAGGGACAGATCTATGTTTTTGAAGTTGCAAATGAAACAAAGATTACATAAGTATAAGATTCATTACAAGAAAATACTTTTTCAGTTTTTCTACTTCAGAATTTCATATTTAATCCAATGTGTTACTTGTCATTTCTTTGTAATTACTTGTGAAATTTGAGTAAATCCACCAAATTGTTTCAGTGTACAACTGTCATGTAAATACTTTACAAATTAAATATTATACAGATGTTTCATTTTTTACATTATAACTAAGAGAACATAGAGCTTACATGTGCTTAATTGTCATAAAAAATGCCACAATGCAAAAAATATTAATTTAGTTTTATTTTGCTGATGCTAAATATATGTTATCATATTCTGAGGTGAACTATTGATGAAGATGTTTATGAGCAAACTAGTAACCACAAGTTAATCTGGTTACATCAGCAGTCTTTCCACTAATTACTGTACACACTTTACAACTCAAATTACACATTATTACATAAAAATATGAGTGGCACATTTCTGCTTTTAAGCCATTTGCAACAAACTGTAAAAGCAATTTTGGTTTGTTCTTGAAAAGTCATAATTGTTTATGATAATCAACAACATAATTGGGGGTTAGAGTTTAAAGTTTAAATAAACTAAAGGTCTGAAAGGACTGTTTGTAGTTAACAGGCGCTAAAAAATAAAAATCTAAACTCATGACATCTGCCAGACTTTCCAAAGGCCTATATGTATTATGTGTAACTTTGCACTGTGAAAAAAGATTTTTCTGAGATTAATAGCGTATGTTTTACAAGAAAATACTATTTCCCGTCCGCATCGCTCCATTATACTGACAGAGAGACAGACAAGAGCGATGAGGAAACGTCGCTTCCTTCATCCCTGTCAGTATTGTATTGTGTGCAGCACTGCAGTGACTATCAGAGCGACGAGAAAACTCCCAGAGGAGAGATACCATCAGCCTGAGAGCACATCTGACCCACGAGAGCTGTGGAAACTCAGACTTATCATCGAAACATACAACTGGGTTTGCACATGTTCTGAGTAAGCCCGAGAGGTGTTCATGCAATACTGGGGTTAGTTCTGGTCCTGTGGAGGCCCATCAAACATTTTAAAAAGGTAAATGCAACTCATAATGACGTTTTTGTCACAAATATGAAAAAAAGAGTCGGAATTGTGATATATAACTACAAAATTGCGAGACATAAACAGAATTCTGACTTTTTCCCAACGCAGTTCTGAGTTCACATGTCACAGTTCAGATTTTTTCTTATAATTCTGAGTTTCCATCTGGCATTTCTGACTTTTTTCTCTGAATTTTTTATTTACATCTCAAAATTCTAACATTTTTCCTCATAATTCTGAGTTTACATCTCAAAATTCTATTTTTTAAATAATTCTGAGTTTACATCTCAAAATTCTATTTTTTAAATAATTCTGAGTTTACATCTCAAAATTCTATTTTTTAAATAATTCTGAGTTTACATCTCAAAATTCTATTTTTTAAATAATTCCAAGTTTACATTTCAAAATTCTAACATTTTAAAAAATAATTCTGAGTTTACATCTCATAATTCTATTTTTATATAATTCTGAGTTAACATCTCAAAATTCTATTTTTTTATAATTCTGAGTTTACATCTCAAAATTCTATTTTTTATCATTCTGAGTTTACATCTCAAAATTCTATTTTTTATCATTCTGAGTTTACATCTCAAAATTCTATTTTTTATCATTCTGAGTTTACATCTCAAAATTCTATTTTTTATCATTCTGAGTTTACATCTCAAAATTCTATTTTTTATCATTCTGAGTTTACATCTCAAAATTCTATTTTTTATCATTCTGAGTTTACATCTCAAAATTCTATTTTTTATCATTCTGAGTTTACATCTCAAAATTCTATTTTTTATCATTCTGAGTTTACATCTCAAAATTCTATTTTTTATCATTCTGAGTTTACATCTCAAAATTCTATTTTTTATCATTCTGAGTTTACATCTCAAAATTCTATTTTTTA
>NW_015505415.1:1305339-1311342 GCF_001515645.1 Sinocyclocheilus grahami | reverse complement strand
AATGTAAAGTTTGGTGTGTGTAAGTGCTGCTGAAGTGTAGGAGAAAAAAACTAATTTTGAGAAAACGGCCTTTAAAAATATGTATTGTAATTGAAATCTATTGAGACAAATAGATAAATTGCTATAAAAGAAACAATTTTTGAAAAAATTGGGGTAGAAACAATTTTCACTAAATTTGCTACTAAATTTCATAAATAAATACAAATAAATGGCAAGTTATATATTGAATCAAACATAAAATTTTGAAGTAGAAAGACTGAAATAGTATTTACTTGTAAAATGTGCCCTGATATCTACAACTTTGAAATGAAAAAACAACTATATTTTTTTACAGAGCAGAAATTACTACATTTTTAAATCCAATCACTTAAAAAAAAAGACTAGAAAAGTAACGTAAATGCATTACTCATGATGAACACTCAGTTCTTCAAACTTCACAGAATTTAATCATTTAAATGTTAATACTTTATAATTATTTATAAATAACTAATATTTAAAAACACACAACAAAATGATAAAAACTTTAACTAAAATGAAAACAGAAAATATAAAAATAAAATCTAATTAAAAAAAAACCTAGTATATCAGTGATACAAAACTAACACTGCAATAGAAATAGGTGTCCTATTAAAATAATCACATCTTCTGTAAATGCATTCAAAGTATCTTTGCCAGATTAATATAAACTCTGGTCTTATTTGAGGATATTAATAAATACTCACATGATCCAGATTCCAGGCGGTGTGAACACAGGCAGAGACATTTGCACTCGTCCTGAAGAGCTTCTCTGAATCACTGCATCAGATCAAACTCCACTCATCTTCATTCAGAGTAAATCCTCACAGATCAACACATGCAGAAAGTCTGAAGTGTTCCGTATCTGCTGCTGTTTGATGCTCCTCCTCTCTTCTCATGTGCAGATCATTAGACTGAGCTCACTGGAGACGCATTAAACTGATCAAAAGTGCCAGTAAAGACATTTATAATGTAACAGAAGATTTCTATTTCAAATAAATGCTGTTCTTTTGAACTTTCTATTCATCTGTGAATCCTGAAAAATAAAATGCATCAGTTTCCACTAAAGCAATAAGCCCCAAGAAGCCATTCATCAAATTACATGATGAATGACTTCATTACAGACACCAGAGGAGAATGCGTGGCTGTGATAAAATCAATGCTTTAACACACAAGACCTGTAAACATTAACACGGTTAACTCATTAACTTATAAAAAGGACTTCTGGTAGCAGGTGGATCTCACAAAACATTTGATCAAAGTCACATTTCACCCCAAAATCATTAGAAAAACAATTGCATGTTTTTTGCATTGTGACATTATTTTCATTAAGCGACAATTAGGACCACCTTATAAAGAACAACTTTAATGCTGTACAAGAAATACTACTGTCGTGTACATTTTTTACAAGTTAAATAATATCTAATTGTTTTATTTTTACATTATAATAATGAGAATGTGGAGGTTTAATGTGCTTAATAGTCATTAAAAATGTCACAATGCAAAATATATATTTTAAATATATATCTTTTTTTCTTTTTTTTTTAATAGATACAAATATATGGCCCATAAAATATTTTTATTTCTTCTTTTATTTCAATCTTATTTTAAAAACGTAGTATTTCTTCTATAAACTCTAATCACTAATAACAACATTTAACCCTTGAAGGGACAGATCTATGTTTTTGAAGTTGCAAATGAAACAAAGATTACATAAGTATAAGATTCATTACAAGAAAATACTTTTTCAGTTTTTCTACTTCAGAATTTCATATTTAATCCAATGTGTTACTTGTCATTTCTTTGTAATTACTTGTGAAATTTGAGTAAATCCACCAAATTGTTTCAGTGTACAACTGTCATGTAAATACTTTACAAATTAAATATTATACAGATGTTTCATTTTTTACATTATAACTAAGAGAACATAGAGCTTACATGTGCTTAATTGTCATAAAAAATGCCACAATGCAAAAAATATTAATTTAGTTTTATTTTGCTGATGCTAAATATATTTTATCATATTCTGAGGTGAACTATTGATGAAGATGTTTATGAGCAAACTAGTAACCACAAGTTAATCTGGTTACATCAGCAGTCTTTCCACTAATTACTGTACACACTTTACAACTCAAATTACACATTATTACATAAAAATATGAGTGGCACATTTCTGCTTTTAAGCCATTTGCAACAAACTGTAAAAGCAATTTTGGTTTGTTCTTGAAAAGTCATAATTGTTTATGATAATCAACAACATAATTGGGGGTTAGAGTTTAAAGTTTAAATAAACTAAAGGTCTGAAAGGACTGTTTGTAGTTAACAGGCGCTAAAAAATAAAAATCTAAACTCATGACATCTGCCAGACTTTCCAAAGGCCTATATGTATTATGTGTAACTTTGCACTGTGAAAAAAGATTTTTCTGAGATTAATAGCGTATGTTTTACAAGAAAATACTATTTCCCGTCCGCATCGCTCCATTATACTGACAGAGAGACAGACAAGAGCGATGAGGAAACGTCGCTTCCTTCATCCCTGTCAGTATTGTATTGTGTGCAGCACTGCAGTGACTATCAGAGCGACGAGAAAACTCCCAGAGGAGAGATACCATCAGCCTGAGAGCACATCTGACCCACGAGAGCTGTGGAAACTCAGACTTATCATCGAAACATACAACTGGGTTTGCACATGTTCTGAGTAAGCCCGAGAGGTGTTCATGCAATACTGGGGTTAGTTCTGGTCCTGTGGAGGCCCATCAAACATTTTAAAAAGGTAAATGCAACTCATAATGACGTTTTTGTCACAAATATGAAAAAAAGAGTCGGAATTGTGATATATAACTACAAAATTGCGAGACATAAACAGAATTCTGACTTTTTCCCAACGCAGTTCTGAGTTCACATGTCACAGTTCAGATTTTTTCTTATAATTCTGAGTTTCCATCTGGCATTTCTGACTTTTTTCTCTGAATTTTTTATTTACATCTCAAAATTCTAACATTTTTCCTCATAATTCTGAGTTTACATCTCAAAATTCTATTTTTTAAATAATTCTGAGTTTACATCTCAAAATTCTATTTTTAAATAATTCTGAGTTTACATCTCAAAATTCTATTTTTTAAAATAATTCTGAGTTTACATCTCAAAATTCTATTTTTAAAAAAACTCTGAGTTTACATCTCAAAATTCTATTTTTAAATAATTCTGAGTTTACTTTGCCAGATTAATATAAACTCTGGTCTTATTTGAGGATATTAATAAATACTCACATGATCCAGATTCCAGGCGGTGTGAACACAGGCAGAGACATTTGCACTCGTCCTGAAGAGCTTCTCTGAATCACTGCATCAGATCAAACTCCACTCATCTTCATTCAGAGTAAATCCTCACAGATCAACACATGCAGAAAGTCTGAAGTGTTCCGTATCTGCTGCTGTTTGATGCTCCTCCTCTCTTCTCATGTGCAGATCATTAGACTGAGCTCACTGGAGACGCATTAAACTGATCAAAAGTGCCAGTAAAGACATTTATAATGTAACAGAAGATTTCTATTTCAAATAAATGCTGTTCTTTTGAACTTTCTATTCATCTGTGAATCCTGAAAAATAAAATGCATCAGTTTCCACTAAAGCAATAAGCCCCAAGAAGCCATTCATCAAATTACATGATGAATGACTTCATTACAGACACCAGAGGAGAATGCGTGGCTGTGATAAAATCAATGCTTTAACACACAAGACCTGTAAACATTAACACGGTTAACTCATTAACTTATAAAAAGGACTTCTGGTAGCAGGTGGATCTCACAAAACATTTGATCAAAGTCACATTTCACCCCAAAATCATTAGAAAAACAATTGCATGTTTTTTGCATTGTGACATTATTTTCATTAAGCGACAATTAGGACCACCTTATAAAGAACAACTTTAATGCTGTACAAGAAATACTACTGTCGTGTACATTTTTTACAAGTTAAATAATATCTAATTGTTTTATTTTTACATTATAATAATGAGAATGTGGAGGTTTAATGTGCTTAATAGTCATTAAAAATGTCACAATGCAAAATATATATTTTAAATATATATCTTTTTTTCTTTTTTTTTTAATAGATACAAATATATGGCCCATAAAATATTTTTATTTCTTCTTTTATTTCAATCTTATTTTAAAAACGTAGTATTTCTTCTATAAACTCTAATCACTAATAACAACATTTAACCCTTGAAGGGACAGATCTATGTTTTTGAAGTTGCAAATGAAACAAAGATTACATAAGTATAAGATTCATTACAAGAAAATACTTTTTCAGTTTTTCTACTTCAGAATTTCATATTTAATCCAATGTGTTACTTGTCATTTCTTTGTAATTACTTGTGAAATTTGAGTAAATCCACCAAATTGTTTCAGTGTACAACTGTCATGTAAATACTTTAAAAATTAAATATTATACAGATGTTTCATTTTTTACATTATAACTAAGAGAACATAGAGCTTACATGTGCTTAATTGTCATAAAAAATGCCACAATGCAAAAAATATTAATTTAGTTTTATTTTGCTGATGCTAAATATATGTTATCATATTCTGAGGTGAACTATTGATGAAGATGTTTATGAGCAAACTAGTAACCACAAGTTAATCTGGTTACATCAGCAGTCTTTCCACTAATTACTGTACACACTTTACAACTCAAATTACACATTATTACATAAAAATATGAGTGGCACATTTCTGCTTTTAAGCCATTTGCAACAAACTGTAAAAGCAATTTTGGTTTGTTCTTGAAAAGTCATAACTGTTTATGATAATCAACAACGTAATTGGGGGTTAGAGTTTAAAGTTTAAATAAACTAAAGGTCTGAAAGGACTGTTTGTAGTTAACAGGCGCTAAAAAATAAAAATCTAAACTCATGACATCTGCCAGACTTTCCAAAGGCCTATATGTATTATGTGTAACTTTGCACTGTGAAAAAAGATTTTTCTGAGATTAATAGCGTATGTTTTACAAGAAAATACTATTTCCCGTCCGCATCGCTCCATTATACTGACAGACAGACAGACAAGAGCGATGAGGAAACGTCGCTTCCTTCATCCCTGTCAGTATTGTATTGTGTGCAGCACTGCAGTGACTATCAGAGCGACGAGAAAACTCCCAGAGGAGAGATACCATCAGCCTGAGAGCACATCTGACCCACGAGAGCTGTGGAAACTCAGACTTATCATCGAAACATACAACTGGGTTTGCACATGTTCTGAGAGAGGTGTTGAGGTGTTCATGCAATACTGGGGTTAGTTCTGGTCCTGTGGAGGCCCATCAAACATTTTAAAAAGGTAAAATAATGACGTTATGACGTTTTTGTCACAAATATGAAAAAAAGAGTCGGAATTGTGATATATAACTACAAAATTGCGAGACATAAACAGAATTCTGACTTTTTCCCAACGCAGTTCTGAGTTCACATGTCACAGTTCAGATTTTTTCTTATAATTCTGAGTTTCCATCTGGCATTTCTGACTTTTTTCTCTGAATTTTTTATTTACATCTCAAAATTCTAACATTTTTCCTTATAATTCTGAGTTTACATCTCAAAATTCTATTTTTTTTATAATTCTGAGTTTACATCTCAAAATTCTATTTTTTAAATAATTCCAAGTTTACATTTCAAAATTCTAACATTTTAAAAAATAATTCTGAGTTTACATCTCATAATTCTATTTTTTTATAATTCTGAGTTTACATCTCAAAATTCTATTTTTTAATAATTCTGAGTTTACATCTCAAAATTCTAACATTTTAAAAAATAATTCTGAGTTTACATCTCATAATTCTAACATTTTTAAAAATAATTCTGAGTTTACATCTCAAAATTCTATTTTTTATCATTCTGAGTTTACATCTCAAAATTCTATTTTTTAAATAATTCTGAGTTTACATCTCAAAATTCTATTTTTTTTATAATTCTGAGTTACATCTCAAAATTCTA
>NW_015505415.1:1281553-1305244 GCF_001515645.1 Sinocyclocheilus grahami | reverse complement strand
TTTTTTATAATTCTGAGTTTACATCTCAAAATTCTAATTAAAAAAAATTATGATTCTGAGTTTACATATCAAAATTCTAACATTTTATATAATTCTGAGTTAACATCTCAAAATTCTATTTTTTTATAATTCTGAGTTTACATCTCAAAATTCTAATTAAAAAAAATTATGATTCTGAGTTTACATATCAAAATTCTAACATTTTTTATAATTCTGAGTTAACATCTCAAAATTCTAACATTTAAAAAAATAATTCTGAGTTTACATCTCATAATTCTAACATTTTAAAAAATAATTCTGAGTTTACATCTCAAAATTCTATTTTTTAATTCTGAGTTTACATCCCAAAATTCTATTTTTTGAAATAATTCTGAGTTTACATCTCAAAATTCTAACATTTTTAAAAATAATTCTGAGTTGACATCTCATAATTCCATTTTTTATAATTCTGAGTTTACATCTCATAATTCTAACATTTTAAAAAATAATTCTGAGTTTACATCTCATAATTCTATTTTTTAAAAAATAATTCTGAGTTAACATCTCAAAATTCTATTTTTTTATAATTCTGAGTTTACATCTCAAAATTCTAACATTTTTAAAAATAATTCTGAGTTGACATCTCATAATTCCATTTTTTATAATTCTGAGTTTACATCTCATAATTCTAACATTTTAAAAAATAATTCTGAGTTTACATCTCATAATTCTATTTTTATATAATTCTGAGTTAACATCTCAAAATTCTATTTTTATATAATTCTGAGTTTACATCTCAAAATTCTAATTAAAAAAATTATGATTCTGAGTTTACATATCAAAATTCTAACATTTTTTATAATTCTGAGTTAACATCTCAAAATTCTATTTTTTATAACTCTGAGTTTACATCTCAAAATTCTATTTTTAAATAATTCTGAGTTTACATCTCAAAATTCTATTTTTTATAATTCTGAGTTTACATCTCAAAATCATAATTAAAAAAAATTATAATTCCGAGTTTACATATCAAAATTCTAACATTTTTTAAATAATTCTGAGTTTACATCTCATAATTCCATTTTTTTTTATAATTCTGAGTTTACATCTCAAAATTCTGATTCTTTGATTTTTTCTCAGAAGATGTAAACTCAGGTTTATACCTCACAATTCTGGGTTTACATCTTGCAATTCAGGTTTATTCCCCCTGCCATGGATTATAAAATGTAATAAAGTAATTCTGACTTTTTTTTCTCAGAATTGCATGTTTATATATATATATATTGCTATTCTGGGTTTATGTCTCGCAATTCAACCCTTGGCTGTTTTTATCAGACGGCAGGCGTCTCACCTGAACAAGGCCAGACATAATGACCAGAGCTTCTGCCTGTCCTTCATAAAGACACGTCCAAGAAACATAACTGCTGCATAACTACCCGACAGAACAAACGCTGCTCCCCTGAAACACATCAGAATTCACTTTAAGACCTGATGAAAAGATACACCTATAAATTCGTGCCGTCAAACGAGTTTTTCCTAAATTAATCGCGATTAATCGTTTGACAGCACTAATAAAAAATGCTTTTTTATCATTTACAATAATAAAAAAAAAATTTACACATACAAAATATGATACTATTGTACAATTAAAATAGAATATATAACGATTCCATTACAAAATTGATAATAAACATAAAAAGCAAAACACACTTGTAAATGCTAACTAACTAAATAAATAGATGCATACCGTGAAAAGAGGGTGATTAACTTTGCATTTATAATTAGTGATCTGTTACGTAAATAACGGGTGAGTTACTTGAGTGTCTGTCTCACAATTCTGACTTTATATTTTGCAATTTATTTATTCATTTATTTGGAATCACTGGGAAACGTCTGAATTGGGAGAAGTGCGTTAAAAAGTCCGAATTGTTTTAAATTTTGCTTCCATACTCCTCTCCCGCAGACAATAGCAATAAAAAACAACAACAAACAGGGACTTTTATTTTGAAAAATAACAGTTTCAAGTAGAGATGGGAGAAATGCCATTACAGATAAGAAGACAACAGTTAATAGTATCCTATTGGGCAAATTTAAGAGGTCAGAGTGAAAATCACCCTACAAAGAAAGTGTTAAGACCTAGTTGGGAACACGAGATAAATATATACATGCATGTCTGTGTATTTATATATGCATAATAAATATACACAGTACACACACATATAGTATGTAAACAAAAACTTTTATTTTGGATGCGATTAATCGTTTGACAGCACTAATATAAATGTATAGTTTTTATTAAATTCAGTTTTAGTTCATTTTAAAATGAAACCAAATTAAAATGAGGAACGTTGCAATGGCAGCTAGCTGAAATAAAAATGTTTTTTATATTTTAGTTTCAGTTAACGGTTTTTTTCCCCCAAGTAACAAAAATGTTCTTTTAATGGTTTTAATTTTAGTTTCAGTTTTAGTTTCAGTTAACTATATTGAACTACAGTATAAGTTATAATATGAATTATTAGTATAATATGAGTTATTAGTTTTAGTGTGGCGCGATCATTTCAGAAGTGTTAATAATCTTTCAGATGTAGAAACTTATAAAACAGGGGTTCTCAAATTCTCAAACATTAAAGCAGCGCTATGTAACTTTTTCAATGTTCAAAATTTGCAAAATGCATATAATGAGCGAGTGCATCATGAATTCATCTTCCAAACCGCGTTTTTGTCTTTTTCCGAATCACTCCGGTACACTTATAATAAGTGCTTATATTCGGACTATTGTAGCCTGGTCACCGCTGCGGAGTAACACACACCTGCGTGAATCGCCATAGACATACACTTAGAGAAGTAGATCCGGTTGGAATGTTCTTCCGCGGGATGTGTGCAGTTCTGTTTATTAACCGCTAGAGCGCCATAAGTTACATAGTGCTGCTTTAAAGCAGTATTTCAGCGCAAGCAACTGCAAAGTCATGGGTTCGATTCCCAGGAAAGGCATGAACTGAAAAAAAGTGTAGCTTGGATGCAATGATAAAAGCCTCTGTCAAATGCACGCATGCAAATATAAATGCAACGGTGTGTATGAGGGAAAAAAGTAAGTGCTCACAGTTATCTCGCCACTTTTAATAATTTTTCCTCATATCAGGTCAAAGTTAAAACATAGTTAGATGCACGATTAAAATGATAAAGATGTTTCTAGGAGCATTAATGCTTTATTTTGCATTTTATGCAATTTATGCTGATTCTCTAATGTTTGTATTCTACAGAATGGGACGCAGTGAAAGAGAAATGGAATGAAAAGTCAGTTTATGTGGTTGGCAAAGCGACAGCATCTTTAGGTATGAAACTGATTCTGTTGATTTCAGCTGAACACGAGGGAGCTCTGGTGGATCAGGAGGTTATGAGACAGTATTTTAGCATCTGTGCTTCAACACAATGGCAGCACATCAGAAGCGTTCTCACACACGGCTGGGATTCACACGTCCCTGATGAGTGTTTTAAGTTCGCGGCTGTGAATGAAGGAGGTGTGTGTTTGTGGCTGGAGTCAGCTGAGTAAATCTGCTCACACCTGCCTGATGTTCTGAACACACCTGTGCATCGTCACAGCCAGATGAGAATCACCTTCCTCTCTCATCCTCATCGTCTCTTCTTTGTGTCTCTCTGCATTTCTTTTCTCTCTATTTGTATGTTTAAAATCTACTTTTTTTTAAAGAACAAGCACGTGTCATATTTTGCCCCAAAACTAGAAGAATAAATGTTATGTTTGTATGTATGTATACACCTCATTCTCAGCTGTGCCTCGAAACTCAGCTGTATTTTCAGCATCATTCCTCCAGTCTTCAGTGTCACATGATCTTCAGAAATCAGTATAATATGCTGATTATTATCAAAAAGTTTTGCTGCTTCATATAAGCTGTGATACTTTTTTCAGTATTCTTTGATGAATAAAAATTTAAAAAGAAGAGCATTTATTTAAAATAGAAATCTTTTCTAACAATATACACTACCGTTCAAAAGTTTGGGGTCAGTACATTTTTATTCTTAGTTTTTTTTTTAAAGAAATTAAAACTTTTATTCAGCGAGGATGTGTTAAATTCAGCATCATTCCTCCAGTCTTCAGTGTCACATGATCTTCAGAAATCAGTATAATATGCTGATTATTATCAAAAAGTTTTGCTGCTTCATATAAGCTGTGATACTTTTTTCAGTATTCTTTGATGAATAAAAATTTAAAAAGAAGAGCATTTATTTAAAATAGAAATCTTTTCTAACAATACACACTACCGTTCAAAAGTTTGGGATCGGTACATTTTTATTCTTAGTTTTTTTTTAAAAGAAATTAAAACTTTTATTCAGCGAGGATGTGTTAAATTGATAAGAAGTGACAGCAAAGATTTATATTTTGAGTAAATGCTGTTCTTTGTATTAATCAAAGAATCCTGAAAAAACTATCAGACATATATATTCAAAAAAATATTTGTCAGCACAACTGTTGATAATTCTAATAATAAATCAGCATATTATACTGATTTCTGAAGATCATGTGACGCTTTATACTGGAGTAATGATGATGGAAATTCAGCTTTGCATCACAGAAATAAATTATATTTTAAAGGATATTAAAATAGAAACCATTATTTTATATTGTAATAACATTTTGCAAGATTACTGTTTTTTTCTGTATTTTTAATCAAATAAATGCAGCCTTGATGAGCAGAAGAGACTTCTTTAAAAAACATTACAAGTCTAAACTTTTGAACGACAGTGTATATATACAATAAAAAAATATTTTTTTTTTTGCATTATTGCAGTAATGGTTGTTGACCTAAACATAGGCTTAATTGTCATTATGCATTATGCAAAGTATAATTAAAAATGTATTCTTAATGAAATATGACCCGGACGTGTCTTCATGAGAGTCACACTTATAAATGCAAAATCAGATTTACAGTCAGCATTCCCAGTAAACCTAACAGTTGCATGTTATTTTAATAACGCTTTCAGTTGCTGTTTTCTGCTGATATGTTCAGTTGTAGATTTGGGTCTGAATCCGCTGGGAGAAGAGACTGGAACCGCAGACGCTCTCGCTCTGCTCATCCTACAGAGTATGACCCTTTAAATATTACTCGCTCTCATATTTTCATAAGATGAGTCTTTGTTAATGCTGTGTTTGGTTAAACGCAGGAGAAAATCTAGAGATTCTGCCACTCTTCTTTCCCTGCGGCTCCATCAAACGTGAAGTCCTGCCCACCGCGCTCCGAAAGAACCGTGAGATGATTTATTCAAACATTTACAAACCATTTCAGAGCATTTACAGATATTAAAGATGCAACACGTGTCATGAAAACTCATTCATGTTTTTTAATGCAGTGAACATTTCATTGTTGTTTTGTTTTTTAGGGTTTCGTTTCACCCCAAAATAAAAAGGAAAAAGATATTCAATTATATTATCAAAAATATACACTGCTGTTCAAAAGTTTGGGATCAGTAAGAATTGTCAAAGAAGTTTTTATGCTCATCAAAGCTGCATTTATTTAAACAAAAATACAGAAAAAAATGTAAAATTGTGAAATATTATTGCAATTTAAAATAACAGTTTTCTGTTTTACTATACTTTAAACTGTAATTTATTTCTGTGATGCGCAGCTGTATTTTCAGCATCATTACTCCAGTCTTCAGTGTCACATGTTTTGTACCCGTGATACTTTTTTCAGGATCTAAAAATAATCCTAGAAATTAGTTTCTTCTTGCATTTGAATCGGTATTCCTTTATGGTTGTGGTTTCTCTGTCAGATATTCCTCTGGAGACACTGACCGTCTATCAGACATCTGAACATCCTGATCTACAGAAGAACATCACTGACTATTTCATTCAGCAGGTGTGTGTGTGTGTGTGTGTGTGTGTGTGTGTGTGTCTGTGTCTGTGTGTGTGTGTCTGTGTCTGTGTCTGTCTCTGTCTGTCTGTGTGTCTGTGTCTGTGTGTGTGTCTGTCTGTGTGTCTGTCTCTGTCTGTCTGTCTGTGTGTGTGTGTCTCTGTCTCTGTGTCTGTGTCTGTGTCTGTCTGTGTGTGTGTGTCTGTGTCTGTGTCTGTCTCTGTGTGTCTGTGTCTGTGTGTGTGTCTGTCTGTGTGTCTGTGTCTGTCTCTGTCTGTCTGTCTGTGTGTGTGTGTCTCTGTCTCTGTGTGTCTGTGTGTGTGTGTGTGTGTGTGTGTGTGTCTGTGTCTCTGTCTCTGTCTCTGTCTGTGTCTGTGTCTGTGTGTGTGTCTGTCTGTGTCTGTGTGTGTTTGTCTGTGTCTCTGTCTCTGTCTGTCTGTGTGTCTGTGTCTGTGTCTGTGTGTCTGTGTGTGTGTGTGTGTGCGAGTGTGTGAGTGTGTGTGTCAGATATCACACATCTGTCTGTTCATGACAGTGCTGTTACTCACCTGTGTGTCTGTGTGTGTGTGTGTGTTGTGTTCAGGGCGTCCCGGCGAGCGTGGCGTTCTTCAGCCCATCTGGAGTGAGGTTCTGTTTGGATTTGGTGAAAAGACTCTCCGGATCTCAGCTGGAGCAGATAAAGGTACGACACACAGCAAGCATCGCTGCATCTTTCACTCGGATGAATCAGATTCAGAGAATATAGAATCATTATATTATATATCATTTATAATCAATGTGTTCTTCAGTTTGCGTCGATTGGACCGACCACAGCAGACGCGCTGCGGTCGCACGGACTGACGGTCAGCTGCTGCGCTGAGAAACCCACAGCCAAACACCTCGCCGCCGCCATCACACACGCCCTACACACCTGACCTCTGACCCCTGACCGCCAGAGACGAGCAGAGGACAATTTGGGAAGCTTTTGCAATAGATATTACATATAAACAATGAGCTTTTAAATAAATGATTGCATTAATATCTCTCTTACATATAGACATCTGTATATGTTTATGCATCAGAATCATCAGTGATTTACGCTCAGTTTTGTTTGTAGGAATCTCCGCTCTGTGTTTTATGTTGAATACGAGTAACTTTCAGTGTGACGCTATCCATGTGAAATGGTGGCTTGAATGTTATTTCTGCTGTAATAACTGAAGAACTTTTATTTGCATTATTTGGATGGAAGATTAAATATAAAATAAAAATTGAAATTAATTGTGTATATTCTCCTCAATTAATGTTGATGTGCAGCATTTTAAATTACATTTACCTTTTTAATTACATATATAATTATTTTAATTTATTATAATGTAATTATATTCATTTGTATATTCTCAGTGTTGATGGGTAGAATTTTAAATACATTTAAAACATTACATTTTTAGTTACATTTATAAATATTTTAATTTTATTTAAATAATACAGTTATTTTCAAGTGTATATTCTCCTCAATGTTGATGAGTATGTTACATTTTTGATTATATTTGTAATTATTTTTATTTATTAAATAATATGATTATTTTCGAGTGTACAGTGGGTACGGAAAGTATTCAGACCCCCTTAAATTTTTCACTCTTTGTTATATTGCAGCCATTTGGTAAAATCATTTAAGTAAATTTTTTTTCCTCATTAATGTGCACACAGCACCCCATGTCTGTCTCTGCTTCGCTTGTTTTTATGGCGAAATAACCCGGCTGTTTCTCACAGAGGCGCGAGCGCGAGCGCGTCGCTATAAAGCGCGTGGGGTTGACGCTCGCTCACTCAGTGCGGGACAGACGCGCAGCGGAGCTTTAACGATGCTGGCTGTGATCCGGCTGATCTTCATCCTCCGGACCGTCATCTTCATCATCAGCGCGGAGAAAGTCTTCCACAGCAGAGATCACTCCGATGCGATGAACGACATCCGACAGGCGGAACTCATCACCGACACCGACACTGCACAGGTCTCTATCTATCTATCTGTCTGTCTGTCTGTCTGTCTGTATGTCTATCTGTCTGTTTGTCTACTATCTGTCTATCTGTCTGTCTACTGTATATCTATCTGTCTGTCTGTCTGTCTATCTGTCTGTCTACTGTATATCTGTCTGTCTACTGTATATCTATCTATCTGTCCGTCCGTCTATCTGTATGTCTATCTATCTATCTATCTGTCCGTCTGTCCGTCCATCCATCCATCCATCTGTCTGTCTACTGTATATCTGTCTGTCTGTCCACTGTCTATCTATCTATCTGTTGGTATGTCTGTCTACTGTCTATCTGTCTATCTATCTGTCCGTTTCTGTCCATCTGTCCGTCTGTCTATCTGTCTGTCTATTTGTCTATCTATCTGTTTGTCTACTGTATATCTGTCTATCTATCTGTCCATCCATCCATCCATCTGTCTACTGTCTGTCTGCCTGTATGTCAATCTATCTATCTTTTAATTGGTAACATTGCATACGCAGACATACACAGTACGACGTGTAGTGAAATGCTTGATACGAATATATTATATTGATAGATAGGAATAAAAATAAGAAGTAAAAATAAAATGTGACCCTGGAGCACAAAACCAGTCATTAGGGTCCATTTTTTTAAAATTGAGATTTATGCATCAGCTAAAAGCTGAATAAATAGCTTTCCATTGATGTATGGTTTGTTAGGATCGGATAATATTTGGCTGAGATACAACTATTTGAAAATCTGGACTTAACACTGACTTAACACTGCTTATGTGCTGCAGGGTCACTTATGAAATCTGAAAACTTAAGATTAAGAAAATAGGAATTTAAAAAAGATTAGGAATTAAGAGAATTATAATTATAATTATACAATATATTGTTTCAATAAATTGCATCGTAAAATAATTTAAATTTTCAGACTTTGTCATGTCAATGTTTGTGCATATTGGTGGGTCTGCAGTTTTGTAGTAATAATCCATTTTTGATGTTTGAGTAGGTTTAGGATTTTTTTTTACATTTTTTGCATGTAAAAATCTTACAATTTGTAAGGCCACCAATACAATGTAAAAGAAGCACTGATTTAAAAAAAACAAACAATAAATGCTCACTGACATCAATGATGCAGAAAATTAAATACAATGCAAAACTCAAGTAAGCATGTTTTTATTATTGCAATCTCTGAAACAGACGCTTGTTCATCTCTGATCTGAATCTCTGACCTAAATTACTTAACTGAATCTCTGACCTGAATCACTGATCTGAATCACTGATCTGAATCTCTGACCTGAATCACTGACCTGAATCACCGTCCTGAATCACTGACCTGAATCACCGTCCTGAATCACTGATCTGAATCTCTGATCTGAATCACTGACCTGAATCACTGATCTGAATCACTGATCTGAATCACTGACCTGAATCACTGACCTGAATCACTGACCTGAATCACTGACCTGAATCACTGATCTGAATCACTGATCTGAATCACTGATCTGAATCACTGATCTGAATCACTGATCTGAATCACTGACCTGAATCACCGTCCTGAATCACCGACCTGAATCACCGTCCTGAATCACCGTCCTGAATCACTGATCTGAATCACCGACCTGAATCTCTGATCTGAATCACTGATCTGAATCACTGATCTGAATCACTGATCTGAATCACCGTCCTGAATCACTGATCTGAATCACCGACCTGAATCACCGACCTGAATCACCGACCTGAATCACCGACCTGAATCACCGACCTGAATCACCGACCTGAATCACCGACCTGAATCACCGACCTGAATCACCGACCTGAATCACCGACCTGAATCTCTGACCTGAATCTCTGACCTGAATCACCGACCTGAATCACCGACCTGAATCACCGACCTGAATCGCTAATGTGAATGTGAATCTCTGAATCACTCACCTGAATCACTGATGTGAATCACTGACCTGAATCTCTGATGTGAATCTCTGATGTGAATCACTGATCTGAATCACTGACCTGAATCTCTGATGTGAATCTCTGATCTGAATCACTGATGTGAATCACTGATGTGAATCACTGATCTGAATCACTGAGTGTAGCGTGTCGTGTGTTTCATTCAGGTAGCGGTTCATGAGATCGGTCACGTTTTAGGGCTTCCTCACATCTACCGGTCCGAATCCATCATGCAGCCCAGTTACCTTCCTCAGGACGCCGGCTTTGAGATCGACTGGATGGACCGGAAGTCCATTCAGAGTCTGTATGGTGAGCACTAGAGATTACATTTATAATATTATTATATATATGTATTATTCTACTATTATTATATATATATGCAGAAAATTATGCCTATTTTTAAGATTTCTACACATTACGAGACATTTTCAACCCAAATTGTCATTACTATTATCTATACAGTAGCCTAAGTACAGTATGCAATATTATAGTATTTGTTGTACATGTGTGGTTGTTATGCATAAAGGACAATGAGATTTTTTTTATATTACACTAATGAGAATTTGAGTTGGAAATGTCTTTGATTGTCATGAATATAATCCCACAATGCAAACAAAACATGCTTCGTTTTCTTACAACATAGAAATGTAATTGGTTTTGTGTGTGTTTTCTGCCAGGTGTGTGTAAGGGCCGCTTCAGCACCGTGTTTGATTGGATCAGGAAGGAGCAGACGCCGTACGGCGAGGTCGTGGTGCGTTTCAACACCTACTTCATGCGTGACGACTGGTACTGGCTCTATGAGAACCGTAATAACCGGACGCGCTACGGGGACCCGGTGGCGGTGCAGGTGGGCTGGCACGGGCTGCCCTCCAGCGGCGTGGACGCTTACGTTCACGTGTGGAACCGCAAAACAGACGCTGTCTACTTCTTTAAAGGTATTTATTTACTTACTATGAGTTTATTCATATGCCTCTGAGACAGTACAAAAGCACAATCTTAGCTGAAAGACTAAAAGAGATGCATTGCTCATAGACAGCACAAGCACAAGCTTATTTGCATCTCAAAAAGAAAACTCTGTGTGAACAGCTAACAGTGTAACAGTGTACTTTTGTAACAGTACATTTGCAGTTTACATATTTTGCATTGTTTTGCATAGAATTTTGTATTTTTGCAGTGTTTTTTGCCCATTATTTTGCATTGTGTGTTTGTATTTTGCAGGGATTTTTTTATATACATATTGTACATTTGTATTTTGTGGTTATTGTATTTCTTTATTTATTATTATTATTTATTTTTTTTATTTTTTACATATTTAGCATATTTTACATTTGCATTATCTGATGTGAATCACTGATCTGAATCACTGACCTGAATCTCTGATGTGAATCTCTGATGTGAATCACTGATCTGAATCACTGAGTGTAGCGTGTCGTGTGTTTCATTCAGGTAGCGGTTCATGAGATCGGTCACGTTTTAGGGCTTCCTCACATCTACCGGTCCGAATCCATCATGCAGCCCAGTTACCTTCCTCAGGACGCCGGCTTTGAGATCGACTGGATGGACCGGAAGTCCATTCAGAGTCTGTATGGTGAGCACTAGAGATTACATTTATAATATTATTATATATATGTATTATTCTACTATTATTATATATATATGCAGAAAATTATGCCTATTTTTAAGATTTCTACACATTACGAGACATTTTCAACCCAAATTGTCATTACTATTATCTATACAGTAGCCTAAGTACAGTATGCAATATTATAGTATTTGTTGTACATGTGTGGTTGTTATGCATAAAGGACAATGAGATTTTTTTTATATTACACTAATGAGAATTTGAGTTGGAAATGTCTTTGATTGTCATGAATATAATCCCACAATGCAAACAAAACATGCTTCGTTTTCTTACAACATAGAAATGTAATTGGTTTTGTGTGTGTTTTCTGCCAGGTGTGTGTAAGGGCCGCTTCAGCACCGTGTTTGATTGGATCAGGAAGGAGCAGACGCCGTACGGCGAGGTCGTGGTGCGTTTCAACACCTACTTCATGCGTGACGACTGGTACTGGCTCTATGAGAACCGTAATAACCGGACGCGCTACGGGGACCCGGTGGCGGTGCAGGTGGGCTGGCACGGGCTGCCCTCCAGCGGCGTGGACGCTTACGTTCACGTGTGGAACCGCAAAACAGACGCTGTCTACTTCTTTAAAGGTATTTATTTACTTACTATGAGTTTATTCATATGCCTCTGAGACAGTACAAAAGCACAATCTTAGCTGAAAGACTAAAAGAGATGCATTGCTCATAGACAGCACAAGCACAAGCTTATTTGCATCTCAAAAAGAAAACTCTGTGTGAACAGCTAACAGTGTAACAGTGTACTTTTGTAACAGTACATTTGCAGTTTACATGTTTTGCATAGAATTTTGTATTTTTGCAGTGTTTTTTGCCCATTATTTTGCATTGTGTGTTTGTATTTTGCAGGGATTTTTTTATATACATATTGTACATTTGTATTTTGTGGTTATTGTATTTCTTTATTTATTATTATTATTTATTTTTTTTATTTTTTACATATTTAGCATATTTTACATTTGCATTATTTTGCATTGTACATTTTTTTTGTTGCATTTTTTAAAACATTTTACATTTGCATTCTGCATAATTTTGCATTGCACATTTGTATTTTGCGGTTATTTTATTTATTCATTTATTACATATTTCATGTTTATATTATGCATTATTTTGCATTGCACATTTGTGTATTGCAGGGTTTTTTTGGTTTGTTTTTTTTTACATATTTTGCTTATTTTATATTTGTATTTTGCATTTGTATATATATATTTTATTTAGCAGGTTTTGTTTTTGCATATTGTACATTTGCATTATTTTGCATTGCACATTTGTGTATTGCAGGGTTTTTTTGGTTTGTTTTTTTTTACATATTTTGCTTATTTTATATTTGTATTTTGCATTTGTATATATATATTTTATTTAGCAGGTTTTGTTTTTGCATATTGTACATTTGCATTATTTTGCAATGTACAGTATTTTTGCAGTGTTTTTTGCCCATTATTTTGCATTGTGTGTTTGTATTTTGCAGGGATTTTTTTATATACATATTGTACATTTGTATTTTGTGGTTATTGTATTTCTTTATTTATTATTATTATTTATTTTTTTTATTTTTTACATATTTAGCATATTTTACATTTGCATTATTTTGCATTGTACATTTTTTTTGTTGCATTTTTTAAAACATTTTACATTTGCATTCTGCATAATTTTGCATTGCACATTTGTATTTTGCGGTTATTTTATTTATTCATTTATTACATATTTCATGTTTATATTATGCATTATTTTGCATTGCACATTTGTGTATTGCAGGGTTTTTTTGGTTTGTTTTTTTTACATATTTTGCTTATTTTATATTTGTATTTTGCATTTGTGTATATATATATTTTTTATTTTGCAGGTTTTGTTTTTGCATATTGTACATTTGCATTATTTTGCAATGTACATTTTTTTTGTTGCATTTTTTAAAACATTTTACATTTGCATTCTGCATAATTTTGCATTGCACATTTGTTTTTTGCATTGTGCATTTGTATTTTGCATGGTCCTTGTTCACTTATTAGATTTAATCAATTAATAATGATATATTTAATTCAATATTTAATGATTCAGTACTGTAACATGTTTTTTAAAAATTCAGAATGGCATACCACTGTACCGAAGTGCATACTGCACTATTTCTCCAGTAGTTGAGATGTTTGCATGTATGTATTGATGTTATGTTGTGATGTTTTAGGTGTGCAGTACTGGCGTTATGACAGTGAGAACGATCAGGTGTTCACTGAAGACTCAGACGGCCGCTCGTATCCTCGTCTGATCTCTGAAGGCTTTCCCGGCGTGTCTGGACCAGTGGACACTGCATACTACGACCGGAGGGATGCTCACATCTACTTCTTCAAGGGCTCACAGGTAACAGCTGCTAATATTCATGCAAGATGAAAAATAAATGACAAACTAGATAGTTCCAGTGTCCAATGAGATTTAGTAGGACGATAGTAATTGCACAATATTAATTTGCAGGTGTTCAGGTTTGATGTGCGCGCGAACCGCTTGGCTTCTTCTTCCCCACAAAAAATCACAGAGGTGTTTCCCGCCGTTGTCCCTGGTAACCATCCCCTCGGTAACCTGGATGCTGCGTATTTCTCATACTCGCACAACACGGTGTTCCTGCTGAAGGGCTCGTGGTTCTGGCGGATGGTGAGCGGCAGAGATCGCAGACGGAGCGTCTCGCTGCCACCAAACAGCCTGATGCCCCGCAGAGATGTGGAGCAGCAGTGGTTCGACATCTGTGACGTTCACCAGAGCTCTCTGAGAACCGTGCGCAGATGATGAGGTCAGCTGAGGTCTGATCTCATATCAGCCTCATACTGTATGATTTTATACCAGCAGGAACTGAACGAACGCTGAGAGCATGAGGACGTTCATCTGAATCTGGGATTCCCAGATGAGCTCAAATATATAATTAAAGTCTCCTGAGGTTTAAGTTAAAGAAATAGTTCCCCCAAAAATGAACATGTGCTGAAAATGTGCTCACGCTCAAACCATCGCAGATCAGGATGAGTTTGTTTCTTCATCAGATTTGGAGAAATGTAGCATTGCATCAGTGTCTCAGCAATGGATGCTCTGCAGTGAATGGGTGCCGTCAGAATGAGAGTCCAAACAGCTGATAAAAGTGCATTTGTATTTTGCATGGTCCTTGTTCACTTATTAGATTTAATCAATTAATAATGATATATTTAATTCAATATTTAATGATTCAGTACTGTAACATGTTTTTTAAAAATTCAGAATGGCATACCACTGTACCGAAGTGCATACTGCACTATTTCTCCAGTAGTTGAGATGTTTGCATGTATGTATTGATGTTATGTTGTGATGTTTTAGGTGTGCAGTACTGGCGTTATGACAGTGAGAACGATCAGGTGTTCACTGAAGACTCAGACGGCCGCTCGTATCCTCGTCTGATCTCTGAAGGCTTTCCCGGCGTGTCTGGACCAGTGGACACTGCATACTACGACCGGAGGGATGCTCACATCTACTTCTTCAAGGGCTCACAGGTAACAGCTGCTAATATTCATGCAAGATGAAAAATAAATGACAAACTAGATAGTTCCAGTGTCCAATGAGATTTAGTAGGACGATAGTAATTGCACAATATTAATTTGCAGGTGTTCAGGTTTGATGTGCGCGCGAACCGCTTGGCTTCTTCTTCCCCACAAAAAATCACAGAGGTGTTTCCCGCCGTTGTCCCTGGTAACCATCCCCTCGGTAACCTGGATGCTGCGTATTTCTCATACTCGCACAACACGGTGTTCCTGCTGAAGGGCTCGTGGTTCTGGCGGATGGTGAGCGGCAGAGATCGCAGACGGAGCGTCTCGCTGCCACCAAACAGCCTGATGCCCCGCAGAGATGTGGAGCAGCAGTGGTTCGACATCTGTGACGTTCACCAGAGCTCTCTGAGAACCGCGCGCAGATGATACTGTACTGTATGAGGAAGGCTGCAGCAGATTTTATACCAGCAGGAACTGAACGAACGCTGAGAGCATGAGGACGTTCATCTGAATCTGGGATTCCCAGATGAGCTCAAATATATAATTAAAGTCTCCTGAGGTTTAAGTTAAAGAAATAGTTCCCCCAAAAATGAACATGTGCTGAAAATGTGCTCACGCTCAAACCATCGCAGATCAGGATGAGTTTGTTTCTTCATCAGATTTGGAGAAATGTAGCATTGCATCAGTGTCTCAGCAATGGATGCTCTGCAGTGAATGGGTGCCGTCAGAATGAGAGTCCAAACAGCTGATAAAAACATCACAATAATCCACAAGTAATCCACAGCACTCCAGTCCATCAGTTAACATCTGGAGAAGACAAAAGCTGAAACAAATCCAGCATTAACACGCTTTTAACTAAAATACCATAGAGTCTATAATCCATAATAACTCTTCCTCCAGTGAAAAAGCACATCTCCTGTCATCTCTCATATGTGTTTAGAGCTGTTTAAACGCTGCTTGATCTGTGCAGATTTCTCTCCTGATTCACTTTTGTCTTCTCCAGATGTTAACTGATGGACTGGAGTGCTGTGGATTACTTGTGGATCACTGAAATAATTTAATTTGTCAGTCATCTATATTTTTTTGTGGTCTTCTGTAGTTAGATATTTATATAAATCAGCATGTATGTCAGGCAATGCAGTGCAACAGGATTTGACAAAAACATGTATTTATTTATACTGTTTGCTGGAACATGCCTCTATATTTATTCCATAAGTTATTTGGTAACACTTTACAACAACATTAACAAAGATTAATAAATACTGTTATAAATGTATTGTTCATTGTTCAATCAAGTTAGTTAATAATGGAACCTTATTGTAAAGTGTTACCAGTTATTTAATATTTGTTATTATTTGTTTGTTATAAACATGTTCTTTCAGAATAAACAACCTAAAATTGTTTTGGTTGTTTTCTGTTTTGTGTGTGTGTGTCTCCACACCTGTCTACAATTACATCGAATTAATTAATGATTTTCATTACTGATTTTTAATACCAAAGACAGCTGCTTAACAGGCTTTCAGTTTAATTTCTTTCCTAGTACTGAACATTTCAAACTCTACTAGAGCTGATATCTATAGTACATGACTGAAACACATTACTGTGTATATATACTGTACCTATATCATTCTCTGCAGATGTCCTGTACGATCACATGACAAGAAATGGAATTATAATTTACTATTTAATTTTTTTATTGATTACAAGAAATCAGTTCATAGGTGTTTAAATCTGCAGTGGTTTAGCTTAAACAAAAACCCTTCATTACAACACTGAGAATTATTTATGCATGCACTAATTTATGAAGCTTTAACAACTTGTGCATATTAATAAACTCATACTGAGTTAGTGACACTTTATACAAGGGTTAAAACCATAAAAATACATTACAAAACTTGAACTAAAAATAAAATATAAACCTGTTTAATTTCCGAAAGTTGCCAGTGCAACTTTTCTCATTTTCATTTAGTTTATCTTGATTTATCAATAAAATCAAAAACTAATAAAAATGACTAAAACGTTCAAATTAAAATAACGTCAGAATGAGAGTCCAAACAGCTGATAAAAACATCACAATAATCCACAAGTAATCCACAGCACTCCAGTCCATCAGTTAACATCTGGAGAAGACAAAAGCTGAAACAAATCCAGCATTAACACGCTTTTAACTAAAATACCATAGAGTCTATAATCCATAATAACTCTTCCTCCAGTGAAAAAGCACATCTCCTGTCATCTCTCATATGTGTTTAGAGCTGTTTAAACGCTGCTTGATCTGTGCAGATTTCTCTCCTGATTCACTTTTGTCTTCTCCAGATGTTAACTGATGGACTGGAGTGCTGTGGATTACTTGTGGATCACTGAAATAATTTAATTTGTCAGTCATCTATATTTTTTTGTGGTCTTCTGTAGTTAGATATTTATATAAATCAGCATGTATGTCAGGCAATGCAGTGCAACAGGATTTGACAAAAACATGTATTTATTTATACTGTTTGCTGGAACATGCCTCTATATTTATTCCATAAGTTATTTGGTAACACTTTACAACAACATTAACAAAGATTAATAAATACTGTTATAAATGTATTGTTCATTGTTCAATCAAGTTAGTTAATAATGGAACCTTATTGTAAAGTGTTACCAGTTATTTAATATTTGTTATTATTTGTTTGTTATAAACATGTTCTTTCAGAATAAACAACCTAAAATTGTTTTGGTTGTTTTCTGTTTTGTGTGTGTGTGTCTCCACACCTGTCTACAATTACATCGAATTAATTAATGATTTTCATTACTGATTTTTAATACCAAAGACAGCTGCTTAACAGGCTTTCAGTTTAATTTCTTTCCTAGTACTGAACCTTTCAAACTCTACTAGAGCTGATATCTATAGTACATGACTGAAACACATTACTGTATATATACTGTACCTATATCATTCTCTGCAGATGTCCTGTACGATCACATGACAAGAAATGGAATTATAATTTACTATTTAATTTTTTAATTGATTACAAGAAATCAGTTCATAGGTGTTTAAATCTGCAGTGGTTTAGCTTAAACAAAAACCCTTCATTACAACACTGAGAATTATTTATGCATGCACTAATTTATGAAGCTTTAACAACTTGTGCATATTAATAAACTCATACTGAGTTAGTGACACTTTATACAAGGGTTAAAACCATAAAAATACATTACAAAACTTGAACTAAAAATAAAATATAAACCTGTTTAATTTCCGAAAGTTGCCAGTGCAACTTTTCTCATTTTCATTTAGTTTATCTTGATTTATCAATAAAATCAAAAACTAATAAAAATGACTAAAACGTTCAAATTAAAATAAATCAGAAAATATACTAATTCATAATATGTTCATAAAAACTATACTACTATGTCAAGGAGACTAAAATAACACTGCTGTATACTTGATATGAACTCTATTTCTAATGTATCTTTTGTAATGAAAGAGATCATTGCACTGTTAAAGCACTGGATTGTCTGAATTAATATTATTTAGCTATTCGTCACTTTTATTCAACAATTAGTCAAGCTGCAATGTTTGTTTATGCAACACCTTTGACACAAAGTGTCGGAAAACTCTTGTAAGACTTACATGCAAAATGCTGAATAGCAACATTAATAAACAGGCAAAAAGTTGACCATGTTAAGAAGATGCCGTGGATTCTTTCTCATAAGTGTACTGTTGATGTGTGTTTATTACATTAGTGCATGATTCCACAGAAATCAGTCAGTTCACTGCTAATGCAAACAAGCAGAATATGAATTCATGTGATTAATAACATATCCGCATGCAGGCTGGAATCAGATTGCATTAGCAAAAACATGCATACTAATGTGCTAATGACACTTGATAGAAAATACAGGCATGGAACTAATTAGGGAATAATTGCATTCCAGCAGGGATCTGTTGCCATGGAGAGTAACTCATGATGTCATCACCAGGTAAATCACCACAGACTCTTATTAGAGCTGATGACTTTTTCTTAGAAATAGATCACTGCATAAATGCAATTAAAATAATAACCGGAAGAGTAAGACATTTCTAATTTGTTGATTATATGTGTCCCTGGAGCACAAAAGCAGTGTTGAGTCGCTGGGGGATATTTGTAGCAATAGCCAACAATACATTGTATGGGTCACAATTATACATTTCTCTTTTATGCCAAAAATCATTAGGATATTAAGTAAAGATTATGTTCCATGAAGATATTTAGTAAATGTCCTACCGTAAATATATCAAAACTTAATGTTTGATTAGTAATATGCATTGCTAAGAACTTCATTTGGACAACTTTAAAGATGATTTTCTCAATATTTAGGTTTTTTTGCACCCTCAGATTCCAGATTTTCAAATAGTTGTATCTCAGCCAAATATTGTCATATCCTAACAAACCATACATCAATGGAAAGATTATTTATTCAGCTTTCAGCTGATGCATAAATCTCAATTTCGAAAAATTGACCCTTATGACTGGTTTTGTGCTCCAGGGTCACATATATGAATGAAAACATTTACATATTTTTGATATATTTAGTTTTATTGTTCTGTAATTCTCTATGCACACACTTGCTGGTTACTGGTTTAACCACCAGCAGAGGGCGACGCTGCCTGTACAAACACACTGCATACTAGCATACTACTCATACTACTCCGCATAGTATGCACATTTTATGTATGAAATAGCAAAGTAACTCACTGCATTTGCTAGTTTTTGTAATGTCTATTCAAAGCTTTACTCAGGTAGCATGACGATGTCTTTGAATTATCTTCTTTTGGACTTTCCTGAGCTTATACTGATATATGCATTTAATTTGATTAATGATGACCTGACTTGTTTTTTCATAACCTGGGGATATCAGATATGATGCTGTAGGCTTTAAAAGGTTAATTGGAGACATCTGCACTGCTAATATAATTGTCTTAATTAGCCAGGAATGGAAATCCACGCTGGAGTTTTAAAAGTAGCAATCACTGGAAAAGTCACTGTAGCACTGGACAAAAGGTGTAAGGAATTTAGCCGAACAATATTTCCATCTAAGCATTCATTTGTATTCGTCATCAATAACTAAAACTAGATAAACTACAACTATTAAATAAAAAAACCTAACTAAATACATAAAAACAATAAAATAAATAAAGCCTCAACTAAAATTAAAGTGAAAACATAAAAATATTTTAAAGATTTTCTTACTCAGTATTTTTGTCTTGTTTTCTATTAAAAATATCAAAAAATTAGACTTGAGTAGCAAAATGACAAGAAATTGTCTGGGGGAAAAATCATCAAAATTTAAAATTGAAGTGAGTTTGTGCTATAAAGAAGACAAAATATCTGTCAGCTACTTAATTCAAAGAGAAACCAAGATTAGTTTCTGACTCCACTGGTGGATATTTTTCTATATTTTCAGAAACTCACTCAATGTTGATCATTTATTACAGAAATCTTGACTTAATAACAAATTTTAGTGTGTGTGTGTGTGTGTGTGTGCGTGTGTTTGTGTGTGTGTGTGTGTGTGTGTGTGTGAGTTTGTGCGTGTGTTTGTGTGGGTGTGTGCGTGTGCGTGTGCGTGTGTGTGTGTGTGTGTGTGTGTGTGTGTGTGTTTGTGTGTGTGTGTGTGTGTGTGTGTGTGTGTGTGTGTGTGTGTGTGTGTGTGTGAGTTTGTGCGTGTGTTTGTGTGGGTGTGTGCGTGTGCGTGTGCGTGTGCGTGTGTGTGTGTGTGTGTGTGTGTGTGTTGACTGTTTACGACAGTAATGATGTGAGGAATACTCTACGTCTCATATTACCTTTCATTAAAGATATGACTGTGAAATTGCTGTTGCTATGGAAACACTTGAGTGAAAACTCTCAGAGCATTATGCAGAATGACATTGTTTACAGCATCGCTCGGGCTGATGGGACACACACACACACACACACATTGAAATGAGTCTGTGTTTTGTGACGCTTTCATTAGCTTGTTCTCCAGTGATAACTGATGAATATTTTGGTCAGTGAAGTGACACACACACACACACACACACACACACATCAGAATAATGAGCTCTCAGGCAGTGTATCGACGCACAAACCTCATGAAATGATGATGATGATGATATTCCAGAACATTTCACCCTGATGAGACGTGTGACTCTATATCTTAACATTCACATTAAATCTGATTTGAGTCTGAATATGATCGTGTGATGTGTACAGACAGTAAATGCGATGTAAACACAGTGTGTTTGACGGAATGAATCCATTAGATGCCTGTCAGGTCACTGTTATTATATTCTGCTCATAACTTTTGAAGCGAACGGGCTGGAAACAGTGTTTTCTCCTCAGATTCTTTGGGTCACGGTGAGTTCACAACACAATGGTTTTGGTGATTTTCCTCTCATTTCTCTGGACTTTTGGCAGAGCTTTCCTCAAACCAGCCTCCAGTTCGTGTCAGATCATTTCCAGTCAGAGCTGGTTTGATGTATATGTATCAGTAACTTATCAATGAATGTGACTTTGACGTGTGTTTGTGTGTGGTGGACGGAGGCTCAGTGGTTCTGGTTTATAAAGTAGGTTGAATCACTCTGGGCGGCGTTGCGTGTGACTGCGACCCTTCGGGCAAACACTACGACACTTTCTGAAAATAGGGCAGAAAGTGTCCCGTTCCTCCCTCTGTGTGTCTGACTCGTTCTGTCTCTCCTCTCATCAGATCGTCTGCAGACGGATGGCAGGCCTGCGTTTCCCAGCATTCACAGCCGACCCCAATCCATGAGCAGATTCCATGCCGTGTGGAGGTGTAAGTGACCAATTAAATCTATGAATAGCTGATATCTTCTCTGTCAATTTTCATCAACTTTATTATGATTTTTACTTCCTTTATGAATACTTCCTTTATGAATTTTTAGGAATTTATTGAGACTATTGACATAAAAAGCAAAAATAAAATAAGCTAAATAAATAAAAGATTTAAAAAAATAATAAAAAATAAATTAAATTAAAATTAAAAATAAAATTAAATAAAATAAAATTAAATTAAATTAAATATAAAAAATAATAATAAAAGTGGTGCAAAACTTAAAATGAAATGGTGGCTAGTTACAGGGTTTTTTCCCCCCTAAAATTTACCTACAATTTTTATGTTGAAAAAAAAAAAAAAGCTCATGCCCATCTTATTTTTTAAAATCCCTTTTTCTTGTTTAGTGTAGATGCTTCAGGAACCTCCACTTCCAAAAAATTATTTTTATTAACAATAACAATATTTTTGTCTTTTCCGGTAAATAAACATCCTTAAAACAAAAAACATGTATTTTAATGCAAAATTATATAAGATATTAAAATGGAAACCAAAACTGTTTGCCAGTGAGGTTAGAAATGTTAACTTAAATCATATTCTCTCAAAACAAGTTTTGCAACAGTATTAAAGTATTATTTTCACACTAACAGTCCTTACAGGTGCCACTGGTAAAACATGTAATATAATGGAATTAAGTATTTGAAATGTATATATTGCTTGCATCAATTTTTATTTTTAATTACATTTTTATAAAATATCTTCCCCTTTGGCAGTCTGACCAAATATTGAGTTAAGGAGGAGATGGGGGGGGGGGATCACACATTTTGGTGATCAAAAATAAGATGATAAGATAAGAATTTTAGTATTTTTATCTTTCATGACTTTAAATGTTGAATGTTTAAAAGTCTATATGCCTTATACAGACAAAGATATGCTTCTTTGAACTACAACTCAGTAAATTCTTCCTCTTGTCATTCCAGTTCAATTTTATTTTATTTAAATAATCACATTTTCAATATGCATTTATTTGATTTCCTTAGAATCAGCATAAATTTGTTAATTGGGAAAACAATTCAGTTTAATCAGTATGAGCATGCTTTAAATATGACAATTCAGCGTTGTGGCCAATTTCATTTCAATTCAGACTAGTGCATTGAAAAGGAAGCCAATTCTGAATTTTACATAACCTTAACGATGATTTTAGCAAATAGTATGCATGCATATAGAAAAGCAACATACTGTGCACAGAGTACATACTGCAGTCACTGTGTAAGTGTGTTATTCAGTGTTTTCCTCGTCGTCTTCTGCTCTGTGAACCGTGATGTAAACGTCTCTGGTTTCTCTCGCCTCATAAAGATGAAGCACACTGTCTCGCTCGGAGAAAGTCTCTGAGAAAATGATTATGAGGCTGATTGCACTTTCCCCAAATGCGTGTCATTGCAGGCGGGCGATAATGATGTCGTTACAGGACAGCCTTCTTCATTATCTTCTGCTCTGGTCACGTGACCTTGTTATCTGGCTCGTGCAGGCCATGCAAGAACGCACACAATGCTTATAACAGATCAACCCTTACAATCATTCAGGAGGAGAATCGACTTATGAGTGGATTAATCTGTGTTTGATCGTATCGCCTGCATTGATAACGTTTAGTGAAATGAAGCTCAGTCCTTACCCTAACTCCAAGATCCGAATCTCTGACCTTCAACACAGAATAGAAACTTCACATTGATCCACATACGAGCACAAATACTGATGGGTTTGAACATCTGAGAACACTGACAGTCTGAGATTTTTTTATTATTATTTTTATTTAAACCTGAACAAATCTATGAATGCAATCTATAAAAAGAAGTTTGCATATGTGTTTTTTGTTGAGTAACATATTTGCTCCATCAGGTTTTATGGCTCATACAGTCTGAGAATATGGAGGAAAAATAATGTGTGTGAAAAACAACACACACACACACACACACACACACATACTCTCACACACACACACAC
>NW_015505415.1:1277841-1281457 GCF_001515645.1 Sinocyclocheilus grahami | reverse complement strand
ACTTAAATGATTTTAGCAAATGGCTGCAATATAATAAAGAGTGAAAAATTTAAGGGGGTCTGAATACTTTCCGTACCCACCGTATATAATTTTCAGTTAATGTTTACTTCAAGAAACAATTTTTTAAATGGTTTTTAATTTTAGTTTTAGTTTTAATTAACTGTACCTTAAACCAATTTTCATTACTTGGAAAAAAATAAACATTTGCTTAAATAGAATAAAATATTAAAACCCCTTAAACTTCAGCTAGTTGCCATGAAAAAAAAATTTTTTTTTAATTTAGTTCAACTTGAAGAACTAAAAACAACTAATAATAAAAGCAATAGACATATTGAAAAAAAACAAAAGCTAATAAAAAAGGACAAAAACACACAACAAAAACATTACCAGAACTAAAATTAAAATGAAAACAGAATATATAAACCAAAATATAATTAAAAATATTATTAATCAGTATCTCAATGATGCTAAAATAACACTGATTAAAGTTCTTTAGTGATCAAATATGATATTCTGAAGATGAGACAGACAGCATGATGGGAAACACTTCAGATCTAAATTATAATTAAGGAATAATAGAGAAAATAAGATGCATTTGCATGAGATATTTTTCTCCTTTATGCAAAAGACTGAATGTGTTAAACACGGTGCTTTCTCTCTCTCTCTCTCTCACACATGTTAATGAAATAATAAAATCAGCAGCGCTTGAGAGGCTTCAGTCGTGTATGAACATATGAACATCACCGTAACGCTGGCTGACACACGCTCACATGTTGGATTCAGTGGCTAAACACAGATAAAACACACATGATATGCAGCTTTCACATGATATGCTCATTTGCATATTAATGAGACTAACAAATACTCCCTTAATGACCTGCAGCACGACTCAATCAGAGCAAAAGTGATCAAATCCCTGCGCTGTGTGTTTTACAGTCTGTGTGTTTCATGATCAGGCTCTTAATAAACGTCCCACAGGACACACACACACACACGGATCAGAGTGTAAAAACACACAATTATCAGTGTTTCAGGAGTGCACTAATGAGACGAGGCCGTTAACATCTGCTGGAAATCATCACTGTGTTCTGCATAAACACTGACTGATTGATAAAAGCAGTGTATGATTTCTGACACGATGACATCCTGATTAATTACAGTCAAACACAGCAGAACAACAACAAACACTCATCATCATCATCATCAGCAGTTCCTCTGCATTACATTCACCTCGTTTAACACTGTTCATTATGCTGATAATCACTGTACTAATAAATGATCGTGTTTACAAGAATAATTCACCCTTAAATTAAAAGTCTGTCATCAGTTACTTGTTCTAAACCTGCATGGTTTCCTATAAAACACAAAAATACTAATTTGCTCTTACATACGATGGAAGTAAATGGTGACTTGGACTGGCAAACTTCAGAAATGACACTGAATTGCACGTTTTCTGAAGCCAGACCATATTTTTCTGTGAGGAACAGACCGGTTGTTATTGTTCACTAATAATATTCCCTTTTAATGCAGATTAAATTCAAACCCGATGCAACACATGTTGATATTTCATTTAGTCAAGGATGCATTAAACTGACTGAATTTTACATTGTAACAAAAACATACATTTTATAATAAAATAAATTTTTTAATTTTTAGATTAAGCAGCACAACTGTTTTCAACATTGATAATAATCAGAAATGTTTCTCGAGCAGCAGATCAGCATATTATACTGATTTCTGAAGATCATGTGACACTGAAGACTGGAGGAATGATGCTGAAAATACAGCTGCACATCACAGAAATACATTACAGTTTCACAGATATTCACATAGAAAACAGCTGTTTGACATCATAATAATATTTCACAATTTTACTGTATTTTTGATCAAATAAATGCAGCCTCGGTGAGCAGAAGAGACTCTTTCAGAAACATTAAAACATTGTACTGACCCCACACTTTTAAGTGTGCGTCAAACAGCCTCAATTGAGATGATTCATAAAGCTCGTGCTTGTGAACTAATTCAGTCTAATTAAGCATTAACATTAACATCATCTCAGACGTTTCTCAACACAAATATCTTCACAACAGTCTTGCAGTATCTATACATTCACATTTTCTTTTCAGAAAGCTCATATTTCATCGGTTATTGCTCAGAGATGAGAGCATGAGCTCGACTTCAGCTCTCGACATGAAGAGGGACTCACAGATGCAATCTTCCAGCTCACGAGCATGTCATTAGCCTCTGAATTACAAACATAATTATCAGAATTGATTGACGGTGAGCCTCCTGAGAAGCGTCAGTCCCTCGTCTGCAGGAGAAACACCTGAGGAGAGCCTGAATTATTCTCATTCACATGCTCTTCATCAAGCCACATTCTCTGGCAGTGTCATTTAAACTAAGACACTACTTGTTAGTCTTGTTCAATAGCTGCCAAAGCCCCTCCCCTTCCTTCTCATTAATATGCAAATGAGCAGCTCTGCACAGAGGCATGATGTCTTCACTGTGAATGGAGCTGAATAATACATCGCATCTTTACACAGCTTAGTTAAGGCTGCTCTGTGCCTGCTCAGAAATTCGTATAATGCCACATAAAAGCCAGACTAAATGAAGCCAGCTCTGATCCACCTCGGCTATAAAAGCATACAGTTGTGCCTGCATTTATACCACCTCATTAACCAGTCTGCAAATAAGAACTAAAGCCATAAAATAATAAATAAACACTGACAATGCTCATTTAACTTTGTTTAACTTGATGTACCTTAAATAACTAAAACTGAAATAAAAATGAATAAAAACGAAGACATATAAAAATTTTTTTTTAAATGACAACACACAATAATTACTAAAACTAAAAATATTAATAAAAACTATAATAGTATCTCATACATACTACGCCCAGTTCAGTGATTTTATCATATCTTTTTAAAAATAACAATACATATTCTCATGTACGCACATTATACAGATGATGCAAAGTGTGAGGCAGTTTATTCTTACAGTAGTTTGCATTTCTGATTTATGATGTAGATATGAGGTGGGTGCAGTGTGTGTGTCTGCAGTCACTGCTGTTTGTCATGATAATATGAAATTATGATTATGATTCATATGCACAGAACAATTTATTCACCATGACAGAGCATGAAAATATGATTCTCAGAGAGTCTGATGTGTTTGAACATTAAATGAGACTTCAGTGTATTACCCTGTTAACAATAGTGACCCTGTGTGTGTGTGTGTGTTTGTGTGTGTGTGTGTGTGTGTGTGTGTGTGTGTGCGTGTGTTTGTTTGTGTGTGCGTGTGTGTTTGGGTGTGAGTGTGTGTGTGTGTGTGTGTGTTTGTTTGTGTGTGCGTGTGTGTTTGGGTGAGTGTGTGTGTGTGTGTGTTTGTTTGTGTGTTCAACATTTTTCCAACATTGAAACAACATTGTAACTGACATTATTTCAAGGTCTTATAAATCTGCCTGTAGTAATTTGTTACTGTTTACATGCTGTCAGCTTTACTCAAACTGTATCGATTACATTCTTACCAATAAAACCATCTGAACAGAACCGTGTGTGTGTGTGGGGGGGGGGGGGGGGGGGGGGGGGGAGGGGTGTGGGGGGTGGGGGGGGGG
>NW_015505415.1:1275766-1276209 GCF_001515645.1 Sinocyclocheilus grahami | reverse complement strand
GTGTGTGTGTTTGGGTGTGTGTGTGTGTGTGTGTTTTTTTGTGTGTGTGTGTGTGTGTGTGTGAGTGTGTGTGTGTGTGTGTGTGTGTGTGTGTGTGTATTTGTAGTTAAACAATGTGTCTTCAGCTGGTCTGGTTTTGCAAATCAAATCAACATTTATCACAACATTTGTTTCAACATTTTACCTTCCAAAAGGTCTTAAAATTCCAATGTTGATTTGGAAGTATTTTGTTAACCATTTAACAACATTTTTCCAACATCATTGTAACTTTGTAACTGACATTATTTCAAGGTCTTATAAATCTGCCTGTAGTAATTTGTTACTGTTTACATGCTGTCACAAACTGTATAACTGTATCGATTACATTCTTACCAATAAAACCATCTGAACAGAACCGTGTGTGTGTGTGGGGGGGGGGGGGGGGGGGGGGGGGGAGGGGTGTG
>NW_015505415.1:1267623-1267960 GCF_001515645.1 Sinocyclocheilus grahami | reverse complement strand
TGATTATTTTTTAAAGAAATTAATACTTTTATTTATCAAGGATGCATTAAATTGATATAAAGGCATTTATAATGTTAGAAAAGATTTCTTTCAAATAAATGCTGTTCTTCTGAACTTTCTGTTCATCTGTGAATCCTGAAAAATAAAATGTTTTACAGTTTCCACAGAAATATTGTGCAGCACAACTGTTTTCAACATTGATAATAATCAGAAATGTTTCTTGAGCAGCAGATCAGCATATTATACTGATTTCTGAAGATCATGTGACACTGAAGACTGGAGGAATGATGCTGAAAATACAGCTGCGCATCACAGAAATACATTACAGTTTAACAGA
>NW_015505415.1:1251492-1258410 GCF_001515645.1 Sinocyclocheilus grahami | reverse complement strand
CACACACACACACACACACACACACACACACACACACACATGATTATTTTTTAAAGAAATTAATACTTTTATTTATCAAGGATGCATTAAATTGATATAAAGGCATTTATAATGTTAGAAAAGATTTCTTTCAAATAAATGCTGTTCTTCTGAACTTTCTGTTCATCTGTGAATCCTGAAAAATAAAATGTTTTACAGTTTCCACAGAAATATTGTGCAGCACAACTGTTTTCAACATTGATAATAATCAGAAATGTTTCTTGAGCAGCAGATCAGCATATTATACTGATTTCTGAAGATCATGTGACACTGAAGACTGGAGGAATGATGCTGAAAATACAGCTGCGCATCACAGAAATACATTACAGTTTAACAGAGATTCACAGAGAAAACAGCTGTTTTACATCATAATAATATTTCATAATTTTACAATATTTTTGATCAAATAAATGCAGCCTCGGTGAGCAGTAGAGACTTCTTTCAAAAACATTTAAAAAACGGTAGTGTGTTTCATCACATTTAACACTGCAGAATAATTTTTTGGGGCCCAGGTTAGAAGAGTGTTGAATTAAAATTCAGTAAATTCCTCTTCCTTTCATTGCAATTGAACTTCTGCTGTGTTGCAGGCAATTAAATTCACATTCATACTCATTTCTTGAAATGGAGTCAGTTCTTCCATTCTGAATTTTGCACAACCCTGATTATAATACCATGTTTTTTGGACGTACGCCTAAGCAGGTTTGACTCACGATTGTGATATTTTTTAGATGTTTTGAAGGAAATATGACACTTTCTGATCATGTGCAGGTGCATTATGTGTAGCTTCAGCGTTTACTGCTTCGGTAACAGGGAAAAAATGCAGAGTTTTGAGGGACACATCATCCTCCCGCATGACATTTGCAAAGGTCTGCAGGGAGATGCGTTTGTGACGGCGCTAAATTACAGTTCGTCAAACGACTCCAGACCATTTAAATGTCACTTTGTGTGTGTGAGTGCGTCTCCTGTTGGATCATAAACACTCCTCTTCAGTCTGAAGACACAAACCCTGCTTCTGTTGCTGCTGTTGAGCGTGTGACGGTCCGAGAAGCTCCCCGATTCATCCGGAATTAATGACCCTGAGAATTCAGATGATTCTAGAAACTCCCATGAATGCTGTGTGTTCTTTTAGAGCTGCTGTTTATTATACAACAGAGCCAGATACACACTCACACGCTCACAAAGAGCCCTAAAATAGCACTGACCGCTTTATATTCACGTGCGTGGGGAGAGAGCGCAAGAAGAGCTGTGATTGGAGTCAGTCTGGAGTGATTTTTTAATGTAACAATTTTCCATAAAGCCTATAATTTCTCTAAGAACCGAGCCGAGGCCTCACGCTGACCTTTGGAAATGATGTCGGCCTAAATTGCACATTATTTTTCCTCGATTCGAGAGACGTGCTTCGCTCTGGAGGAAATGCTTTAACTGTCTGAACGCTGAAGGAGTAAAGATGCTGATGAATAATGAATGGCTCCGTCCTGCAGTGGCTTTCTGAACGAGTCTTTATTCGTTAGCTAATGATTTATAGTCAAGCTGGTTAAATATTAACCGCTGCGGTTTCACGGATAGGCTTATCAATATGACTGTAAAATCATCATAATTATTGTATTATGATTATTATTATTATTGCAAAACAAAATAGTAAACAAAATAAGAAATATAATCTCTGTAAATTGAAAAAAATCAAGTATTTAAGAAAAATATAATTGATAATTTACAATATAATAAATATAAGGACGATCCATTAAAACGACACTTTTTGCATTCTAATAAAGCAGTAATCCAGTGTTTATAAAAGCAGAAAGGTGTTTTAACAACTAACAACGCCTCTTAGCTGTTATAAATTCACTGTAAACCACGGCTTCACGGGGATTACTGCTTTTATAAAACGGTTATATACGTAGTAAGGTTTCACAAAATAAAGCAGAGCAAATAAAGAGTAATGATATTAATAAACACAGTATTCTTCCACCAAACAATGTAGCTCCTCAGAAACAGTTGTGGTTGCTACAAAGTGGTTGCCGAGCAACACACAAACGTAAACAAAGGTGTGTGTTACTTTGTAGCGTCATTTACAACAGCTTCGAACACGGCTCAGCCAATCAGAGCCAAGCACCGGAACTCTCCGCTTTATAATAGTTATTTTAATGATTTACCAGTGCATGTTATTCAAACGAGAAATGTATCTTCATTCGTCATTTTTTAAAAATCAAAATGTAAAAATTGTTGAAATGACTTCAATTCTTTGTATTTTCCCACCACCTGTAATTCTAGTCCCATCTTATAACGTTTTTATGAAATATCATGTTTTATTATGAAATACATTTTATTATGGAAGACAGATGAGTTATGATAAAGGTTATTATAAAGTAAAACTAAAACCATAAACAATTTCTGTTACTTAAAATAAAGCTTTAACTAAAAATATATATTAATATATACACACGCACACAAAAAACTATAACTTTATTTCAGCTGTTGTATGTGTGTGTGTCTGTGTGTGTGTGTGTGTGTCTGTGTGTGTATCTGTTTGTGTGTGATAACCACCGCACCGCACACACACTCTGCTCCGGTCCAGAGACACGATAGCACGGAGCGGATCGCACAGCGCGGATCACAAATGCGGCTTTACGGAGCTCAACGGCTCTGAACGGCTCTAGCCCAAGCTGTAATATAAACGAACGCTATTGGCTATTTTAAAAAGGGGCAGGGCTGCTTGATATGTCCCACCCTTTCTTCCTGTTTCAGTTTAAATGACGTCAACACAGAGTAACGCTGCGTGTTTCTAAGCATTTCAGGGGACCTTTAAGACACATTTCATGAAGATCACGAAGCTCAGTGTCATATTGCTGGCAGTGCAGGACCTTGTGTCTCAGTCGTTTTGGTTTGTGTCAGACATGCGTAATGGGATATTAAATTACCCAGCGTCCTCTGCTCCACCTGGACCCGGGCCATCTGTTCCTGCGCTCTGTATCTTCTGATGCATCAGGTGATGCATGTGCGAGTGAACGCTCTGATAGTCTGATAGTGTGCCGAAACCCTGTGATTTGTGGCCCGTTTCAGGATGATTTTAAATAGGACGTGTTGGAGATGAAGCTCCGCGTGTTTATTCTCATGCAGATCTGAAACTGCAGTTCATTGAGGAGAAGAAACCAGACGAGCTGCTTTGATAAAAATAAGCACAACTCACTGTTGATCTTCATCTTTACATTCAACAAAGACACGCGGAGCAACATCATGTGGTTCACACGCTGAAAGAAGATTGTGTTTGGGCTTCATAAAACCAAAATCGAGATATGGCTTTGTGCAATTATTACATCTATTTATTTAAAGAAATGCATATATGAGCTCAGTGGTTTAATGTTTTTTAAGACAGCCATAAATATAAGTATTGTCATTTAACAGTTATGCTGTATGTTTTTATAAAATACTTTATTTTATTAAGATTATTTTTAAGATTATTGTTATTATTATTATTATTATTATTATTATTATACTAAATAAATATATTTAAGCTCAATGTTTTAACATTTGAAAATAAAAAAATGAATAAATATTAGTATTGTAATTTAACAGTTGTACTGAATAATAATAATAATAATTGTATTTGTATTTTTATATTTTTCTTAAATATATTTTATTATAAATAAATAAATAAATATATTATTATTATTATTATTATTATTTATAATATATATTTTATTAAGATTATTTTTATTTTACAGTAATATTTTATTAATATTATTAATACATTTCTTGTTTGGTTTATTATTATTATTATTATTATTATTATTATGTATATTATTACATTTTATTTTCAAATGTTAAAACATTGAGCTTAAATATATTTATTTAGTGTAATAATAATAATAACAACAACAACAATAATAATCTTAAAAATAATCTTAATAAAATAAAGTATTTTATAAAAACTAAATTAATAATAATATACAGCATAACTGTTAAATTACAATACTTATATTTATGGCTTCATTTTTAAACATTAAACCACTGAGCTTATATATGTATTTCTTTAAATTAGATATATATATATAAACAATCCTGGAGCGTTATTTTTTCTATTGCATTTTAAATCGCAATTTTATCAGAAAAATGGCAATTTAATGTTCTTTTCTCTGAATAGTGCAGCCCAGGATTGTATTTGGTGAGAACCTCAGGATCTGCGTTATTCTCTGATTATTCAGAAGATGGAAAATATTCTAATGTAACAGACTAGTGTAAGAAAACAGCAAAGCTCCGGCTGCGTTTCTCATTCGGCTCTTCTGCCAGAAACAGTGAGAGAAGATGGAAAAACTTCAGTCTGTGAGCTCCGTTTCTCACAAACATGTTTGAGGTGCGTTTATGAGGGTTTATATAGAGATGTAATGTGATCCCAGCAGAACGTGCGGCGCTGCTGCTGCTGCTTGGGAAGGATTTGATTCAACATTTTGATTAATTCCCGTTGTTTAGTTGTCTGGAGGAGAATCTAAGGCTGTGTTTGGAGAATATACTCCTACTGCAGTACGCTTTCTCTCTTGGTGCTCTTCATACAACACAGCAGAACACACTGCATGCAGTACAATGCAATGCCCTACACTTTCCTTTCCAATGTGACAAATGAACATTATATTAGCTGTGATTTGTGACTCATTATTTGTTCTTTCAGGAGCTGATGCATTTTAGCACAAAATTAGATTTAAAAATGCAAAATAACCATGTTTATTTCAGAGATGATAACCACTGGCTGGATGAAACATGCTGATATTTTAATTAATGCATTATGTTGATCATGAAGTTGATCAAAAGTGACAGAAAATACATTTTTAATGTGTGTGTGTGTGTGTGTGTGTCTCTCTCATTTATATATATTTATACATAATGTATGCATGCAAATATTACAATATTTACATAATACAGTAATGATAGCAAGTGAGATGCACCAAAAAAATTCTGAAATAAAACACATATTTCAAGCAATAATTACAAAATAAAAAACTGAAATGCTTATTGACATGGCTGAACGTGCACTAGCGTTAATCGGCATCAGCCTCGGTGATATATCGGTCCATCACTTCATCAAATCTTGATGTTTTAATGTTTCCATTTAATGCACGCTACCGAATTCTGATGTTTTTCAGTGATAAATCTGCATCTCAGGTGCCACTAGTTGCAGCATGCAATAGATCAGCCAATCAGGCGTCTGGTGTTGTGTGTAGAGTGGCTGTGATTGGAGGGTTCTTAAGAGGCTCCGCCCCTCTTCAGGATTAATTGTAGTCCACTGAAGCTCTGATATTGTCTTTGCTCTGTAATCTACTGCTTGGGAAATCGATTTGTTTGTTGCACGCTGAAGCTGGCTCATGAAAAATGGATAAATGTCAGCCTCGTGTAACCATAAAGACAAATAAATGAAGCTCGCTGTGCGTCTAGAGACATGTGTGCTGCGTCTGTCAGTGCTGTTTTGCTGCAGTAATGGCAAGCGCTGGCTGCTTTGCATATCAGTCTGGCCGTCTGTCAGTGCGGCGTTCTGTAATTAACCTCCCGTGACCCGATCGAGAGTCTGTGAGAGCGTTCATTACCCTGCGCTCAGAAACGATACGTGCTGATGAAGGACGAATGCGTGACGTGATGACGTGCAGGTTTGCTGATGTGAAGCTGACAGGTGACTTCATGTGTCTGTTTACCTGAGAACTCAGACAGGAAGTGCTCGGATGATGCGTTCTCATGTTGACAGGGACTTCCTGTGATGCTGAAACTCAACCAGCAGCAGCACAGACTGACAGATTGGAAACATCTTTATCTTGAATTTTATTTAGCTTGACATCAAATTTTGACATTTAAGTCAGTGAAATATTCACATTCACTAATTTTGCTTTGTACAATTTCCAGTCAGAGCTCAAGAAGTGATTATTAAAACATCAATATTTTTATAACTGGCTAAATGTTGTTTCTTTTTTTATACAGGACAAACTTAATTTATGAGTTTAATGAGTTAAACATTGCAAAAAGTGATCTTCTAATAAATAATGAATTGAATAAATAAATAAAATAATTAATTAATAATTTTTACATAAAAAATAATTATAAAATGTAATAAAATAATTGCGTAAAAGGATATTATAAATATATAAAATAAATAAATACATACATATATTTGTTGTAATAATTGGTTATAAATCATAAATAAGATAAATAAAAAAAAATTTAAAAATCAGGGCCGATGCGATACCGATTATTACAGATCAAGTAGTCCAATAACCGATATTTTGAACCGATATACAGGTGCATCTCAATAAATTAGAATGTGGTGGAAAAGTTCATTTATTTCAGTAATTCAACTCAAATTGTGAAACTCGTGTATTAAATAAATTCAATGCACACAGACTGAAGTAGTTTAAGTCTTTGGTTCTTTTAATTGTGATGATTTTGGCTCACATTTAACAAAAACCCACCAATTCACTATCTCAACAAATTAGAATACTTCATAAGACCAATAAAAAAACATTTTTAGTGTGAATTGTTGGCCTTCTGGAAAGTATGTTCATGTACTGTACATGTACTCAATACTTGGTAGGGGCTCCTTTTGCTTTAATTACTGCCTCAATTCGGCGTGGCATGGAGGTGATCAGTTTGTGGCACTGCTGAGGTGGTATGGAAGCCCAGGTTTCTTTGACAGTGGCCTTCAGCTCATCTGCATTATTTGGTCTCTGGTTTCTCATTTTCGTCTTGACAATACCCCATAGATTCTCTATGGGGTTCAGGTCTGGTGAGTTTGCTAGCCAGTCAAGCACACCAACACCATGGTCAATTAACCAACTTTTGGTGCTTTTGGCAGTGTGGGCAGGTGCCAAATCCTGCTGGAAAATGAAAGCAGCATCTTCAAAA
>NW_015505415.1:1249026-1251352 GCF_001515645.1 Sinocyclocheilus grahami | reverse complement strand
AGCAAGTTTTGTATTTCATTTGGAAACCAAGGTCCTAGAGTCTGGAGGAAGGGTGGAGAAGCTCATAGCCCAAGTTGCTTGAAGTCCAGTGTTAAGTTTCCACAGTCTGTGATGATTTGGGGTGCAATGTCATCTGCTGTTGTTGGTCCATTGTGTTTTTTGAAAACCAACGTCACTGCACCCGTTTACCAAGAAATTTTGGAGCACTTCATGCTTCCTTCTGCTGACCAGCTTTTTGAAGATGCTGATTTCATTTTCCAGCAGGATTTGGCACCTGCACACACTGCCAAAAACACCAAAAGTTGCTTAAATGACCATGGTGTTGGTGTGCTTGACTGGCCTGCAAACTCACCAGACCTGAACCCCATAGAGAATCTGTGGGGTATTGTCAAGAGGAAGATGAGAGACACCAGACCCAATGATGCAGATGACCTGAAGGCCGCTATCAAAGCAACCTGGGCTTCCATACCACCTCAGCAGTGCCACAGGCTGATTGTCTCCATGCCACGCCAAATTGAGGCAGTAATTAAAGCAAAAGGAGCACCTACCAAGTATTGAGTACATGTACAGTAAATGAACATACTTTCCAGAAGGCCAACAATTCACTAAAAATGTTTTTTATTGGTCTCATGAAGTATTCTAATTTGTTGAGATAGTGAATTGGTGGGTTTTTGTTAAATGTGAGCCAAAATCATCACAATTAAAAGAACCAAAGACTTAAACTACTTCAGTCTGTGTGCATTGAATTGATTTAATACACGAGTTTCACAATTTGAGTTGAATTACTGAAATAAATGAACTTTTCCACCACATTCTAATTTATTGAGATGCAGCTGTATATGTCTGGTGTAAAAATGATAATAACCATAAAAATGCTTAATATCGGCGCCGATAATCGTCCAACTCCTAATATATATATATATATGTGTGTGTGTGTGTATGTGTGTATGTATATATATATATATATATATATGTAATGATTTATATTAATGATTCATGATATTTGTTAAAAATTATTATTTAAATAAATATATAAATGTAATAAAAATAAAATAAAAATAAACTTGATTTAAATAAATAAATAAATAACATCTAACAGTACAATACTATATAATGTAATGATGTAATGTAATAGAAACTAAATATTTAAAGTAAAAAAGAACAATCTTATAATTTACAGTGAAAATCCGTAAACCGACATTCCCAGAATTCCCTGGGTGACACTTCACATTAGATGGTATTTGTTATGTTTTTTTTTTTAATTACAGTTTTAAACTGAACTATTTACAGGTTGTTCTGTTCTCTGTATACTGTATATTTTATACATCTAGATGCAGAAATGCGGGGTGTTTTTGTGTTTTTCTGAAGTCAGGTGCTCAGAGGTCAGTAATGAATCATATTAATCACTGCACACTGCATCTGAGAGCTTGTTTCAGGCCAGCTTTGACTATTATTAGTGGCTCATGCATTAACTGGACTCAGCAGTTTCCCTGCTGCAGTCTCATTACATTTACAGGCCGCAGAGAGCGCCGGGAACACAAAAAATTAATTGGAGGTGTTGCGATAGTTGGGACGGGTGGATAAATCAGCCCGCGGGACGACAGTTTTATGTGCCAGAGCAGGAAAGGAGGGGCTTTCACTTTAATAGGACAAGATAAAAATGTTGGGATACTTGATTTTCTCCTCTGACTGTAGTTCTTCAGTCTGCGTGTGATGGGTGACGTTAATTCTGCTCTCTCCTGCCGCATGCAAACGGATGTTTAATGGCCAGAATCCCTCATTTTCAGTCGGTTTGCCTCTTCGTGTTATCTTACAATCTCTCGACTTGTAAATTTGGCTAAAAGAGGCTCTGTGTGGGGAGATATTTCACTGTGACAGGTCTGAGGCATCTATAAAAGTGTCCCGTACGCTTCACTTGAGTGTAATAAAGCCTCGCAATCTCAGGATGGAATATAAGAGTCCATGTGTCTAACAGAACAAGAGTTGACCTCTGAACCCTCGACCTCTCAGAGGTCATGACCCAGGTCAAGGAGACCAAGAGAGACGCTGTTCGGAAAAGGTTGAAGGAATCTTAGTATGTTCTTGAAATGATGTGTTGTGAAAAGTGTTGTGCCAATTAATATGACTTGACAATGGTGCATGATTTTTTTTCTATTCTTTGAACATTTCTGTTCTTTTGAAAATAGCAGATAGTTTACAGTACATACAGTATTGTGCAGTGTGTGTGTGTGTGTGTGTGTGTGTGAGTGTGTGTGCATGCGTGCGTGCGTGTGTTTTTTGTGTGAGTGTGTCTGTGTGTGTGTGTGTGTGTGTGTGTGTTTGTGTG
>NW_015505415.1:1247531-1248745 GCF_001515645.1 Sinocyclocheilus grahami | reverse complement strand
CACACACACACACACACTCACCCACTCACTCACTCACACACACACACTCACACACTCACACACACACACACACACACACACGCTGCCGGGCATCCTGGGAACACTGTGAGCTCAGTCTGGATTTGTGCCAGTCCGGGACTGTTGAGTGTGTGAGAGGCGTGTTTGACCCTGTCACCTTCAGAGTTGAAACGGAGGCCACCGGTGAAAAACACAACCCTGGTGAGAGAAAAGAGGCATCACATGACCTGAGTGTGTGTGTGTGTGTGTGTGTGTGGGTTTGAGTTAGGCATGTGACGGTATCAGATTTTCATGTTGCGATTGATTGCTAATGCTTTTATCACGGTATACGGTATTATCACGATATTGAAATTTAGTTGCAAGAAAGTGTTGTCATAATAAAGTATAACAGGTTTAATAACTTTTTCCATATAACAAAAAGAAACTGAACAATTAAATACAATAAAGCAATACACAAAAAATGTATAAAGTAAATAATTTCACACAGATTAAAGTGCAAAAGAATTATAAAGCCCAATAGGTAACACTTTGCAATAAGATCTCATTAGTTAAGCTTAGTTAATGCACTAACATTCACAATCAGCAATATCTACATTTGCTACAGAAGTTATTCATCTTTGTTTAAAAAATAAACTGTTAGTTCATGTTAGCTTGAGCTCAATAAATAACACAGTTGCAACTTTTGATTTTAACAGCGTGCTATTAAATATTGAAATGAACTAAGATTAATTAATGCTTAGAAGAATTTTTCATTGGCAGTTTATGCTAACTAATGAATTAACTAATGTTAACTAATGGAGCCTTAATGTAAAGTGTGACCGAACAATAAAGAATCAAAACATTTTCAAACAATATCTAGGGCATGTTGTAGTCCAGATTAAAATGTAAAAAAAAGTTTGAAAATAAATAAGCTATTAAGTCTATTGAAGTATTTGGCGCTGTGATGAACACCATAGCAAATACACAAATCTGAATGGCTGTTTAAATGCATATTCTTAAAATGCATTCAAAAAATCTGAATAATTTGTAATAAATAATTTAATAAATAAATAAAATGTGTCTGTGTGTGTGTGTGTGCTTGAGTTTGTGTGTGTGAGTGTGTGTGTGTGTGTGTGTGTGTGTGTGTGAGTGTGTGCTTGAGTTTGTGTGTTTTTATGTGTGTTTGTTTGTGTGTGTGTGTTTGTGTGTGTGTGTGT
>NW_015505415.1:1234889-1247025 GCF_001515645.1 Sinocyclocheilus grahami | reverse complement strand
TTATTTTATTTAGTTTTTTATTTTTATTTTATTATTTTTTTTTTCATCATTTTATTTTTATTTTATTTATTTTTTTTTTCATTATTTTATTTTATTTATTTTTCTTTATTTTATTACATTTAAAAAAATTTTATTTTTTATTTTTTTATTTTTTTCACATTAAAAGAGCAAATTCAGTATATCCACACCTTGAGGATGCATGTTTTTGTGCGCTGCTCCGCTGCTGTGCTTCTCTGACAGCGACCTGTTTTAAATGGCAAACGCTTTAGCGGTTCAGTACTCTGACGACTTGTCACCAGACTTTGCCGTGCAATTGCTGTCATTCGTTCTCGAAATTGAAAGTGATCAAGACATTTCTCCGGAGCACAATGTCACAAGAAAGACTGTCCAGTTTAGCTCTTCTGAGTATTAAAGCTGCAGTGAAAGACTTTGTGCACCAAAACGCACGGAGAGCACAGAGCTTTTGCTTGTTTGCTTGTGGTAGTCAGATGACAGTTGTATAGACAGTTTGTTTATCTCAAAATGTAGCGTATATAATCTAAAGTATACAGATATTCCGTTAATGTGTGTTTTTCTCCTAGTTCTTTTACTGTTCATGTTCTTACTGCAAGACATGAACTTTGCTTGTATGATTTATTTTCTACAATTAGAGATGCTTATGTAGGCCAGTGTTTGAGACGTGTTCTGGCCATTAGCCTACATGAATTTTATTGAGTTTACTGTTAAATAAAATATGTTGACCGGGGGCCCGTATCAGATGTTTGTGTATTAATTTGAAGGATCCTCCTGCTACTGCAGATCAGATCGGAGCAGCGGCACTTTTTCCTCCACGTTCATAAACTAAATAGCCTATTTATTCTTTCAGGGATTTCAGACACAGATGTGCGTTACGTCTCTGGATGTAATGTGGGATGCTTTTCAAGGCTCACCAAAACTGAACGAGATACAAATAATAAAATGTTTTTAGTATTTTATTTTATTTTTCATTATTTTATTTTGTTTTATTTTCAGCCACTGCAAAACCAATGTTTAATGAGTATTAATGTTAACATTAAGGGATTAGGAATTAGGACACATCACCCAGGTACTATGGGACTGAAGTGTGAGAATATCATTTCTGGAAAGTTTAACAGATCAAATTAACTGATTAAAAAACGAATCGCACCGTTTTGCTGACATCACATGCCATGATGATGTGTCTGAACGTCAGATGTTGATCACAATAATCACTTCTCTTTCTTCCTCCTCTGGATGTGAATGATGTGTTTCCTCCCAGCGTCTAAAGAGGATTTCAGTCTGCAGGTGGTTTGACCTTTTAAATTATTCACACACATCAACGATTCCACTGAGACACACACACACACACACACACTCTCTAAACGAATGTGTTTGCTCCTGAAAATCCTCGTTTCTCATACATCTTGAAGAAAATCAGTGACTTGTGGCACGTCTCACAGTCCACAAACCCAGAAGCTATTTCTCTGTATCTGTGTGTGTGTGTGTGTGTGTGTGTGCGTGTGTGTGAGTGCGTGCGTGTGTGTGTGTGTGTGTCTCTGTGTGTGTGTGTGTGAGTGTGCATGCGTGTGTGAGTGTGAGTGTGAGTGTGTGTGTGTGTGTGTGTGCGTGCGTGTGTGTGCGTGCGTGTGTGCATGTGAGTGCGCGCGCGTGTGTGTGTGTGTGTGCGTGTGTGTGCGTGTGTGCGTGAGTGTGTGTGTGTGTGTGTGCGTGTGTGTGTGTGCGTGCGTGTGTGCATGTGAGTGCGCGCGCGTGTGTGTGTGTGTGTGCGTGAGTGTGTGTGTGTGCGTGTGTGCGTGAGTGTGTGTGAGTGTGCATGTGTCTCTCTCTGTGTGTGTGTGTGTGTGTGTGTGCGTGTGTGAGTGTGTTTGTGTGTGTGTGTGTGTGTGTGCGTGCGTGCGTGCGTGAGTGTGTGTGAGTGTGCATGTGTCTCTGTGTGTGTGTGTGCGTGTGTGTGTGTGTGTGAGTGTGTTTTGTGTGAGTGTGTGTGTGTGTGTGTGTGTGAGTGTGTGTGTGTGTGTGAGTGTGACAGTGTGTGTTTGACCTCTTTGAGTGGACTCTCAGATCTCCTCATGTGAGTCTCACTGTCCTCTGCTGGTCACTGTGTGTCATTACACTCAAGATGCTGTTGCATTAAATGCACTTGTGTTCATTTTAATATGAGAAGTGTTTGTGCATTCAGAAGAATACTCGTAAAATGTGCATTTGTGCTTGTTGGACTCATTTCTCAGTCTAAAGATGTCACTTGCACGCTAAAGAATAACAGAGTGTTTGTTTGTGAGCTCTGTGCATGCTGTGTAACATGTTTCTTGGCTCTAATAGTGTGTTTTTGTGTGTTTAATGCAGGTGTTCTGAGGGGTGATGCCCCGGTTGGACAGATCATCAGTGTGTTAAACGCTGCGGCACACGACAGAGAGACAGACGCGCGCGCACGTGTGTGTGTGTGTGTGTGTGTGTCAGCATGGCTCTGCCCGACAAACACAAAGTCAAGAGACAACGACTCGACAGAATCTGTGAAGGTGAGATTCTTTTATTCTACTCAGAATCTCAATCAGATTAATTTTCAGGCCCAGACTAAATCTTTTCAAACGGTTTTGGAGAAAATGCTAAATTCTGTGAATAATCAAGTGGACTTATGCACACTTGATTATTTATTTATTATATTTTATTATATATATTTAGCAGGGTTGTGCAAAATTCATAATTTAAGAACAGGCTCTCTTTAAATTCATGAGTTTGAATTTTAATTGAATCAATCATAACACACAGGAACTGTTAGTGCTGTTATTTCAGCACTATTTACTATATACTATTTATTAATATTTTGAAATAGCTTTTATTTTTATATTTTGTTATCATAATAATTTTATTTCCTACACAGTTTTTCTAAAAAAAAAAAGCATAATTTTTATTATTATTTCTTTAAATATTCCTATTGAGGTTTGATTTCTTTTCATTTCAGTTTTAGTTCGAATTAAAAATTTTATTTATTTCCATGCAGCAATTTTAGTGCTTCAACCTAAACTTATTTCAGTTAGTTGCCAAGGCAACGTTTTAAATTTTTCTTAGTTGAAGTTTTTATTTCAGCTTTATTTTAATTAATAAACATGTTTTTTTTAAATAGTTTTTGTTTTAGTTAACAGTAATAACCCTGATTGGAGTTTGAATCAGAATGTGAATACAATCTGAATTGTATTCATCTATCTGTAATTCTATTGTACTTCAAAGGCTTTTTAAATGTTTTTTTTCCCAGCCGAGTTTGTTTTTATACGTTTTTTATCAGGATTTCTTGTAATTTCAATTCATTGTAATTTTACTTCCTTGCATGTAAATTTTGAATTCTATTCAATTCATATTCAGCATTTAATTCTGAACAGTGCACAACCCTGTTTATTAGTTCTAGTTGTTTAACAGATAATTGCATTAACTCTGTGACTTGCTTGAACCTTTCGGTGGGTTAATTTTAACAGTCAAAAGTCCCACAATCCACTGCAAACTCACATTCATCTCTGTTTCCATTCTGATATGAAATCTATTCCTGATGGATAACATGGAGTCGCTGTGATCAGTGTATTACATGAAACATGGCACAAACAAAATTGAGATCTGGTGGTGTCTGTGTAAAGCCTTGGGCTGGATGACTCTCGTGATTAAATCATTACACCGGTCGAGATGTATTTTGCATAATCCAGTCTGCCTGCGGTCTAGAGATGGAGTACAGATAGTTTAATCAGAGGAACGACAGGGAGCGATGCGCTGCAGGGAAAACGCCGATCTGGCACGTCTGTTGCGCTCGGATGGGTTTAGAGAGAAAACCTCAGCGTGGCCCCGTTATTACAGGCCTGAGGGTCTAGCTGAAGTGTGTTTTAGTCTCCTCTGGTCTCGTGGTGTCTTTGCCGTTCCCGTCTGTTGCTCCATCTGGCTTCAGCTCGTGTGTGAGAAGGGATCGAGCAGCAGGCGATGAGGACAGAAGAGCACAATCACATGCTGCTGTAGTTACAGGAGGCGTTCCTCTGCAGCTGTCAATTACTAACATGTGTTTTCCTCTCCAGGCTCTTGTTAGAGCGTTAAATTGCTCAGTGGTGGTTTAAACTTTAATATATGTGACCCTGGAGCACAAAAACAGTCATAAGGGTAAATTTTTCGAAATTGAGATGTATGCATCATCTGAAAGCTGAATAAATAAGCTCTCCATTGATGTATGGTTTGTTAGGATCGGACAATACTTGAAAATCTGGAATCTGAGGGTGCAAAAACATCTAAATATTGAGAAAATCATCTTTAAAGTTGTTCAAATTAAGTTCTTAGCAATGCATATTACTAATCACACATTAAGTTTTGATATATTTACGGTAGGACATTTACTAAATATCTTCATGGAACATGATCTTTACTTAATATCCTAATGATTTTTGGCATAAAAGAGAAATGTATAATTGTGAGCCATACAATGTATTGTTGGCTATTGCTACAAATATCCCCCAGCGACTCAACACTGCTTCTGTGCTCCAGGGTCACTAATATACGCTTGCAGTCACAGTGATCGTGCTGAATATGCAACAAACCTGTCCTGATTGCAGTTTATTAAGTTAAGGCCTGTTCACACCAAGGACGATTACTATAAAGATAACGTTAAAGATATAGTTCTAAAAATCGTTCTCAATATTAAAGAATAGCAGAGTCCACACCACAGCTATAACGATAAAGGCACAGAGAAACGATATCGTTGGAATCACTTTCAGAACGATTTATTTTTCAGCTGATGAACGATAAAAACATTGACAGCCAATCAGAATCAATCCTGCTATGACGAGCGGGACGATTTAAAGCGGCAGACGAGCGTGCGCTTGGAATAAACCGACAATATCAGACGCGCTAGTATAGTTATCTTTATAGTTATCGTTCTTGGTATGAACGGGTCTTTAGAATAACAGTTTTGTTGACCAGTAGCTTGTTGGATGATGTTGGTGGTTGCTAGGGCATTGTTAGGTGGTTACTAAGGTGTTCTCAGTGGTTGCTAGGTGCCCAGGTAACAAATTTTTGAACTAAAGTGACACAAGGACCACTAGTCTCTTGGCATTCCCCTCCGTCAGTGTATTTCTAAAGGATTTCTTGGTGATTTTATTGTTCATCATGTGATTGCTTAAAAAAATTCTTAGTAAATGCTGTTTACTAAAAAAATAGGTATTCTGATTCTAGGAATAAAAAGTGCATGCATATTTTGGAAGGTTTAATATCATCTACATCCGTTTATATAATGTTTGGATAATATTCTTCTTTTGCAGAAAGGTCCTGTGGTACTGTGATTGTGGTAATATCTTTCCACTCTCTAAGCATTCGGAGAGTCACTGGAGACGTGTTTTTGGTCTGCTGGGTTTATTTTGAGGGTTTGCCTTTAAAGAAGGATCAGCTCTATTTTCAGGGAGCTGCTGTCAGATATATTCATGTTTGTTGGGCCGTTCTTGCAGATATTTCTGGACTCTGAAAGGATTGTGAACTATTTATCATGACACTGCTGAAAGCATAAAGTTATTTTACACTTCACATTGTGCCTTAGAAGAACCCTTAGGAAGATTGTGATGAAAAAAGACACACATTTTCAATAAATAGTTTTATTTTTTTAATAATAATTGACTAGACTAACAAATGTGTACCATGAATATAGACCGATAAAAACATTGACAGCCAATCAGAATCAATCCTGCTATGACGAGCGGGACGATTTAAAGCGGCAGACGAGCGTGCGCTTGGAATAAACCGACAATATCAGACGCGCTAGTATAGTTATCTTTATAGTTATCGTTCTTGGTATGAACGGGTCTTTAGAATAACAGTTTTGTTGACCAGTAGCTTGTTGGATGATGTTGGTGGTTGCTAGGGCATTGTTAGGTGGTTACTAAGGTGTTCTCAGTGGTTGCTAGGTGCCCAGGTAACAAATTTTTGAACTAAAGTGACACAAGGACCACTAGTCTCTTGGCATTCCCCTCCGTCAGTGTATTTCTAAAGGATTTCTTGGTGATTTTATTGTTCATCATGTGATTGCTTAAAAAAATTCTTAGTAAATGCTGTTTACTAAAAAAATAGGTATTCTGATTCTAGGAATAAAAAGTGCATGCATATTTTGGAAGGTTTAATATCATCTACATCCGTTTATATAATGTTTGCATAATATTCTTCTTTTGCAGAAAGGTCCTGTGGTACTGTGATTGTGGTAATATCTTTCCACTCTCTAAGCATTCGGAGAGTCACTGGAGAAGTGTTTTTGGTCTGCTGGGTTTATTTTGAGGGTTTGCCTTTAAAGAAGGATCAGCTCTATTTTCAGGGAGCTGCTGTCAGATATATTCATGTTTGTTGGGCCGTTCTTGCAGATATTTCTGGACTCTGAAAGGATTGTGAACTATTTATCATGACACTGCTGAAAGCATAAATTTATTTTACACTTCGCATTGTGCCTTAGAAGAACCCTTAGGAAGATTGTGATGAAAAAAGACACACATTTTCAATAAATAGTTTTATTTTTTTAATAATAATTGACTAGATTAACAAATGTGTACCATGAATATAGACCAAATAGCCCAAACTGTCCATGTTGGACATCATTTTTGAGTAAGTGTGTTCAGCATTAACGCGTTCTGCCCTGATCTGTGTGTGAGGATTAACACCGGTTGACTGCATCCTAACACCGTGCAAGTATGGCGACTTGCCACCCATTCGCGCTATAGAGCTGTATTGGTTTCTTTATATTGCGGTCACTGAACAAAAATCGGTCCCTTCATGTTCTGTAGACAGGATGAGATTACAGTTTGAGTGTTTGTCTTAGGGGACAGTGGTATTAAGTTGGTTTTATTTGGACTAATCTCTTGTTGCTGTTGTGAGGCCAGTAGGGAAGGATAAACCCCTTTGGATTAGCATGAGCCCATTGCCAATGCGTCGTCCTCCTGTTTTCTCTCTTTTTTTACATCTTTCCCCCATTATTTTTCTCCAAATAAAATCTTAATGCCTGAGAGCATCCAGAATCCGGCTCGTGTATAGATGTAAAGTGTGTTTCCTTGCTGTTCAGTTGGTACGTTTGTGTTACTGAGATGTTGTGTTGTCCTATTCTTCTTCTGTCTGACTTGCTTATGTTTCCAATGCTGAATAATTTAGGGTTTACCTGCCCAGTCACATGATAGCATGACCTCAAGTGATGCAAAAAAGAAATGTCGGTTAGAGAACAGGTGAAATGTTACCTCCCTTGCACACCTTCGCAGGGAAACATAAGAAGTGAAATCAAACACCTGCTTTTTCCCCTCCTCACAACCGTCCTCTCTTCTTTCCTCACCCGTGCATGCATTCACTAAACATTAGGCTTTCAGTCTGTACTTTGTCGAGCGTTTGCACTCAAACTCTTTGGAAGCCACGGTAGGGTTCGGTTAAGACTCGCAAAAGACGGCTAATGGGTTGCTTCCACTGAAACTAACAGAAACCTCTGCGGGAACTTCATGGCTGTCCGCGGCACCGTTCCTCCTCCGGATTACTACCCTTTTGATATCGCTCTCTCAGCCCAGCCACCTGAAGATCTGCAGGGCTTTTATAAAGGAAACCAGCACATGCTGAGCAGATCAGGCTCGCATTATGGCCTGGCCGCAGGAGGGGTCAGGAACGTTTGGGATCAAGGGCAAGCTAGAGTGGCTACTCCTGGTCCTACACCCGGGCATCATCCTCCTCCTCCAGCACCCTCCCAACCGCCACCCCCTCCTCCCCCGCCCTCGGCTCATGAGATCAGCCGCTTGTACAGGGATTCTCTGGCCATCAAGATGATCCAAGACAGCCAGCGCATTCGCAGTAGAGCCGCTTCTCCCGCTTGCTTCGGCATTGATTCCAGGTTTCCGGCCGAACTGTCTCACTCTGTGTACAGTGACGTCAACGGCCTTCCTCTGGAGTCCTGTCAGCCGGCATCCACCTGCATAGTGGTGGACCCTACAGCTTCGGTCATGGATGGGACTCTTCCTCGAGGGAACCCTGCTTATGGCTCCGTAGCGACTCAGAGGATGCCCTATGACCCTGCTTACGATTCAGGCATTGGTCCGGCTCCGCTCACCACAGGGATGCCTGGCCACCACCTTTCGGCGGGCGTCACTGTCGACCCCAAAAGGACCGTGGATTCGAATTTTCTGGCACTCCTGCGCTCCGAGGGTCTGTCGGAAAGCACTATAACTCTTCTCCTACAGCAAGGATTTGATTCTACATCCATGCTTGCCATGATGGAAGACCACGACGTCCGCTCCATCGCTCCCAATTTGGGGCAGGCACGCGTGCTTTCTCGAGTGGTTCTCAATTGCAAGACGGGAGCAACCGGTGCTGCGGTTATGCGAGGTCGTTCTAACAGCTTCAGCCATCGCAATGATCTCTACATGCAGCCTCAGGCACTCGGCATGGATGGCAACCTCATTCAACAGCCTCCCAGCGCCATGCATTCCATCTCCCCTGGAATGGGAGAGTTTCTAGGTCGCCGGCCAAGCAGTGCTCCGTCTCATCATCTCCTTGAAACCACAACATACCCAGGGGTTCGCTCGATGGGAGGTCTTCCGGTCAGTCCGGGTGGCTACACCACTGCGTTACCTCAAACTCGACCTTTGTACAACGCCCACACCGGCCTGGCCATGTCGGCCCTGCCTGCTCAACAACAGCCTCCGACCATCCCAGGAGTGGTACCCAAGACCTTTTCCAGTACGTACACCCCCATGGAGCTGATGAAGCGCCCTCCAAACCATCCTCCTTTCTCTCCTACCCATAGCCCTCATCACAGCCCTCAGTTAATGCGCAAGGGAGCAGCGCCTGTGGAGAGTACCATCCTTCCGGCATCTTCATCCCTCCAGTCTCAGACCCTTAATCCTAACAACAAGCAAACCCGGAGAACCGGACCTCCGGTCATCATATCCACCATGGCTTCGCCTGACACAAGTAACGACCTTATTCTCTCTTTTCCACCTGTCCCTACATCTCTCTTGGCTGTAGCAGCTAGTTTTATCTTCATGTAATGATTCTGGGGTGGTGCTTGTTAGAGTCTAGGCGTTGTTTATTCTTTGCTTCTGCTTCAAATATACATGTTCCTTGTTTTCAGTAGTATGAATGGTGTAGACCGTAAATGCGAAATATGGAGGCTGTTGAATAAAACATACAATTCCTAAAACAAACAAAAACTCCTGCTAACAGCAGACTTTGATATTTGGACGTGCAAAGCAGATTTAGCTAAGTGTTCTGTTTTTAGATTAGGAGACTATGTATATATTCCCCCTCTAGTGGGATGCAACGTTTGTGATCCCTGCTGAACTTCCTGAATGACTTGATAGAATCGGCTTCATAAACATGGTAGAAACTCTTTGCAGCAGCTTAAGGAATATAGAAAGTTTTATAACTGACATTGAACTTGAGTGCATTGCTCACTGCTGGTGCATGAATGAGCAGTTGACTGTGTGTTTTTCAGACCTGCATTTGTGTGTTTTACAATCTTAAGATGAACATTGTCACTGCCAGAGGTGCAGCGTAAAGCTGAACTTATGATTCTTTACAAGCAGCTTTAACCTGGGCCTTTTCTTGCTGACATTCGGCCCTTTTGGGTCCATGATTATGCATTACACTTAATCTAAAGAACCGTAGTGTTTTCTCTCTCTGTATAGTTACCAGTGTGTGTGTTTTACAGTTTGAGCTGAGCACTGTTCCTCACTGCAGGCCTAATAAGAGTCTTAAAGCCTGAAATCTCATTAGGGTTAATAGGATATGCAGAGACACGGTCCTCTGAGAACACGTTAGAGTCTCTCGACAGGAGACACACACTGAGAGTCTCTAGAAAACTCAGCCTGACTTGACATTTTAGGTTTTTGAGAAGAATTTACAAGTGAAATGGTGGAGACTGTTCAGGCTCGTTCCCAACTGCTGATAAACGCTTATGATCCATGAAGGCTATTTGAAGTTCTTCTGTGTGTTAAATGCACATGAGGACAGTTCGTCAGGCTGAAGGTTGTTGGTGTTCAGGAGGCTGTGTAAATAAATGAGTTCTGTCACAGCCGACACTTTACCAACCTTTAACATTGAAATATGGTTGAAAGACTGTTAGTTGTTTCAATGTTGAAAAAACATTGAAACAATGTTAAATGCTAAACGGTTGTAAAAAAGGCTAACAAAATGCTTACAAATCAACTCAAGACATTGTAAAAGACAACATGTCAATGTTTATTCAACTTGCAAAATGAAATTAAAATTCAGTGAGTTTCATCAGAGGAATAATAATTCACTATAAACGCTTTCTTCGTTTTTTCCTTTATTCCTCCCCTGCTATCTTTCCTTCCTTTTATCTTCTTTTCTAACTTGCTTTACTTTGTTTTGTTTTTCTTTCTAGGATATGCAGAGACACGGTCCTCTGAGAACACGTTAGAGTCTCTCGACAGGAGACACACACTGAGAGTCTCTAGAAAACTCAGCCTGACTTGACATTTTAGGTTTTTGAGAAGAATTTACAAGTGAAATGGTGGAGACTGTTCAGGCTCGTTCCCAACTGCTGATAAACGCTTATGATCCATGAAGGCTATTTGAAGTTCTTCTGTGTGTTGAATGCACATGAGGACAGTTCGTCAGGCTGAAGGTTGTTGGTGTTCAGGAGGCTGTGTAAATAAATGAGTTCTGTCACAGCCGACACTTTACCAACCTTTAACATTGAAATATGGTTGAAAGACTGTTAGTTGTTTCAATGTTGAAAAAACATTGAAACAATGTTAAATGCTAAACGGTTGTAAAAAAAGGCTAACAAAATGCTTACAAATCAACTCAAGACATTGTAAAAGACAACATGTCAATGTTTATTCAACTTGCAAAATGAAATTAAAATTCAGTGAGTTTCATCAGAGGAATAATAATTCACTATAAACGCTTTCTTCGTTTTTTCCTTTATTCCTCCCCTGCTATCTTTCCTTCCTTTTATCTTCTTTTCTAACTTGCTTTACTTTGTTTTGTTTTTCTTTCTTTCTTTCTTTCCTTCCTTCTTTCTTTCTTCCTTTCTTTCATCCTTCCTTTCTTTCTTCCTTCCTTCTTTCTTTCTTCCTTCTTTCTTTCATCCTTCCTTTCTTTCTTTCTTTCATCCTTCCTTCCTTTTCTCTTTCTTTCTTTCTTTCTTTCATCCTTCCTTTTCTCTTTCTTTCTTTCTTTCTTTCATCCTTCCTTCCATTTTTCTTTCTTTCTTTCTTTCTTTCTTTCTTCCAGTATCTGTCATTAGTTGCTCCTGTAGTATTTGTACAACTTTTGGTTGTCATGCTTACACCTTAATTGTCTGTTGCTTGGCAACCAGTGGTTACATTGTATTCACAGATAATGTGTGTAAATGAGGACAGACTTATGAAACTGCCATAGATTTGTGTGCATTTCTATTCCTAATGATTGCATGTGTACGAACACATTTTATAAACTCAAGAAGTGTGTGTGTTGAGTGGGCGGTGCTCTGCGCTGGCTGCTGGTAGTCTTAAATTCTCTCGGTTGGTTGGTTTCATAAGTAGTTTATTAGCAGTGCTGTTAAACAGAGCAGCGTCCGCCGCTCACAGGCAAACACACACCGACCAATCTGACCGCAGCACGTCCTGTCGCCCGGATGGAGCTCGCCGCAGGTCAGTGACACGTGTGTGTGTGTGTGTGTGTGAGTGTGAGTGTGTGTGTGTGTGTGTGTGTGTGTGTGTGTGTGTGTGTGACACGTGACCCGCGGGAGGATCATCTGAACCTGCTTACACATAGAAAACACTTGTGGCTGTGGTGCATTATGGGTAGTGAAGACATGCATGGAAGGGTTAATTAGCTTATGTGTTCAGCACGTGTCCTGTAGAAAGACCGAAGTGATTAAAGACATGTGTGTGTGTGTGTGTGTGGTTATGTAATCTTAAGTATAGATCCCACGAGATTCCTCAGTGAGATGTGAGTTTATATCATTCACTTTCAAGGAGGGATCAGGACGATGTGTATATAAGACATTCATCTGCAGGCTTGTAAATAAACATGTTTGGTAGCATGTAATGATGATTTCAGCAGCATTTAGATGTTTGTAATGTGTAAGTTTTGAGTTTGGATATGAAGTGTGTGTGTGTGTGTGTGTGTGTGCTTG
>NW_015505415.1:1228442-1231971 GCF_001515645.1 Sinocyclocheilus grahami | reverse complement strand
CACACACACACACACACACACACACACACACACACACACTCACACACACACACACACACTCACACACACACACTCACTTCACACAGATTCTCAGTTTAGACCCAAACACAAATGCTGTCCAGTTATTTCAGTACTAGTATTAGTATTAGTATAAGTAATATTAGTACTAGTATTTTTTGTTTTCATTTTAATTTTAGTTAAAAGTTTCTTTTTATTTCAGTTTTAGTAATTTTGTTGTGTACTGTATTCATCATTTTTATTAGTTTTTAAAATGTCTATAGTTTAGTATATTATTTTATAAATAATTTTTAAAATATAGTATTCCGTTTTAATTTTGTTTTCAGTTTTAATATATTTTGATATAGTTTTCCGTTTTAATATTTTTTTTAGTAATTTTGTGTTTTTGTCATCTTTATTTTTTTTATGTCTATAGTTTTTCTTTTTATTTCAGATTTAGTTTTAGCAATTTTGTTGAGTATTCATAATTTTTATTAGTTTTTAAAATGTCTATAGTTTTTGTAGTAGTATAGTATTTTATAAATATTTTTTTTAATTATAGTTTTCCGTTTTAATTTTATTTTCAGTTTTAATATATTTTTTTAAATAGTTTTCTGTTTTGACATTTGTTTGTTTAGTAATTTGTGTTTTTATCATTTCTATATTTTAATGTCTATCATTTTTATTTTTATTTCAGTTTTAGTAATTTAGTTGTGTGCTTTTGTCTTTTTTATTAGTTTTTTTTAAATATGTCTATATAGTTTTTATTTCAATTTTTGTAATTTAGTTGTGTGTTCTTGTCATTTTTGTTAGTTTTTAAAAAAAAATTCTATATAGTTTTTATTTTTTTATTTTCATTCTTAGTTTTAGTAATTTTGTTGTGTTTTTGTAATTTTTTTTAACGTCTATATAGTTTTTATTTTTTATTTTTTTTTATCTCAGTTTTAATTATTTTAATACTTTAGTTACCTTTACTAACATTAAAATATAAATAAACACACTTATTTTCAGTTAGTTGCCAAGGCACCATTTCTCATTTTCTTTTAGTTTATTTCAGCATTTATTTTAAGTATTTCATTTCAAGGTTTGGTTTAGCTACCGAACATAACACTACTTCAGACCAGCTTCCAAAGCATCGTAAGGATCTAGAGACAAGTGTTTAGGGAACAATAAGCTAATATTTATTGACTGCAGTGATTATTTCACAGTAGGAATAGAATCATTAGTAGGACAGAATATAAAAAATAATTTACTACTTTCAACCACTCAATCAGAGCATCATTTACAGCCGAGCGATGGATGTGAGAGTCATGTGAAGCATCATGGGATAGCGTGCGTGAGCAGATGAGCTCTGAGCTGTGTGTGTGTGTGTGTGTGTGTCTCAGGTGTTAAACGAGGCGATCGGCGCTCTGATGTATCACAGCATCACACTGACTCGAGAAGATCTGGAGAAGTTCAAAGCGCTCAGGATCATCATCCGCATCGGCAGCGGATACGACAACATCGACATTAAAGCAGCCGGAGAGCTGGGTAATGAACATCAACACTAACTAGTGCACAATCCAATCAAAGTAACACAATAATGCCTACTGTTTCATAAATCTGTCCCTGCAGCACAGAAGCAGTGTTAAGTCGCTGGGGGATATTTGTAGCAATAGCCAACAATACATTGTATGGGTCACAATTATACATTTCTCTTTTATGCCAAAAATCATTAGGATATTAAGTAAAGATCATGTTCCATGAAGATATTTAGTAAATGTCCTACCGTAAATATATCAAAACTTAATGTTTGATTAGTAATATGCATTGCTAAGAACTTCATTTGGACAACTTTAAAGATGATTTTCTCAATATTTAGATTTTTTTGCACCCTCAGATTCCAGATTTTCAAATAGTTGTATCTCGGCCAAATATTGTCCGATCCTAGCAAACCAGTTCAGAAATCAGTATAATATGCTGATTTATTATTAGAATTATCAACAGCTGTGCTGACAAATATTGTTTTGGAAACTGATACTTTTTTCAGGATTCTTTGATGAATAAAAAGTTCAAAAGAACAGCATTTATTCAAAATGTAAATCTTCTCTAACAATATACATCTTTGCTATCACTTCTTATCAGTTTAACACATCCTCGCCGAATAAAAGTTTTAATTTCTTTCAAAAAAAAAGAAAGAATATAAATGTACCGACCCCAAACTTTTGAACGGTAGTGTATATTGTTAGAAAATATTTCTTTTTTAAATAAATGCTCTTCTTTTTAAATTTTTATTCATCAAAGAATCCTTTAAAAAAGTATCACAAGCAGCAAAACACTTTTTTGATAATAATCAGCATATTATACTGATTTCTGAAGATCATGTGACACTGAAGACTGGAGGAATGATGCTGAAAATACAGCTGCGCATCACAGAAATAAATTACAGTTTAATATATATTAAAATAGAAAAACGTTATTTTACATCATAAAAATATTTCACAATATTACAGTTTTTTCTGTATTTTTGAGTGTATGTTTGGATCGTTTCTGAGAGTTTGTGTGTGTTTGTGTTCAGGGATCGCGGTGTGTAACATCCCGTCGGCGGCGGTGGAGGAGACGGCCGACTCGACGCTGTGTCACGTGTTGAATCTGTACCGCAGGAACACGTGGCTGTATCAGGCGCTGCGGGAGGGCACGCGTGTTCAGAGCGTGGAGCAGATCCGGGAGGTGGCTTCAGGAGCCGCACGCATCCGCGGAGAAACACTCGGACTCATCGGCTTCGGTGAGAGACGCACAAACACCACACACTACAGGCTCAGGCTGATCACGTGTGCTTTATAGTCAAACAACCCTTAGAAACTATCATATATTATAAATGCACACAGTATGTATGTATGCATTTATTTATTTGTTTGGAATTTAGAATTAACTTTAGTATGAAAGTTATTTATTTATGAATTTCAGAAAAATACAATATTTTAATTATTACTATAGCGATGAAATTTAAATTGTATCATTCTAAAATAAATAATTCTAAAATAATTATATTCTATGTATATATATATATATATATATATATATAATCCATATTACAAATGTAATTAATAATTAATTAATGTAATTAGATCAATACATATAATACATATAATTACTAGTATAATGCTAAATATTTAAATTATATTATTATAGTTATTTAATATTATATATAATTTCTATATATTTATTGAATAATCCATGTAAATATATTAATATATTGTAATTATATATCTAATTATTTATCAAATAAATGTATTTTCATATATTTATATATATATATATATATTAGTTTTTTAAAATATTATTTACCCCTTAATGCAAGATACATGAATGACTGAAGGATCTTTGACCTCTCACACACTTCTCATTTACAGACAGTGTTTTATTTTCCATGTAAAAGGATCACTATAATAATTCTCAGATTATTGTTGATATGGTGTGTGTGTGTGTGCGTGTGTGTGTGTGTGTGTGTGTGTGTGTGTGTGCGTGTGTGGGGGGGGTGGTGGGTGGTTGT
>NW_015505415.1:1220677-1221606 GCF_001515645.1 Sinocyclocheilus grahami | reverse complement strand
TTGTGTGTTTGTTGTGTTTTGTTGTGTGTGTGTTTGTGTGTGTGTGTGTGTGTGTGTGTGTGTGTGTGTGTGTGTGTGTGTGTGTGTGTGTGTGTGTGTGTGTGTGTGTGGCAGGTCGTTCGGGGCAGGCCGTCGCCGTCAGGGCCAAAGTGTTTGGCTTTAACGTGATCTTCTACGACCCGTACCTGCAGGACGGTCTGGAGCGCTCGCTGGGTGTTCAGCGTGTTTACACACTGCAGGACCTTCTTTATCAGAGCGACTGCGTCTCACTGCACTGCAACCTGAACGAACACAACCATCACCTCATCAACGATTTCACCATCAAACAGGTACATCACAACACACACGGCTTCTGCTGAGCAAACAGCCTCATCGTGATTCGCTTCACACTGGTGGTCAAAATTTGGAATAATTAAGATTTTAAATGTTTCTGAAAGAGTTTCTTCTGCTCAGCAAGACTGCATTTATTTGATCAAAAATACAGTAAAAATTTGAAATATTATTATAATTTAAAACAGCTGTTTTCTATGTGAATCTCTGTTAAACTGTAATGTATTTCTGTGATGCGCAGCTGTATTTTCAGCATCATTCCTCCAGTCTTCAGTGTCACATGATCTTCAGAAATCAGTATAATATGCTGATTTGCTGTTTTTCAGCCTTGGTGAGCGGAAGAGACTTTAAAAAACATTACAAATCCTAATTATTCCAAACTTTTGACCACCAGTGTACATAATCTACCAGTAGAGACTTGCTAACAAACCTCAAGATCTCTCAATGAACCGATTCTGTATCATGAATCTGGCTGTTCAGTGCTGCTGCCTCCCTCTGGAGAAACAGCATCATTACACCCTCTGTGTGCGTGCGTGTGTGTCTGTGTGTGTGTCTGTATGTGTGTGTGTGTGTGTGTGTGTGTGTGTGTGTGTCTGTGT
>NW_015505415.1:1216186-1217048 GCF_001515645.1 Sinocyclocheilus grahami | reverse complement strand
GTTTGTGTGTGTGTGTGTGTGTGTGTGTGTGTGTGTGTGTGTGTGTGTGTGGCAGGTCGTTCGGGGCAGGCCGTCGCCGTCAGGGCCAAAGTGTTTGGCTTTAACGTGATCTTCTACGACCCGTACCTGCAGGACGGTCTGGAGCGCTCGCTGGGTGTTCAGCGTGTTTACACACTGCAGGACCTTCTTTATCAGAGCGACTGCGTCTCACTGCACTGCAACCTGAACGAACACAACCATCACCTCATCAACGATTTCACCATCAAACAGGTACATCACAACACACACGGCTTCTGCTGAGCAAACAGCCTCATCGTGATTCGCTTCACACTGGTGGTCAAAATTTGGAATAATTAAGATTTTAAATGTTTCTGAAACAGTTTCTTCTGCTCACCAAGACTGCATTTATTTGATCAAAAATACAGTAAAAATTTGAAATATTATTATAATTTAAAACAGCTGTTTTCTATGTGAATCTCTGTTAAACTGTAATGTATTTCTGTGATGCGCAGCTGTATTTTCAGCATCATTCCTCCAGTCTTCAGTGTCACATGATCTTCAGAAATCAGTATAATATGCTGATTTGCTGTTTTTCAGCCTTGGTGAGCGGAAGAGACTTTAAAAAACATTACAAATCCTAATTATTCCAAACTTTTGACCACCAGTGTACATAATCTACCAGTAGAGACTTGCTAACAAACCTCAAGATCTCTCAATGAACCGATTCTGTATCATGAATCTGGCTGTTCAGTGCTGCTGCCTCCCTCTGGAGAAACAGCATCATTACACCCTCTGTGTGCGTGCGTGTGTGTCTGTGTGTGTGTCTGTATGTGTGTGTGTGTGTGTGTGTGTGTGTGTGTGT
>NW_015505415.1:1193494-1215510 GCF_001515645.1 Sinocyclocheilus grahami | reverse complement strand
TGTGTCTGTGTCTGTGTCTGTGTCTGTGTCTGTGTCTGTGTCTGTGTCTGTGTCTGTGTCTGTGTCTGTGTCTGTGTCTGTGTCTGTGTCTGTGTGTGTGTGTGTGTGTGTGTGTGAGTCAGATGCGTCAGGGTGCGTTCCTGGTGAACACGGCTCGAGGAGGTCTGGTGGATGAGAGGGCTCTGGCTCAGGCGCTGAAGGAGGGCCGGATACGAGGAGCAGCTCTCGACGTCCACGAGACCGAACCCTTCAGGTGACTTTGACACAGACATGCTGCTCAACACATTCAATCATTTCAACATGAAAAATTCCAGAGGAACTCTACTGTATAAAAATGTCTTATTTGAACCGTCTAAATTGTCCTTTTGAGGTGGGACTGCTGTTTAAGGTGGATTGTTTAAGAGTTTTAGTTATGTGTAAACTATCATTAAAAGTGGGCGGAGATTTTTCATGTACAGAATTATTTACATATAATTATGTCACGACTCCTTCTGTCCCCATGCAAGTGCTATTTTAGTGTTATTCATATGCCATTATAGTTTTTATTAATATTTTGAATTAGCTTTTATTTGTATATTTTTAGTTTTCATTTTAATATATTGTACGTTTTTAGTAACTTTGTGTGCTTTAGTCATTTCATTAATATATTTTTATATTTAGCTTTATTTTTTATTTCATTTTTAGTTTTAGTAATCTTAGTACTTCAGTTTAAACTTATTTAATTTAGTTGTCAAATTTCTTTTAAATATTTGAATTTTAAGATTTTCATCTAATATTTATATTTTATTTAAGTTTTAGTAATTTTAGCACTGCAGTTTAAACCTTTTCTCTTTTTTTATTTCGGTTAGTTTGCAAGGTATCATTTCTAATATTCTATTTTGTTTTCTGTTTTTCTTTTTTGAAGTTTAATATTTTCATCTAATATTTCTATGAATTCCTTTTAATTTTAAGTTTATTATTTTCTTATGTGCTTTTGTCATTTTTAATTAGATTTAAAAAATCAATTTTAAATATTTAGTTTTAATTTATTTTTATTTTAGTATTACTAATTTTAGTACTGAAACGTAAACATTTTACTTCAGTTAGTTGCCCCAGTAGCAACATTTCTAATTTTAATTTCATGTTTTAAAGTTTAAGTTTTCAATCTAATATTTAATCTAATATTTTATTTAATTTTATTATTTCAGTTAGTTGTTAACATTTCTAATTTTCATTTAATAAAAAAAAAACACGCACACATACAAACACACACTCACACACAAACACACACACTCACACACACACACACTCTCTCTCTCTCTCACACACACACACACAAACACACACTCACACACACTCACACACACACACACACACACACACACACACACAAACATTATGATTGTTTTAAAGAAATTAATACTTTTATTCATCAAATACGCATTAAACTGATCAAAAGTGACAGTAAAAATATTTAAAATGTTACAAAAGATTCTATTTCAAATAAATCCTGTTCTTCTGAACTTTCTATTCATCTGTGAATCCTGAAAAATAAAATGCATCACGGTCTCCACAGAAATATTGTGCAGCACGACTGTTTTCAACATTGATAATAATCAGAAATGTTTGTTGAGCAGCAGATCAGCATATTATACTGATTTCTGAAGATCATGTGACACTGAAGACTGGAGGAATGATGCTGAAAATACAGCTGCGCATCACAGGAATACATTACAGTTTAACAGAGATTCACATAGAAAACAGCTGTTTGACATTATAATAATATTTCACAATTTTACTGTATTTTTGATCAAATAAATGCAGCCTCGGTGAGCAGAAGAGACCTTCCTGTAATTATTCCCCAGTAAAACTAATTTTTGGGTTTCTTTACACCACAAGAGAGAATATTTTCAGTGGAAACACAGATGCGGTCCTCAGACTATTTCTTTATTATTACTGATGCACTGATTTCTTTGTAGTTTTGCGCAGGGTCCTCTGAAAGACGCTCCTAACCTGATCTGTACGCCGCACACAGCCTGGTACAGCGAGCAGGCGTCTCTGGAGATGAGAGAAGCAGCCGCTACAGAGATACGCAGAGCCATCACAGGTACGCACGCTAATGAATCAGCCTCCGGTCATTAACGAGCTGATCTGAGTCATTAAAACAGTCCCTGTGCGTCTCAGGCCGGATTCCTGACAGTCTGAGGAACTGTGTGAATAAGGAGTTCTTCCTCTCATCGGGTTCCTGGGGCCTGATGGAGCAGCAGGTTCATCCTGAGCTCAACGGCGCCACCTACAGGTACGACTAGAATCTTATTTAATGTTCATCGAGCTCATCGTTCATTATTTGTTTGATTTTCATTCATTGTTTCACCATGATCCCGACCCCGTAAGCTCCACCCCCACACAGTCACATGACATGAGTTTAACTCTGAGCCCCGCCCACATCTGCTTCTCTCGCGCAGCCAAGTCAACCAATCAATGCAGGCTATCATGACTGGCTCCGCCCCCCAAGACAAAATCAATGCCTAAAGCAAGAGCAGGTAAAAGAACGTCAGACGCCTGTCTCTGTCTCTGCTGCTTTGACCTTTGACCTCTGATGGCCACACCCCCCCTCAGCATTTAGTTTAATAGATTAGTCAATAAACTCTGTTTCTCTAAACCTTCTTTTATAGAGATTTACATCTTTACAGGCTTCAGAGCCAGAAACATACACAAACCGCTATAAACGAGCCTCCTTTTTTGTTGTTGATATTATTATTAAAAATAATTTTTGTTAATTTATATAAAGTCGAAATTAAATAAAATATAAATATTAGATGGAAAAAACGTAGAAATGTTGCCTTGTCAACTAACTAAAATAAAATACGTTTGCTGAAGTACTAAAATTATTAAAATTAAAATAAAACAAAGCTAAATAGAAATATATATATATATAAAACTAATAAATACACACAAATATTGTAAATGTTAATGTTAATGAATTAGCAATACACAATGCCAAGTTAAAATATTATTTAAATATTACTATTATTTCATCTTATCTTACATTTAGAGACCAGTGTTATTTTAGTATAATTATATACTATTATAGTGTTTTGTAAGATTTAGAATTATTTGCATTATTTTACTTTTATATTTTGTTTTGATTTAAATTTGATGTTTTCTTATGTACTTTTGTCTTTTTTATTAGACTTTTTAAATTCTATTTTAAATATTTAGCAATATTAGTACTTCAACTTATTTTATTTCAGTTAGTTGCCAATGCAACACTTCTCATTTTCATTTTATTTAAATTAAAAGTTTCATTTCTTTAATTTAAGAAGTTTTTCATCTGATATTTTTTCATTTTATTTAAATTAAAAGTTTCATTTCTTTAATTTAAGAAGTTTTTCATCTGATATTTTTTCATTTTATTTAAATAAAAAATAAAAAAATTAAGTTAGTAGCCAAGACAACATATTTAATTTTCATTCATATTTTTAAGTTTTAAGTTTTTCATCTAATATTTTATTTTATTTCATTTATATTATTTTTTTGTATTTATTTATTTTTATTTTTATTTCAGTTAGTTGCCAAGACAACATTTCTAATTTTCATTCATATTTTTAAGTTTGTTTTTCATCTGATATTTTTTCATTTTATTTAAATAAAAAATAAAAAAATTAAATTAGTAGCCAAGACAACATATTTAATTTTCATTCATATTTTTAAGTTTTAAGTTTTTCATCTAATATTTTATTTTATTTTATTTATATTATTTTTTTGTATTTATTTATTTTTATTTTTATTTCAGTTAGTTGCCAAGAAAACATTTCTAATATTTATTTACATTTTTAAGTTTAAGTTTTTCATCTAATATTTTTTATTTTATTTTGTTTACATTATTTGTTGTATTTTTTTATTTTCATTTAGTTGCCAAGACAACATTTCTAATTTTCATGTACATTTTTACATTTAAGTTTTTCCATCTAATATTTTATTTAATTTAATTTTAATTTTTTTTCAGTTAGTTGCCAAGACAACATTTCTAATTTTTATTTACATTTTTAAGTTTAAGTTTTTCATCAATTTTATTTTATTTTACAAGGCCACATGTCTAATTTTCATGTAGTTTATGTTTTTGATCTGATATTTTTAATGTTTTATTTTATTTTATTTATTTTAAGTTCAGTTTATTTGATCTTTAGTTCATTTAATGAAAACAAGTTTTTAATAGCGTTCAGTTGTTTTTAATAGTTGTATTTTTCCACCCCTTTATTTCACGCTCATCACATGTCTGCGTCGTGACCTTTGCCCTCTCCCGCAGGTTCCCATCAGGTCTGGCTGCAGTGGCAGCGGGTCTGGAGGGTCTGGTGCCGGTGACCCACTCGCTGCCCGCCGGAAACCACCCAAACACCGTCCCAAGCCAGCCCTCGAAACACGGAGAGAGCAGAGAACAGCTGAGCGAGCAATAGCATCTTCATCATCATCATCATCATCATCTTTCATTCTTTTCCTTTTTCCCGTTTTGGAGGAAGTGGACGTTTTTAGCACACACGGAATGGAGTTTGCTAGTTTGACGTGTTTCTTTTCACAATCGTCTCTCTTACGTGTGAATAATTCAATTGAAATAAATCAGGCAATAGGACGAACGTGACGCCCGAAGCCACGCCCACTCAGCTCAGCGCTCTGCTCTGATTGGCCAGGGCTCTCAGACTTCAGCCAAGGAGTGAAACACCAAACGAAATCTTTCTCTCGTGTGTTCTGTTTGTGAATCTGCTCATCAAACTGTGATCTCTGCTAACGAACAGTTCTGTTTCTTTCTCGTACCAGCAGCAGTTTCGTCTTTTATATTCGATGCGTTCTTGGTTTCAGCTTCACTATAAGACTCAGGAAGATCTCACCTTCACAGTTTTTCTTTTTCTGCATATGAACAGATATTTTCTCTCGTGCGTTCTCATGTTAGTATTTTTATACAGTGACGTGTCTCGGTGGACGAGCAGTGTCGCTCAGTAGGTTTGTGTGGTTTAGATGAATGTCCTGTACTCATAGTCTCGTGTGAGCCTCCCGCTGAAGGCGTTGTCGGTCAGAAAGCCAGATCTGATTCAGAAGCGGGAGGTTGTGTGTTTTATTGTGATTCTTTGTATGTGTTTCTTGTATACGGTGAACATTTAGTATCAGTGCAGATCGAATAAATCATGCCGGTTCAGAACTGGGTTTCTGTCTGTTTTATGATCACTGGAATATGAATATATATATATATATATTAATTTCCATCATATCTCTCCATGCATGCTTCGGTATTGTCAGGTTGTATTAATGTTTCATTTTCAGCTTGGGAAATGCTGAAATTTCATACTGACATGTTTATCGATTGTTTCAACAGTTAATCATAATCATAAACGCAAATCAAGCAAAGGAGAAAGTACTAAATGTGCTGCTTGTTACTGGGTTTATTTAATATTTGATATTATTTAGTATGTGTGTGTTATTTTTGTCTGATACAATAGTACCCTCTAATGCTGCAAAAACAAATAAAACGTGTATATATATATATATGTAGATATTACAGATAGATGGATACAGTAAATAAATATATTATTAAACTATATAATTAATATATATACATCTCACTAAATATATAGATATACCTGAGAAGCAACAGGCAGTGAGATTTCTTTAATGTTTTTGTGTAATATTGCATTAGCATATTTTATTTTATTTGTTTTATTTTATGTGGAAAAAAAATCTTAATATTTTACGCAATTTTGTACTCATATTAAATAAATTAATATTTATATTATAATTATTTAATATATATATATTTTTTTTTTTTACTGGAACAAAAAAAGCTATATCATATTTTATTTTAATTTGTATTTTTTTATTTATATATTTGCATTGAACTAACCATAACCAGCCATTGCTAACTAAAATGTTTCATAGTTCAGTGTACGTTTGTCTTCCACTGATAAAAGCTGTCAGATGCAGCAGTCTGAAGATCCATAAATCAGAACATCATCAGCATTTAAAGTCAGTCTCAGGCTTCTGGACCCTTATATATAATCATTATAATTCATACAAACACAAAATGCAATGGCTAAAAGTCTTTATTTTGAAATGAAGCACACGTTTTCATGTTCAGCAAATGTGCTGGTGTATTTCACACATGAAAGAGCATCACGGCCAGAGTCCGACAGTGAGGTCACACACGCGGCTAGAGGTCAGCTAGAGGTCGCTCTCGCCGTACAGCACCGTAGAGAAGGCCGTGTAGTCCAGCGCCCCCGGGACTCCATCAGGTCCTTGATACGGAGGCATCCTGGAGATGCAGTACTCGGCCTGCTCCGGAGGAAGCTCCCGACGCAGCTCATCCACCAGAATATACGGCTGCAAGCACCAGATCATAATGGTACACGGTAAAGCAATAATCCCTGTGAAGCCGTGGTTTACAGTGAACCGTTGTTAGCTGTTAAAACCCCTTAGCTGTTATAAATTCACTGTAAACCACAGCTTCACGGGGATTACTGCTTTTATAAAACGGTTATATACGTAGTAAGGTTTCACAAAATAAAGCAGAGCAAATAAAGTGTAATGATATTAATAAACACAGTATTCTTCCACCAAACAATGTAGCGCCTCAGAAACAGTTGTGGTTGCTACAAAGTGGTTGCCGAGCAACACACAAACGTAAACAAAGGTGTGTGTTACTTTGTAGCGTCATTTACAACAGCTTCCAACACGGCTCAGCCAATCAGAGTCAAGCACCGGAACGCTCCACTTTATCATTTGCCTTTAGTGACAAGTAACTATTTTAGTAACTTTTAGAAGTAAAGTTTGATGTATTTGATCTGCACTAAAGGGTTCCATGCATTTGGATTACACAGTTTTACCATAAACGTAATGTGAGGCATATTTAGCAGTCCTTCAGAAATGAAACGGGTCAGATTTCTGTTACAGTACTAATAAACTGATGTCTTCGATACACAATAACCTACAGAGTACTAAGACGATCTTGGTCTGTCGCTGAATTTTGTGTTTTTTCTCTCTTAAAAATCTTTTTTTTTCTGAAGAGAGAGAGAAAGTTTTTTTCAATGAGAGAAAAACATTGAAGAGTGGAAAAAGTTTTTCAAAAGTTTTTCAAGTTCTTCAAATCTTTTCGAAGAATTTTTTTTTTTGTTGAGAAAAGAAAATGAAAGAGAAAAAAAGTGTTTGTTTTGGATAAGATAACAAACATTGAAGAGAGAAAAAAAATTAAGATAAAAAAAGTATATATTTTTGAAGAGTGATTTTTTTTAATACAGAAAAAAAAATGTTTTGAAGAGAGAAAAAAAATTAAGATAAAAAAAGTATATATTTTTGAAGAGTGATTTTTTTTTAATACAGAAAAAAAAAAATTTTGAAGAGAGAAAAATGTTTTTAAAGAAAAGTTTTTTTTTGATGAGAGAAAAAAAAATTAAAGAGAAAAAAGGTGTTTTTTTGGATAAGAAAAAAAATTGAAGAGAGAATTTTATTTTATTTTTTTAAGAAAGAAACGCTTTTTAATACAGAAAAAATCTAATTGAATATTGTCTGTCCCACAGCTAGCCATATTTGATCCATGTTCATACTTTTTAACTTAATAAATTTAGTTGCAAACTGCTAAAATAAAATAAAAAATGACATAAAAATGTATTAATAATTCAAATTTAAATAAGAAAAACAATGACGCAACCAAAAAATGTGAGGCATATTTAGCAGTCCTTCAGAAATGAAATGGGTCAGATTTCTGTTACAGTACTAATAAACTGATGTCTTCGATACACAATAACCTACAGAGTACTAAGACGATCTTGGTCTGTCGCTGAATTTTGTGTTTTTTCTCTCTTAAAAATCTTTTTTTTTCTGAAGAGAGAGAGAAAGTTTTTTTCAATGAGAGAAAAACATTGAAGAGTGGAAAAAGTTTTTCAAAAGTTTTTCAAGTTCTTCAAATCTTTTCGAAGAATTTTTTTTTTTGTTGAGAAAAGAAAATGAAAGAGAAAAAAAGTGTTTGTTTTGGATAAGATAACAAACATTGAAGAGAGAAAAAAAATTAAGATAAAAAAAGTATATATTTTTGAAGAGTGATTTTTTTTAATACAGAAAAAAAAATGTTTTGAAGAGAGAAAAATGTTTTTAAAGAAAAGGTTTTTTTTGATGAGAGAAAAAAAAATTAAAGAGAAAAAAGGTGTTTTTTTGGATAAGAAAAAAAATTGAAGAGAGAATTGTTTTTTTTTTTTTTAAGAAAGAAACGCTTTTTAATACAGAAAAAATCTAATTGAATATTGTCTGTCCCACAGCTAGCCATATTTGATCCATGTTCATACTTTTTAACTTAATAAATTTAGTTGTTTTCACAATGAATATATTTCTGCGGATTCAAATCTATTTGAATAAATGCATTTGGAAAATATGATTATTTAAATAAAATCAAATAGATGCAAACCGTTATGAATACGCCATGCCATGCTAAAATAAAATAAAAAATGAAATAAAAATGTATTAATAATTCAAATTTAAATAAGAAAAACAATGACGCAACCAAAAAAAAAAAAATTGCAATGCAGTTCAGAATAAGTCTCCAGTATCTCAGCGTGCGTTCAGGGCTCAGAATCTCACCTTATCCGCAGCCAGGATCCTGAAGGAGGCGATGACCTGCTCCGAAGTCTCTGTGTCTCCGGTCTCTCGCGTCATGAAGTCCACGAACGACTGGAAGGTCACCACACCGGCGCCGTCGGGATCCACCAGAGACATGATGCGAGCGAACTCAGCTTCCCCCTGCAGACAGAGAGACAGAGAGACAGAGAGACAACACTCGCCATGTGCTCAAACACAGCCGAGACGCTGCTTCACTGCTGTTCTTTACCAGATCATAGCCCATGGAGATCAGACAGGCTCTGAAATCATCCGTCTCCATGCCACCCTTCTTCTTCTGCAGAAACCAACAAACACAAACTATCAGAAGAAGTGCTTACAGCCCACTTTACTTCTGTTCTGACTGGACAAACTGCAGGATTTAATGACGAACAGAAGCAAATGTTTCGAAGATTCAACGGTTCAAAGGAGGCAAAGATCTCAGTGAACCTATCAACCTGTGTCTGATTTGACCTGATCTTAGATCAGTTTCATACATTTGTAGACATTTATACGTGTCCCTGCAGCACAAAAGCAGTGTTAAGTCGCTGGGGGATATTTGTAGCAATAGCCAACAATACATTGTATGGGTCACAATTATTCATTTCTCTTTTATGCCAAAAATCATTAGGATATTAAGTAAAGATCATGTTCCATGAAGATATTTTGTAAGTTTCCTACCGTAAATATATCAAAACTTAATGTTTGATTAGTAATATGCATTGCTAAGAACTTCATTTGAACAACTTTAAAGATGATTTTCTCAATATTTAGATTTTTTTGCACCCTCAGATTCCAGATTTTCAAATATTGTCCTATCCTAACAAACCACACATCAATGGAAAGCTTATTTATTCAGCTTATTTATTCAAATTGAAACATAAGACTGGTTTTGTGCTCCAGGGTCACATAATAAAAAAGGAAGAGTTGTCTTTATATTTGGCAAAGCCCTGCATAAAACAAACAAAGCAAGCAATACAAATGCATAAAACAGCCCATATTACACAGACACTTCATATTTCATAGTATTTGATGATTTGTTAAATGCATTTAATAGATCACACTTTCAATAAAATATTTGCAGTTATAATAAATAAAAGCTGAGTTTTCATTGCATTTACACAGTTTTGACCAGCAGGTGTCACCAGCGAGTCATTTCACAATATGACTCATTCTTGAATCATTTTGTGAATCAATTGATTCAAAGCTTCATAAGGTTCATTCCCCCATCACTGATGAAAAGTGTCTCTGCATGACGGGGAGATTAAATCTAAAGTATAATATGAAAGTAAACAGTTAATTCTGACTTCATGTGACTTTAACAATATCGAATGAAGCAGAGAGAGTGAATAAGCAACACTAAACTAGTTCAACAAATCTCAGTTCTGTTCTGCAGTTTAGTTAGTACCTATTTTAGTTGGAAGTGGTTACCTGTTCGGCCAAAGTTAACCGCTCAAACCTTCAGTAAAGTTTCTTTTGGTTAATCTGCAGCAATACACACAAATATGAAATTATTATATACATTTCTATTAGTGGGGATTTGTTAGCAGTGAGTTACAGGTTAACTCTAGTCAGGGTTAATATAGTTAACTAAAACTGAAACTAAAATTCTAATTATTAAAAATCTTTTTTGTTACTTGAAATAAATGTTAACTGAAATAAAAATAAAATAAAAACTATATATATATACATATATAGAGTTACATTGCTCATTTTAATTTATTTTAACAAACTGCTAAAACAACTAAAACCTAAACTCAAATTAAAACCATTAAATAAACATTTTTGTTACTTAATAAAATATACTAATATAACTAAAATTAATTATTAAAATAAATGTTAACTGAAATAAAATTAAATATGAAAAACTTGTGTGTATGAATACGAAAATTAAAATGAATTTATGTAGTAAAATAACTCAAATGGAAATAAAAATAATAAAAATCATATAGACATATTTAAAAACAACAAAAACTACTACAAATTATTAAAATGAACTAAAATTTAAAAGAAAAATATATAAAAATAAAAACAGATTCAAAATATTAATAAAAACTATAACAGAATAACATTTCTTATTTTATTTTAATTGAGGAACTAAAATAAATGAAAACTGAAATAAAAATTAATAAAAATTATATAGACCTACGTATAAAAGAAATACTAAAAATGACAAAAACACACTATAAAATTACTAAAACTTTAACTAAAATTTAAATGAGAATGAAAAGTATACAAATAAAAACTATTCAAAATATTGATAAAAACTATAATAGTATATCAGTGATACAAAAATGTCACTGTTGCCAAGGTAACATTTCTTATTTTCTTTTAATTGTTGAAGTAGTAATATAACTCAAACTAAAACTGTAATAAAAATTCATAAAATCTCTCTCTCTCTCTCTCTCTATATATATATATATATGAAATAAAAATGGAAAATATAAAAATAAAAACAATTCAAAATATGAACAAACACTATAATAATATCTGGATGATGACAGTAGAACAACAGTATCAGTGTAATGCTGTGTTTGCGGCGGTTCACCCGGTCGAAGTGTGTGAAGGAGGATCTGAAGTCGTTGAGCTGCTGCTGGCTGATTCCTTTAGCGTCACGCGTCAGGATCTGCGTCTCCATCTCGTTGATGGTGCGAGCGACGGTGGTGAGCAGTGACTCCCATCCCACACGCATGTGCTGCAGCACAATCTGGTGTTTGATAGATCAGTCTACATGTGTGTGTGTGTGTGTGTGAGTGTGTGTGAGAGTGTGCGTGTGTGTGTGTGTTTGTGTGTATGACCTCCATGCGTGTCTGTATCCAGGGTCCGATGGCATTGGCTTGTGCTGCAAACTGTCGTCTGAGTCTCTCGTTCGCATGCTGTCGGGACAATTCCTCATGCAGGGCACCGTCTCTCTGAGGAACCAACTTCTTCACCTACACAATATAAGCAAGAAAATATAATCTCAATGTTTACAATGTCGACTGACAGCGTTCATTAATGACAGCAGCGGCGTGATAGTCCAGTTCACTGCCCACACACACACACACACACACACACACATTTATATTTAATATATTTAAAGTGCATCACTGCAGTGCATCATGTTCCCAGTGGAGAGCAGCATCAGCTCAGACTCACAACGGCTAATACAAACAGATAAGCTCTTACAAACGCATTATATTTTACATTTACATTTATATTAGACAGCATTAGGGTTTAATACTCTTATAGGACGTAGGAATGTAAAGATAATATTTTAGGGTTTAAAACTCCCAAAGCACCCTCCGTAATTGAACTGTCCAATAGCAAGACATTATTCCAATAGAACACAGTAGAGTTCTGTTCAAAATCACGATATCCAACAGAATTCTAAGATCATAATAGATGCACTGATATTCCATAAGAATCAAGATCTTACACTAAAGTTGCGCTTAAAAAAATCACCAGGAAGATTCTAAAAACCACATCTTGAAATTCAAATATGATTGTTTTGAGAAGGGACCTCAACCTGCAAATTTTAAGATATTTTAATTAGAAAACAAGGCAAAAAGTCAAATTAAGAGGCAAAAGAGGCAAGGCTTTTGTTTTTGCTTTTTGCCTTAAACCTAAGAAGCAATTTTGCAGCATAAACTGCAAAAAATTATTTTCTTACTTAGTATTTTTGTCATGCTTTCCAGTGCAAAAATCGAAACATTTTGAAATCAAGATACATTTTCTTGAGTTTTAAGTCTTGTTTTCTGAGAAATGTATAAAAAATGAAGTGAGTTTATGCTTAAAACAACAACCAATATCTGCCAATGGGGTCAGAAAAAGCAACTTAATTCAAAGGGGAGACTTTTTTTATTTATTTTTTTTTTAAGTATAATTTTTATTTTTATTTTAATTTTTTTATTGCTTGTCCAGTAAATGCATTATGATTTGTGAATGCTTAGATGTTTGTACTGGAAAACAAGACAAAAATACTGAGGAAGAAAATATTTTTTGCAGTACTTTTGGCAGAATGAAATGCAAAGCTGATTGAATCAAATGTACAACAAAAGTACCCACAAACAATCTGAGCACGGTCGGTCAATTTGAGCATCCTTTTAGGAGTGTGCCCTTAGGACACATTTAACAAGATGCCTATAGACGCACGCTCATGATGTTCCTGATGGCAGCGGCACCTGTTCTGATGGAGGTGTTGACAGCGTTTCAGAGCAGATCAGAGGAGTTCAGATGCCTCTGTCACTTTGACACACCGGCATGAACAACTGAACGCAGCTGCTACAAATAGAGCGCTGAATATATACTGAGATGTGTGTGTGTTTCTCGGTACAACACTGACTCATTGTCACAGAGGGAATCTGACAGCTGGTCCGACTGCATTTAGAACAATAGAAACCCAACACTGCTGCCACATTCACTTACCTCTGCAGCCGGGAACACATTTAAAACACTCGCTGCTGTTTTAAACCCACACGGCATCTCGAGATAACCGCAAAACACATGTTCAGGTGGTTTCTTTATAGAGTTAAGTGCGGTCAATATTAACCTTAAGGCAAGACACCACAGGTGAATAGGTTAAACACTTACAAAAAAATGTATTACAAGTTTTCTAAAATGCTATGTTTAAATATGCAAATTATGTGTTATCTAATTAAATATGCACTCATTTGCATACATTTCCAGAACACTGGATAAAGCCAAATTTCTTGTTTGATTTTGTTGCCATATTAGAGCTAAACGTTTTTTTTATTTCTCTTTTTATTATTTCATAAATCAGGAAAACAAATAATTTTCGCTATGTTTTTAGGAATAAAATGCTGTATAAAACCAGGCGAATGATATATGAACAAACCCCTCAGTAAAAACCTTCATAATATAGATAGGAATAAAACTCTAAGTTTTGGTGAATGTAAGTGCTGTAAGAAAAACTTTTAAAGATATGTATTATAACTGAAATCTACAGATGCAAATAGACAAAGTGCAATAAACCAAACACATACAAGTGTCTTTTGGATGTTTTCTTTTCGCTAGTCTGAAATAACATGTTATGGAGGCAAAATGATGAATGAAAATATATGAGGATGTTGGAGGATATGATGAACCAGTGAATGAAAAAACAATGTTTTTGCCTGTAGTGTCTTGCCTTAAAGCATGTTATAAACAATAGCTGACAGTAAAACACACACACACACACGCACACACATACACACACACACACACACACAGCTCAGGGCTCTTAAAAACTTTTGCATTGGGTCAAAAAGCTGCTCAGTTGTTCTGCTGACAAATTTAAGGAAGAATTCTGGCAAAAATTAAATTCTGCCTTCATTTACTTCATGCATGCATGCAAATAAATAAATATAATTAAATATGCATCATAAACATCAGATCTTTATTTCTTTATTATCATATAGGATTATTATGTCATCATCTCTTACATCTGATTCTTGTTGTGCGTAATTTTAATGTAGTTACTTTTTTGTTCATTTTTTGGAAAACAAGAATACATTGTATATTAAATAGTAAAAATAATATATATATATAAAGCATCATAAACATCACATACACCATTTATTATTAATAATATTATTACTATTATTATTATATTTTTTATTATTATTATGTCATCATCTCTTACACGTGCATATTCAAATTGAAGCTTTCAAACTTGGTGCATGAAGAAGTTACACAAGGTGTGATGATGCTATTGCTATTTTGCTATTTATAAAGTCTTTATAAAGATTTATATATTTAGTATTTTAATTTAGTTATTATTTATTTATTTTTGGAATAAAATAACTAAATATTTGAAGAATGTATATTTATATTTATATTGATATGTTATTATTTTATATCAACCTCATGCAAAAAGTACATAAATAATAATGATTTAATAAATAAATAAAGCAAACCTCACATGAATATATATATTTATTTCATTATTATTATAATTATTATTATTATTTTCATTATCTCCTACATCAGATTCATGCTTGTGCATATTAAAATGTTTAAAACACTTTCTTGAGTGGTCCACAATGTTTATTTTTGGGTGAACTATTCCTTTAAAAGCGTTTGTGTCAGTGTGTTATGGTGTGTGTCCTGCAGTATCTCACCCTGCGCCCAGCTCTCGTGTGTTGCTGCTTTCTGCTGGAACTTCTCAGCCAGATGCTCCACACGCTCCAGACGCCTGATCTCAGTGAGCAGCCACTCCTCATAACCCTTCTCAGCCTGATCCAGACCCTGCCACGCCGCCGCGATGTCCTGCACATCAACACACACACGGGTTAACTCACGCTGATGACAGGATCTGTGTGTGTGTGTGTGTGTGTGTGTGTGAGTGTGTGTGAGTGTGTGTGTGTATATATGTGTGTGTGCGTTTGTGTATATGTGTGTGTGTGTGTGTGTGTGTGTGTGTGTGTGTATGCATACACCATCACTTTTGATCAATTGAATGCATCCTTGCTGACAGAAAAAAAACAATCTTGCTGACTCAAACTTTTGAACAGTAGTGTATACTAAAAAAACTTAACCAAAATATGATGTCCTTTCAAAGCTGATTAGCTCTGGCTATTTTCTCCTCATTGAAGCACACACCAACACATGAAATATGAAGATATTGGAGAACCACTGGGCTACAGAAAAAAAAAAGTCACCACTGGAAGAATGACAGTCTGGTGAAAGAGAATGAAAGCAGCACACACCACAAACACAATATAAACCCCTGTGTGTGTGTGTGTGTGTGTGTGTGTGAGTGTGTGTATATATGTGTGTGTGTGCGTTTGTGTATATGTGTGTGTGTGTGTGCGTTTGTGTATATGTGTGTGTGTATGTGTGTGTGTGTGTGTGTCTTACAGACACCATCTTCCCCTCGGAGGGCATGAACGCGGGTCTGTGGCTGATGTGGAGTTTGGTCTGCAGTGTGTTGAAGCTGATCTCCAGCTGACATTTCTCCTGGACTTTGGGTGGTTTGTGAATGCGGCGATAGTCTCTGAAATCCTCCAGCTTATGTCTCATGGCCTCCACTGTGTTCTCAGGGGTTCGTTTCTCCAGCCACGGCGTGGTGCGACGGATCCACTCCAACAACTACAAGAGACAAAAGAAACATATATATACCATATAAAATTATATATATACACACTAGCATTCAAATGTCGGGGTCAGCAAGATTTGTAATGTTTTTAAAAGAAGTCTCTCCTGCTCACCAAGGCTGCATTTATTTGATCAATAATATTGTGAAAATTGTGGAATATTATTATAATGTCAAACAGCTGTGTTCTATGTGAATCTCTGTTGAACTGTAATGTATTTCTGTGATGCGCAGCTGTATTTTCAGCATCATTACTCCAGTCTTCAGTGTCACATGATCTTCAGAAATCAGTATAATATGCTGATCTGCTGCTCAAGAAACATTTCTGATTATTATCAATGTTGAAAACAGTCGTGCTGCACAATATTTCTGTGGAAACTGTGATGCATTTTATTTTTCAGGATTCACAGATGAATAGAAAGTTCAGAAGAACAGCATTTATTTGAAATAGAAATCTTTTGTAACGTTATCATTTTTGAACAATTTAACGTGTCCTTGATCAATAAAAGTATTAATTAATTTTTTAAATCTAATTTTATAAAATGATTAAATATTTACATTTAAAGTGCTTTTGTTTATAAATTTAGTTATTATTATTTTAATTTGATTACTATTTTATTGTTTATTTTTTGGAAGAAAAATATATATTGTATGGTAAACAGCTGAATATATACAGTATATATATATGTGTGTGTCAGTGGTGTGTGTGTGTGTGTGTGTGAGTGAGTGTGTGTGTGTGAGTGTGTGTGTGTGTGTGTGTGTGAGTGTGTGTGTGTCAGTGGTGTGTGTGTGTGTGTGTGTGTGAGTGAGTGAGTGTGTGTGTGTGAGTGTGTGTGTGTGTGTGTGTGTGAGTGTGTGTGTGTCAGTGGTGTGTGTGTGTGTGTGTGTGTGAGTGAGTGAGTGTGTGTGTGTGAGTGTGTGTGTGTGTGTGTGTGTGAGTGTGTGTGTGTCAGTGGTGTGTGTGTGTGTGTGTGTGTGAGTGAGTGAGTGTGTGTGTGTGAGTGTGTGTGTGTGTGTGTGTGTGAGTGTGTGTGTGTCAGTGGTGTGTGTGTGTGTGTGTGTGTGAGTGAGTGAGTGTGTGTGTGTGAGTGTGTGTGTGTGTGTGTGTGTGAGTGTGTGTGTGTCAGTGGTGTGTGTGTGTGTGTGTGTGTGAGTGAGTGAGTGTGTGTGTGTGAGTGTGTGTGTGTGTGTGTGTGTGAGTGTGTGTGTGTCAGTGGTGTGTGTGTGTGTGTGTGTGTGAATGAGTGAGTGAGTGTGTGTGTGTGTGTGTGTGTGTGTGTGAGTGAGTGTATGTGTGTGAGTGTGTGTGTGGGTGTGTGTGTGTGTGTGTGTGTGTGTGTGTGAGTGTGTGTGTTGTTGTAGTACCTCACTGGCCAGTCGTTCATATTCCTCCATCAGTTTCTCATTTTCCTGATTCACTCCAAGCACTTTACAGATCCTGTTAGCCGCCGTTTCTGCCTATAAACACACACCAATGTCACATGACGTCTGTACTGCCTTTGAAATTACCCATGATGCACCTGTCTTCCTTTAATCAGATGCGTAGCTTAGTTAGTGCAGAAGTACCTGTTCTGCTCCAGCAAACGCGTGATAGAAGCAGGACACATACGTCATGATGGCCCGCTCGTCAGGCTTCGGGGTGTTAACGATGTCTGGAGCACAGAGACAAATACAGTCACACGTACAAGAACTAAACTCACAACTACAAGAACAAACACTGCGACATATGCTTAAAACACTGCTTAACCTTAAACAGCATGATCTAAGTGAGTCCACCATTGCACACACATCAGAGGGTAATATTTGCATTGCATTCTGGGATGGATTGCTGAAGGCCGTCAGGTCATGAGGTGCATGATCGAAACATGACACGCAGACAGCTGTGCTCGCTAAATCTGTTCCTGAGTTCAGCAGGACGGTATTGTTGTATAATAATACAGCAGTCACATTTAGAACGTGCATTTAAAATCTTTACATACATGATTATTTATTTATCACAAAGCTGCTGACAAAATCACACACCTGCTGTTGCATATTCAATATTAATGCATTAACAATGCAGCCAGGGTTATTATAGGTTAACTAAAACTAAAATAAATTTTTATAATAATAACATTTATCAATAAACAAACTAATAAACATGATAAAAACACACAACAAAATTACTAAAATGTATATTTTTTAAATATATTTATATTTAAAAATATTTATATTTTAACTAAAATTTTGATGAAAATGAAAAAAAACTAGTTCAAAATACTAATAAAAGCTATGAACGTGATGCTAAAATAACACTGTCTCCTAAAGCCCGAAAGAGGGTTATTATCATTAACTAAAACTTAACTAAAAATTAAAAGCATAAAAAAGTCTCAAAATAAAATATAAAAAAACGTAAACTTGTTTTATTTCAGATAGCTGCCAATGCAGCATTTCTAATTTCCTTTAAAGTTTAACTCGAAGTGCTAAAATAACTCAAATTAAAGACTATAACTAATAAATAAAAATGAATAAAAACTATATAGACATATTTTAAAAAGCTACAAAAAAAATGACAAAAAAACAACTAAATTACTAAAACTTGAACTAAAACAAAATATTAAAAATAAAATCTTGAAAGTATTAACAAAAACTATAATAGTATATTAATGATACTAAAACGGCAACATTGGCAACCAAAAGATGCAAAAAATACTATTAATAAAAAATTTAAATATTTATTTAAAATGAGGGTTAGTGTTTTATAATGCTTTATATATATATATTAAAATTAAATGTTATATAATTTATATATATATATATATATATATATATATAATTTATACCTTTTATATATTTAAAATTTAATTTAATTTAATATATATATATAAAATAAAAATTATATATTTTTAAAAAATATTTATAGAAACTAATAGTCTCAATGATGCTAAAATATCACTGTCTCCTGAAGTGCTTTCATTCTTGCAGGCTGAGATCTGTGTTGCCAAGTCCGCAGTTTTCCTGCAAAAGTGGGATACTTTTACACAGTTTTTTTTTTTACTTTACACTGTTGCCGCAGGTTGTTTTTTAGTCCGCAGGTTAAAGCAACCACTGGGGAAAACCACTGGAAAATTGCTATTGGGCTAGTTTTGAATCAGTCTGGGTTTTTTCCCGCAGACCTGGCAACCCTGGTTGAGATTAGATCATGATGCTCTCATGCGACCGGCTGTTAACCAGTTCTGGTTTCAGACACGGTCTTCAGGATTATCGGTCAGTGTGAGGGATCCCGTTAAATCCCGTCTGGTCATTCAAGCAGTTCACGATCAAATGACTCGCATCGTTCAGAGCAGAGAAACAGATCAGCTCTGTAAATAGAGCATCTGTGACAGAAAACCTGCTCCCATCTCTCAGTCTTTAGCAAAACCACCCTCATCAGGCTCTCATCATCCCTCAGTGTGGTAAAGCACAAATAATGTGCATTAGAGTCTGTGGTGCACCAGATTTTCAGATCAGAAATGTGAAGCTCATATTTTTGTTAAAGCACTAGTGTTTAAGGCTATAACCAGACGTTCATGACCGAGAACAGCAGGTGCAACTAGAGCTTAAAACATGTAAACTAGTTCTGCTTCTGAAGCCTGTGAATGATTTGTATGGGCATTATTATAAACACAATTACTTTGAACAAACTGCACTGTAAAAAATGATTTGAGACTAGTTGAAATGACTGTCTGTCACAAATACATGTTCATCCAAACAATGCATTCAGCTATCGATGTAATCACACTTCCATATGATTAGTAATAATAATACAAACGGCATCCTAAAACCACGGTTATTATCCTTAACTAAAACTATTCAAATATTTTAGTTAATTGAAATAAAGCTGAAATAAAATCAAATGTAAATAAAAAAGTTATTTAAATAATTTCTTGTTTTCATGTAGTTTAAGTTAAAGCACTAAAATTACTGGAAATAAAATGAAACAATTAAATAATAAAAAAAATAAAAGAGAAAGAAAGAAAGAAAGAAATGTAACTAAGCCTAATTTAAATAAATAAAAAGTCAATAAAAAATTAAAATTAAATAAAAACTTTAATAAAAAATTAATTAAATAAAATTAAAATAAATAAAATTAAAAAATAAATAAAAATTAAAATAAAACCTAAATAATAATATTTAAAAAAATTAAAAAGTAATAATAATCAAAATAACAGATGCATGACAATATTATTTAAAAAATATCTAATATCAAAATTAAAATGAAAACTGAAAGTAAACAAATAAAAGCTCATTCAAAATATTAGTAAAACAATACTAAAACAACACTGCCTTAAAACCTTAAAGAGTGCTGCATGAACAGAGGTTTGTGTCAATGATTTTGTAGGTGAGTCATCTGTTAGTTAACACACACACACACAGACTTTAGCAGGACGAAAATGAAAATAAAGCATGTGAAATAAACTGTATCTTCACGTTGGTACCTGCAGTGGAAGTTCTGTACGTTGACGTTCCTGTACGGGGCCGTTTTCCTCTGACACCACAGCAGGAGCCCTTCTTTAGCCGAGGTTTCTGACAGAGACTCAGTGTTAAACATGCGTAAAGCGTGTTTGTTTCATGAGATGCAGTGTGTGTGAATCTCTCTTTACCCTCCACTGAGATGTCCTGGATGGCGAAGCGCAGGATGATGGTCCAGATCATTCCCAGAGTCATCTTCACATTCCCATCAACAATCTCTGAGGATCCAAGACACACTCCAGTTCCTCACGATTAGGACATCTTACTAGCTTAATTCATGCAAATAACTGTGCAATGATAGTTTTTTTTAAAGTATTAAAATACAGTGTGTGCACAATTATTAGGCACGCTGATATTCTGATCATATTTTTTTCCCAAGCACATAATAATACAAAATTAATAGTAGTTATTAAGGAAAAAATATGATCAGAATTAGGACATTTTACTAGCTTAATTCATGCAATAATATTACACGGTATTTTTTTTTTAAAGTATTAAAATATTAGCATTTTATTATTTACATTTCACTTTATCTATTTATTTTTTGTATATATATATATATATATATATTACACTTTTCGAGTCCATTTTACATTCCATTGTTTTGTTTTTTTTGTACGGAAAACATAATATCGATTATTATTATTACTTGATATAAAAAATAATTGAAAATGAAAAAATAAACCTAATTAGTAATTTTTTTTTAATAAACAAAGACAGAGAACAAAAAGAAAAATTACAAAAGTACATGACAAAATTACTATCTCATTTAAAATATTAATAAAAACCATATATATATATATATATATATATATATATACTGTATATATGTACGTGTCATATTTCATATAATAATCAGCATTATGTTGCTCTGATATAAAATCAAAGAAAAAAAAACATTTTTAAATATTAATTAATAATTTAATTGAATTATTTGTAATATTATTAATTATTTTAAATATTTTTAAATATTTAACAATTTAGAATATTTATTCTACCCTGTATAATATTTCTTAATTCACAGTTATTTGCATAACAGTCAAACTAGTAAACATGTTGTAATTATGACAGACTGCGAGATCAGAAACATTTACATAATCCTATGAATACAGAATCAAATCATTAATCGAATTCAGATTGAACTGACTCTCACTGTGAACCGAATCAAATCGAATCGCATTGAGTTTGCAAAAATCACTCCTGAATTGAATCAAAAACCTATGAATAGTGAATCAAATTGATTCACTGTCCACCCAGAGATTCTCATCCTACTGATCAGGATTTCAAATGCAGAATGATTGCAGTATATGATTTCATATAATCATAATGCAGCTGTGACAGGATTTTAATACATTTAGAAAATGCCAAACATCTATTAGCAACAAAAGCAGAGTCGAGATACGAGTTTAAAGCAGTCAAAGCTCTTATTTTCAGCAGTGCTTCTGAAATTCAGTTCTCCATCAATGTGTTTCTCTCTCACCCTCAGCGCCGATGGACACCAGCTTCACTCCTTTACTGGTGATGTAGTCCAGAGCTTTGTTCACATTGGCGATTTTGTGGAAGCGCATCTTTCCTCTGTCTGGTCTGGGAAGCCTTTCACCTGGAGGGAAACAACCAGTCAGCGAGAGACAGAAGAAGCTGAAACGTTCTCCTCAGAAGCGCTCAGTACCTGAGATGACCTCCAGCAGCAGCATCAGCTTCAGCCCGTTCCTCAAATCCTCCTCGATGTTCTCGATCTGCGTTCCTGCTTTCCTCAGGTGAGAGTTACACCAGGCTGTGAACGTCTGAGACACACACACAGACACACACACACACACACACTCACACACGCACACACACA
>NW_015505415.1:1154053-1188157 GCF_001515645.1 Sinocyclocheilus grahami | reverse complement strand
TGTGTGTGTGTGAGTGAGTGAGTGAGTGTGAGTGAGTGAGTGAGTGTGTGAGTGTGTGTGTGTGAGTGTGTGTGTCTGTGTGTATGTGTGTGTGAGTGTGTGCGTGTGAGTGAGTGAGTGAGTGTGTGTGTGTGTGTGAGTGTGTGTGTGTGTGTGTGAGTGTGTGCGTGTGAGTGAGTGAGTGAGTGAGTGTGTGTGTGTGTGTGAGTGTGTGTGTGTGTGTGTGAGTGTGTGCGTGTGAGTGAGTGAGTGAGTGAGTGTGTGTGTGTGTGTGAGTGTGTGTGTGTGTGTGTGAGTGTGTGCGTGTGAGTGAGTGAGTGAGTGAGTGTGTGTGTGTGTGTGAGTGTGTGTGTGTGTGTGTGAGTGTGTGCGTGTGAGTGAGTGAGTGAGTGAGTGTGTGTGTGTGTGTGAGTGTGTGTGTGTGTGTGTGAGTGTGTGCGTGTGAGTGAGTGAGTGAGTGAGTGTGTGTGTGTGTGTGAGTGTGTGTGTGTGTGTGTGAGTGTGTGCGTGTGAGTGAGTGAGTGAGTGAGTGTGTGTGTGTGTGTGAGTGTGTGTGTGTGTGTGTGAGTGTGTGCGTGTGAGTGAGTGAGTGAGTGAGTGTGTGTGTGTGTGTGAGTGTGTGTGTGTGTGTGTGAGTGTGTGCGTGTGAGTGAGTGAGTGAGTGAGTGTGTGTGTGTGTGTGAGTGTGTGTGTGTGTGTGTGAGTGTGTGCGTGTGAGTGAGTGAGTGAGTGAGTGTGTGTGTGTGTGTGAGTGTGTGTGTGTGTGTGTGAGTGTGTGCGTGTGAGTGAGTGAGTGAGTGAGTGTGTGTGTGTGTGTGTGTGTGTGTGTGAAGTGTGGTTCACTGGTTCTAAGTGACTGATTCTCCGTGTGTGTGTGTTTCTGTCTGTATGTGTATGTCTGTGTGTGTGTGTGTGTGTGTGTGTGTGTGTGTGTGAAGTGTGGTTCACTGGTTCTAAGTGACTGATTCTCCGTGTGTGTGTGTGTTTCTGTCTGTATGTGTATGTCTGTGTGTGTGTGTGTGTGTAGGTGAGTGAAGCGCTGCGTGTTCAGATGGCTGAAGACAGACAGACAGCGGTGGAGAGAGACAGAAGGAGACAGACAGACGCTCTTCTGGAGAAAGTGCACAACGTCCTCAACAACATCCAGGCCAGTTTCACACTGCTTTACTGCAAGCTGTACAGATTACACTGTTCAACACCTACTAAACGCCCCATTACACTCAAACAACCATCAAAACGCTTACTGACACTCACAAATACTGAAAACCAGGGCCTTAACACTCTTGTTAACACAATTCAGCAAACCATTCAAGTGTTAAGTATGTATTTAATAATTATTTTTTTTAAATTGTTATCAGAAAGACAGAGACACACACTGAATAAAGTGCAATATCTGCTGCTGGATATCTAGTTTACACCTATGTCTATTTTCTGTTCCCGCAGCTGAAGAAGGTGCAGAAGGAGCCGGACTGCGCAGTGACACCCACATCAGACTCCTCTCTGACTCTCGGGTACAAAACGAGCCCGATGCGCTCCATCAGAACCAGCGTGAGGCCGTGTACGGCTCCGGCTCAGAAGCAGACGCTCAGTCCCAGCAGCTCTCTGAAGAGAGAGACCCTCCGCCTGCTCAACCAGCGCATGGAGAAGCTGGCGTCTGACGAGTCCAGAGACGGCTCGGACCCAGAATCCCCTGATTCCAGCCTGATGGGCTCCTACGCACAGTTACCCAGCCCTCAGCCCAGAAACATCTTCATCTCCAGCCCCGTCAGCGAGTCTGAGCTCAGCACCACTGGATCTAAAAACAATGAGCAAGCTTCAGCTTTCACGGCATCTTCACCGCCCTCTTCTGCTGCGGAACGGAACTGCAGCGGTTCAGAGGTCAGTGATAGACAGCTGTCAGTCATTACCTCCACACCCAGCAGCTGGACAGGAATGACCGGGTTCGATGAAACGCAAGATGTGAGCCATGAGAAACCCCGTCGCTCACCCCCGGCGCCCCTCAACCGATCCTATGATGTGGAAAACCCCTCGCCATCTCTGAACAGACCACAGGTGGATTCAGTCGGGCCGAACCCAAGCCGATTAGAGACAGAAAGACACTCACAGCAGCTCCTGGATGAACAGATGAACCTCAAACAGCTCACTGGAGGTTAGTAAGAGATCAGGCCTGAAACTGATGGTTTACATGTCTGAAAGCTGACCAAAATCACATCAGATGGTTACGACAGATGTTTATAGAATGTTGAGAGATAGAGACTGTTTGAAAGAGACTAGAGATATTGTTATTTGAAGTAAAAAAAAAACTAAACATTTCATTTCAGGTACATAGTTGCCAAGGCATTTCTCATTTTCATTTAGTTTAACATTACGTATTAAAATAGCTAAAACTAAAACTGAAATTAAAAAAAACTATAGAAATATTTAAAGAAGAATAGACATGTTTAGACAAATAGACATATTAAAAAAAAATGACAAATAAAAAAAAAAAATGAAAAAAACACAACAAAATTATAAAAAATAAAAAATTTAAATGAAATGCAAAAAAAAAAGAAAAAAAAAAAATATATATATATAGATATTAAAAAACATTTTAAAAAATGACAAAAACACAACAAAATTATTAAAACTTCAAAATTTAAATAAAATGCAAAATAGAAAAAATAGAAATTCAATCAAAAAATATATATATATATATTTGTTAGCATATATTTTTAGATAAAAAGAAAAAGTAATAAAATTAAACTAATAAAATAATGTAAACCGAAAAACAAATTGAAAATATATATATATATTATATAATTTATATTACATATATTATTTTTTAATATAGATTTTTTATATAAAAAAACTAATAAAATAACATAAAAAGAAAAACTAACTGAAAAATATTATATTATATTTTTATATCTTTTCATATTTTCGAATAGTATCTCAGGTGATACTAAAATAACACTGGCCTGGTTAAAATAAAATTAAAGGTGAACTCTGGCTGCTAAACGACCACCCTAGCTACCCTTAAAGCCAACACCGTAGTAACTGCTTATTAATGCACTGCAGCCTCTCACATCATTCTATCATTGTGCTGGTGAGTTTCACACCACTTACATTTCCTCAAGGAAAACTTGCGTTATTTGCATGCTGATTTAAAGGTCTTCTCCTGCACATGCAGCTTCTGTGTGTCTGTGTGTGTTCGCAGTGGAGCAGCAGATTCAGGCTCTGGAAATGTTGCGTGAGCGTTTAGAGAGAGAACACGCTCCGCAGATCTCGCAGGAGAGACAAACACAACACCTCCAGCAGGTATCGCTCCACACACACACACACACCAGACAATATAAGGCATTATGCATTATGTAAAGTGACACATGAGTGAGATATAATGCAGCAGAAACACAGACAGCTGATGTGAGTGTGTCGCTCCGGCCAGGGCTTCATGCTGCACAATTAACTTTCTGCAATTGTGTTTTGCATGATATTTTTGCAGCGATTATTTCGCTGCTTTTAAACTCTCGTGAAAACAAACTGAGATATATTAAATAAATCAACCACAATTATTTAGTGATTCCAGAAGTTTCAAGAACTGTAGTTCCTTAATAAAAACAACAGTTGTTGTGGGGAAATATGATTGCATCATTTTAATTCTGTTAGATAATTGTAATAAATGTGATTATTCCCTTTGGTTAAGAACTGCTCTCCTAGATTAACTTCTGATGGTCAGTTTGAGGAAAATTAAGTCATGCAAGTAGACTAATTTAGACTAATTGTGTTTATTTAGTCATCAAAACCAATTTTGGAAGCATAAAAACAATGCATTGTGGCTTGACTTTCAAACAAATTTTTGATGTTCAGTAGGGTCTTTAAATATTATTAATTATAAACATTTACATTACTTGACAGATAGTTTCCAAGGCAACATTTCCATCTGTTAAAATAACTAAAAACGAAATAAAAACTACAGTATACAGAAAAATTCAATGACAAAAACACAACAAAATTACTAAAAGTTTAAAATTGAAATGAAAAAAATCAATCCAATTCGAAAACTGTAATAGTGCATCAATGCTACTAAAATAACACTGCTATATATAGGTTTGAATATGACGTGTGTCACTGTACAGGAGGTGTGTGTGGAGCAGATGAAGCATCTCTGTCGTCTTACTGCCGTGGCTCGAGGTTTTCTGACACGCAGACTCCTACAGACGGACAAAATCACACACCTGCGCAAAACCATACAGGTAAACACACACACACACACACACACTGAGACATGAATGTACTTCCCAAACATGAGCCGTGTGAATGTTCTTCAGGATTCCAGGGATCTCATCCGCTCCTTCCAGACGGATTCCCAGCTGAAGAGAGTCTCCGTCTCCCATCAGGATCTGTCCTTATATCAGCGCGTCACAGCTCAGGTAACACACACACACACCTGTGTACCCTACAGCATGACTGTGTGTACGTGTGACATTCATGTGTCTGGTGTGTGTCACAGCTGCGATCAGCGCTGCATGACGTCCATCAGATCTTCACTGTGTGGCCTGTGAGAGACAGACTGAGTCTACTGCAGCAGGACCGAGAGATCCGCAGAGAGAGGACACTCAGAGAGATGGTACACACACATTCACACACACACACACACACACACACTCACTCGCACGCACACACACGCACTCTCACACACTCTCACACCCGCACACACACACTCACACTCACACACTCACACCCGCACACTCACACGTGCACACACACACACTCACACTCACACACTCTCACACCCGCACACTTACATGTGTGCACACACACACGCACAAACACACACACACATACTCACACTCCCACACACTCTCACACACGCACACTTACACTCACACTCTCACACACGCACTCTCACACACTCTCACACCCGCACACTCTCACACCCGCACACTCTCACACCCGCACACTCTCACACCCGCACACTCTCACACCCGCACACTCTCACACCCGCACACTCTCACACCCGCACACTCTCACACCCGCACACTCTCACACCCGCACACTCTCACACCCGCACACTCTCACACCCGCACACTCTCACACCCGCACACTCTCACACCCGCACACTCTCACACCCGCACACTCTCACACCCGCACACTTACATGTGTGCACACACACGCACAAACACACATATACTCACACTCCCACACACTCTCCCACACGCACACTCACACTCACACACACCCACACACTCACACGTGCACACACACACACTCACACTCTCACACACACACACACTCCCACACACTCTCACACACACACACTCACACACACCCACACACTCACACGTGCACACACACACACACACTCTCACACACGCACACTTTGTTTGGACTCTCATTCTGACGGCACCCATTCACTGCAGAGCATCCATTGCTGAGACACTGATGCAATGCTACATTCCTACAAACCTGATGAAGAAACAAACTCATCCTAATCTTCTCTAAACATTCTCATTTCTGGCTGAACTATTCCTTTAGCTTTTCCTTTAAATGACATTTAGGACGGTGAATACAGAGAAAACACACATTGTAGAAACATAACACTGTGCTTTATTACTTTAACATAACACTGAATAGTACATCTCATCCACACACACACACACACACACACATGTGTGTGTATCGCTGCGGTTTAGCTATGCATGAGCACAGACAAGTGCTTAATGTTACAGGTGCAATAATAGAATATAATAATACTGTTTATACAACTAAACAAATCTGAATTCCAATAAAACGTGTCAAAGGGTTTGCATAAGGAGCTGGTGAGCTCAGTCATGGCCTTTATATTCCATTTGTGGCTTTTAGAATCAAATCACAGTTGAGATTATTTGTACCGTGCTCAGTTATGAAACATAAAGCTGCTCTCAGTAACAGACTGATCTCAAATCAGCAAAAGCAGCACAAGCACAATCTAGAAAACTAGACATAGAAGTGCAATAATCATCACAACAGTCTTTGGCTTGACAATACAGGTTATAAAAGACACGAGGTTAAACATGAGTGCACACTTCCTAGTGCGTGTGCATGTCCTGATGCATCGTCATCTTAGTGTTTATGTATGAATCTGAAAAAAACAAACCTGAATCTATAAACGTTTTAGCATAATAAACTGCAAATTCAGTCAAAACGAACACTATATTAAATGTCTCTGGCCAAGCTTTCGTTTTACTGATTGTCTACTTGCACCTCAAACATAAATTCAGCTTTATATGAATGTTCTGGGTTCAGCACAAGTTAAAAATGATCATTTCAATCATGGTCAAATATTGTCTTTGGCTTCTCGTTCTCAAACTCAAATCAACGTTATGTCACAAATGCTGTCAAGTTGTACCAAACCCAGAACGTTCCTATGACGTGACCTCAAAGGAATGTAATAAATACGTTCACCGTTAAACGTTAGGCACAGAAAAACTAAGGCTGGTCAGAAAAGCGCTTCATGCAGTCGTCACAGCAGAGAGAGTCTGGCGGAGAAACGCTGCTGGAAAGAGTGATGAAATCTTGGCCCAAACACCAGCCCTCTGGAATAAGAGTCGTACACAGAGCTTTAAATAAGAGACACTTCATACAAACGTGACGCAGACGAATCCTTCAGCATCGGCCACCTCATTAACAACTAGTGTTTATACTGCGTTATAATGCATTATACAGCTATAATAATCAATATGTGTCTCCTCTTCAGAAGAACAACGAAGAAAAATCATAGTTTTTGTGCTTGTTGATATTATGTTACAGTAGCTGCTATCAAATGGTCTCAAAAATGGTCTCAAAACACACCAGAAACGCTGGGATTGGGCAAAAATACCCAACCATGAAAACACATTTATTGCATGACAAAAAAAAAAAATCAATTAGTAAATCTACCACATTTTCCGGAATGTAAGTCACATTTTTCTCTTCTGAAATGCGCTGCGACTTTTATGGACGTTTGTTTCTGCCAAAGAATAATAAAATAAAAAAGGCAATTGCAACTTTTGTCTCACAATTTTAAGAATTGCTCTTTTTATAAACTCCAAAAAAGTTAGATTTGTGAGATAAAAACTGAACTCTGATTTTTTTTTCTCGCAATTCTGTTTTTTATTTGTTTCCACAATGAATTCCGTAATTTATATATATATATATATATATATATAATCAATAAAATTTTAGATTTTTATTATTATTTAAGAAAGTAAGTCAAATGGGCTTAAAATGAATAAATGATGCCAGTCTGCCGGGACAGACTCACCAGGCCAGAGCTGCAGGAGATAGTGCAGCGCCTCTATGTGTCGTTTAAAGTCCACGGCGCTGGCGATCTCTTCACTGTGTGCAAAACTACGGCCTCCTCGACCGGCCCCGGACCCCGCCAGGGCCCCTGATCCGGGAGCCGTCATCCCGGCCTGCCACGACTCCTGTGTGGGCGTCAGGAGAACCGGCCCGAAACACACGGCCAGATTCTGACACGTCATGCGGTTGCTGTCGCTGTAAGACGCCACCAGACTCAGATGATCCAGCAGGAAGGAAAGAGTCGCCTTCAGCACACACACAAACACACACCCATCAATCAACAGGAGCCACTCAAGCTGCATTTAAAGGTAAATAAGGCAGGATTTGTTTCTAATCACACAGACTTGCATGCATTTGCCAAAATGTGAAGTATTGGGTACCGTACTCTCACACACACACACACACACAGACACACAGAGAGACACACACACACACAGAGACACACACACACACACACAGAGACACACGCACACTTTTATGGACGTTTGTTTCTGCCAAAGAATAATAAAATAAAAAAGGCAATTGCAACTTTTGTCTCACAATTTTGAGAATTGCTCTTTTTATAAACTCCAAAAAAGTTAGATTTGTGAGATAAAAACTGAATTCTGATTTTTTTTTCTCGCAATTCTGTTTTTTATTTGTTGTAAAGATACTGCTGTACTGGTTCATTTTCCACAGAAATAAATCCTTACCTAAAACAGCGTTTTCAATGCTCTGAATTTCCTTCGGAAAATGCTAATCTAGTTTTGAGTTATCACTTTCTTAATATCCTACTAGATTGATGCAAAGCATTTGCACGAAAGAAAAAAAACATTTCCAGGTCCATCGTAAATCTAATATTAATATAAAGGATGTGTATGACACTTCTAAATTTATCATGGCATTTTTAAGAACCATTTCAGGCCAATAAATCAAATCTAAACCACATTAAAAGTTATCTGGAAGGCTCAAATCTCTTTAGGTTTTTTTTCTTTTTCTGCTGATCATGTGGTGTATTTTTGGGAAGCCTTTTAACCCGCTGGTGCTCTGGGGAGATATTAAAATATGAGTCTCTAGTATCAGGTAGTATATCAAACCTCGACTCCAACAAAATGAGGAATAGAGAACAAACCTTGCCCTCTGTAATTTTTCCCAGGTGACTTTAGAAAAAATACTAAATGCTAAAATAATAAATAATTGAGGGGAAAAAGTCAGAACTGTGAGATAAAAATTTCACAATTACCATTGTATTATTCCATGATGGAAATAAGCTTCCATGGTAAATATCATGGTTATTTGTGGCCGACTGACCGGTAATGACGTTGACGTCGGGATAGAGCTCGTCGTTTAAGGTAATCGCTGCACTGTCCCTCTCAAACGCATCCCGCAATTCCTTCTTCACCGCTGCGGAGCCACAAAGACGATACAATCCCACCACCTACAGAAACACATGCAGTCTATTAGTACAGTCACGTTTAACACACTGACAGATATCTGAGCTCGTCTCACCCGGAGTCCTCTCCTCTCGATCTCAGAAATACACTTCTGAATGATCAGAGGCACTCTGCGCGCAGACACCTCTTTCTCCACCAGGTGACGCAGCTCCACCCCAAACACTTTAGGGGGAGGCAGGTCACTGAGGCGGGGGAACGGGGTCACGAACTGCTCCAGAAGGGTCAACTTCACATACAGCAAACCGCGAGGATCCAGACGGACACACAGCTGCTGACTGCGAGAAGCTGCGGGAGCGAGAGACAGAAAAGATAAAGAGATAAGGGCAAATCGCAAGCCGATGCAGGGTATGGCTGGGTGGGAAGGCTGATTAATGGTTGTGCAATGGTACAAATGTGTCAGTGCTACAGATAATGGGGTCATTCCTTGTCAAAATCAACCAAATTTCAGAAACTTCACTGGCTGAATTTTTTGATTTTGTTTATATTTAGTGTTTTGTTTATAAATAGTGATGAAAGCCGAAATATGTTATTTGTAGGGGTGTAAATCAGAGGGTTCGTCACGATACGATACGATATCGATTCTCATACCCAGCGATACGATATTTGCAGATACCTCAGAAAAATCTACGATACAATTTCGATACGATTCAGGAGCATATCGATCGATTTATCGATATTATGATATTATGTACCTATTTTAAACAACCATCTACATTTTTATTAACTCCCAAATGCAACCAATAAATATATATATATATGACAACAGTCAATAAAGTATTTCAGGCTTCTGTGCTATAAAATGTGCAATGAAACAATACATTAATGTAGAAAAATAAATATAAAAACATTACAAAAATAAAATAAGACACTTTTTTGGCTGCTACTATGGGCTCAGTGATAAGAATATTTTGATAAACATTACAAGCAATAGCAGAAAATAAATACAATAGAACAAAGACACAAATTAAATGTGCTTTTCAGGTTTTTCAGGTAGGTCTAATATAAATTTTAAGTTACAGAAATGTAATAATTATATGTAAAATAACCCTGCAGAGTCTTCATTGTATAAATGTTAACTCCCAAATGCAACCAATAAATATATATATATATGACAACAGTCAATAAAGTATTTCAGGCTTCTGTGCTATAAAATGTGCAATGAAACAATACATTAATGTAGAAAAATAAATATAAAAACATTACAAAAATAAAATAAGACACTTTTTTGGCTGCTACTATGGGCTCAGTGATAAGAATATTTTGATAAACATTACAAGCAATAGCAGAAAATAAATACAATAGAACAAAGACACAAATTAAATGTGCTTTTCAGGTTTTACAGGTAGTTCTAATATAAATTTTAAGTTACAGAAATGTAATAATTATATGTAAGATAACCCTGCAGAGTCTTCATTGTATAAATTAAATATAGATTAATCCTTATTAAAGTTACAAAAGTTATTCAGTCAAGAGCAGTGAGAGATTTTGTTTTCTTCGACAGCTGCAGGTTTATTGTTCGTCTGCTTTCACTTTAAGATCAAAAGCACAGATGCAATATAGCATCTGTGATATATATATATATGACAACAGTCAATAAAGTATTTCAGGCTTCTGTGCTATAAAATGTGCAATGAAACAATACATTAATGTAGAAAAATAAATATAAAAACATTACAAAAATAAAATAAGACACTTTTTTGGCTGCTACTATGGGCTCAGTGATAAGAATATTTTGATAAACATTACAAGCAATAGCAGAAAATAAATACAATAGAACAAAGACACAAATTAAATGTGCTTTTCAGGTTTTACAGGTAGTTCTAATATAAATTTTAAGTTACAGAAATGTAATAATTATATGTAAGATAACCCTGCAGAGTCTTCATTGTATAAATTAAATATAGATTAATCCTTATTAAAGTTACAAAAGTTATTCAGTCAAGAGCAATGAGAGATTTTGTTTTCTTCGACAGCTGCAGGTTTATTGTTCGTCTGCTTTCACTTTAAGATCGAAAGCACAGATGCAATATAGCATCTGTGCTATACTGTATTTGTTCATCCAAGCACAAAAAAGCGGAAGAGAGCTCAATTCAGTATTTGCGCGTGGCACTGTGTGCAGAAAACGTCTCGCATCACTCAATGCATAGACTGACATTGAGTGAAAGTGGACAGTGCCAAAATAAGGTGCATATATATACTACATGTATCAATATTTTACCCGTGGCATCGATACATCGTATCGTTAGACATTTGATTGATGTATGATCGATGGATCGTTACACCCCTAGTTATTTTCACACAGAGATTGGTAGCTCTATTAGTAAAATCTGTTGACTTTAGCAATCTTTAATGCATTATATGCAAATGGTGATAGTTCAAAAATGGGAAATAAGCACTTTTTTTTTTAAAGTTTACATGGCTATAACTCGAGAAGTATTAAAGATATTTTAATATCCAAAGTGTTCTATTGGTATCTTCATTTTTAAGCCCAATTTCACTTTGGTATCTTCATTTTAAGTGCATTTCTCAGTAAATATCGAGCTACTGCATTTATATATTTATTTCACCAGAAAAAAGTTATCAAAATGTAATTTTTTTTAGCCAAGGACCTCTGGTTGAGTTGACATGGAATGGCCCAATGATAGATATGCAGGAATGCTTTACATTATTTATAGTGAAAGCAATGAAGTAGCATGGCGTAACATGGAAAAAAAGAGAGCGGCATGTTTCAAACAAGTCAAGATAAGGAAATACTTGTTCCGGAAGTAGCGACAGATCATTTCTTCCCTATTGTGATGTACATCCAAATGAAACAGATTATAAAAAAAAGACAAAAAATGTAGGGAGGGACTTGGTTCAATCCACCAGCTGTTGACTGGATGGAAGCAGAGCTGAATGGGGCGGGGTTTATGTGGACTAAAAGAATGGAGAAATCTGGGATACGTCACCAAAGAAAAGATTGTGACATCTTGGTTAAAACATTTTTTATTTAAAAAAAAAATATATATATTTATATATATATGCATGGATGATTACATGCCAAATTTAAGGGCTGGTTTGTTAGGCTAAACATGAAGTAGAGTTACTATAGAATTCAACTGATGTACTTCTTGCAATCTTAAAATAGCTTAAAAAATGGCTCATCCAGTCAGAATTTAGAGTGGGAACTATCGGTTTCACCTTGTGACTTGATTTGTAAATGTGTTGTTCTCTTACCCTTGAAGAGAGGCGGTATAGCCACAGCACCCAGACAGCACACCCGGTTACGTGCGGGAGCAGCAGGCGCGGCAGAGCCGGTGTTTGCGCTGGAAGCCGTTGGCGTCAAAATTATCAGCTTGAGCAGCCGCGCCCTCTCGAGCTCCAGGTTAAAGGTGTGGTTAAGTGGGAGACACGCCCCTCGACAGGTGAGCAGGGACGTTCGAGCCCGGGTCACCCCATCCACTTGAATGGCACAGAAGACTTCTTTAGTAGTGTCGGTCCGAGGGGATCGTAGCAGCTCGTCGACTCCCAGCAGATGCACTGTGAGCAGCCCCGAAAGCCTCTGAGCACAGCGAGGCTGATCCGCCAGCGAGTACAAGCGGAATGACTCTGCATCTACAACAGCTAGTGAATCTTGTGGTCCACGGTGTGGTGGTGGTGTAGGTGACCCTTTTGACCCCTGACCCGAGCCTCTTTGCTTTGGCAAGAGTTCAGGTGAGTCTCCATCGCTAAGATATCCTCCCTTACTAGAAGAACGCATTCGAGAGGATCGACGCCTTGGCCTTGCGGGAGCACTGGAGTCCAGGTGGTACTTGCTGATGACGTTGGATGATTCCTTGCATGTACTTTGTGGTGAAGCCTCATCGGATGCTCCTGGTGCACTGCTGGTGTTCCCTTGTCCGTGTCGCTGATTACGGGACGAGCGTAGGCTAAGCTTCCGCCTAAGTTCCGGAAGTTTACGCATCTTCATAGAAAGCCGCCGCACTGTTCCTGGAGACTTGATCCTGTCGATCACACTGCTGCCACTTCCACCCTCTCCTGGGCTTTTCTTTGGTGCCCCGGGACTGTCAGAATTCACACCACTAGCAGAGCTAATACAGTCCGACTGTAGCATAACCAGATCTAAACCGCAAGAAACACACAATGTTAGAAACTTACAAGGAATTACAACCTTTAAGATGATCCTAAGCCCTGACAGGCAAGTAAAAGTTGCTCTCTAGTATCTTGTGGTACAAGTCTGTTCCAAAACCTAGTGAGATGCCTTGATGTTTACTACCTACACAGGCAACACACTGAACACCAGAAATGGAACCTTGGGAGCAGAAATGGAAGATTCTAGAGATCCTGAAGACCTTGATTTGCTAGTCCAGGTGGGTTTAATTAGGGCTGGAGCTAAACTCGGCTGGAAGGTGGCCCTCCAGGAGCTAGATTGGACAGTCCTGTCATAAACTGATTTGGAACACTCTACATCAGGGGTGGGCAACTATGGACCTCAAGATCCACTTTCCTGCAGAGTTGAACAAGCTAATCAAGTTCTTCAGGATTACTAGAAAGATACAGACAGTTGAGTTTGATCAGGGTTGGAGCTAAACTCTACAACAGGGGTGTCCAATTTTGCTCCTGGAGGGCCACTGTCCTGCAGAGTTTAGTCCCAACCCTAAATAAACACACCTGAACCAGCTAATCAAGGTCTTCATACTCAGTAGAAACATCCAAACAAGTGTGTTAGAGCTAAACTCTGCAGGACGCTAGCCCTCAAGAAACAAGCTTGGACACCCCTGCTCTACGGGACAGTGGGCCTTTGAGAGCCAGAGTTGCCCAGCCCTTCTCTACATCAGTAGTTTCCAACCACATTCCTGGAGCCCCCAACACTGCACATTCTGCAGTCTCCTTTGTCTGAGACACCCATTTCAGGTCTTGGAGTCTCTACAAATGAGCTGATGACCTGAATCAGATGTGTTTGATTAAGCAGAAATGTGCAGTGTTGGTAGGGCTCCAGGAAAGTGGTTGGGAACCACTGCTTTACATCAGAGGTGGGCAACTCTGGACCTCAAGTTAACCAAGGTCTTTGGGTACTAGGAACCTACAGACAGGTGAGTTCCATCAGGGCTGGAACTAAAATCTGCAGAACAGTGGGCCTTCGACAGCCAGAGTTGTCTAGCCCTTCTCTACATCGGTGGTTCCCAACCATGTTCCTGGAGAAGTCACAACAGTGCAGATTTTGTAGTCTCCTTTGTCTGAGACACCCACTTCAGGTCTTGGAGTAACTTCTAATGGCCTGAATCAGGTGTGTTTGGGGGGCTGCAGGAACGTGGTTCGGAACAACTGCTCTACACAGCCAGTAAAACAGCAGTTCACATATCAAGTGCTCTAGAGAATCAACCTACATTGCTTTCCAACAGAGCTTGACATTAGCATGTCACTAAGCTACAGACGTGGCTCTGGTTAACATAAAAATGCACACACAAATACTGACTAAAGCAGTCAATTTTTAATTATGTTGAACTATTTGCATTCTGGGATTGGCTTCTCCATGACTGCTGCAATAAAATTGGACCAAAAAGAAGGTTTCTTAGAAGGCAGCACAATAATAAGTATGCCACCTACCTTTTGGAACAGCCTTCACCTCTCGGGCACACCTAAAATGCTGTCTAGTAGGCAGCTCACTAGGTTTTAGGAAAATAACTTATAATAACATGTAATGTGGTTGATTCCCATCCTATTTTTCAAAATTAGTTTACTTTAAATATCGTTTCGAAACAGCACTGCTCATTTTAACCTCAGTTTTAAGACCAGCTGTGTGAAATGCAAGTATGCTGGCAAAGCAGCTTAGCTTGTGACAAACTCGTACATAATGGAAAAAACCTGACCATACCCGAACTATCCGCCCTGATGACGTCGGCCTCAGTTTGAATCTCTCTCATTTGATGGATGCCGGTGGGAGTCAAACCCCCTGATTGTTTCTGGTCTCTTTTCTCCTTTGCCGATTCCTCAGTTTTTCTCTTTCTCCACGGATCTCCATATTTTTCCTGAGCCGTTCCTCCAGTGGCCTTCGAGTCATCCTCTTCAGGAATGGGGTTGTACCAAATGTTTCCATCTCTGTCTGGGCCCTGCCGCAACTCTGTGATTCTGGTTGGGAGGACTTCATCTGATGCCTGGGGCTTTCCAGTGGACAGTACCCAGGCCCGACTACTCCTGTCCAGGTGCTGGAGGTAGGCGCCTTGCCCAGAGATCTTCGCTGAGCTGGAAGAGTCACACGCATCCATACAGGCTGTAGACGGAGGTGTCAACTCCGGTAAACCGGCGTCAACTGAGTCACATGGTGTCCTGGAAAATCCAAACTCCAATTCCAGATCTTTCCGCTTCCTCTTCAAACCATCCTCACTCAAAGTCCTTTGGCTCCAGGCCTGTTTTGAAACCTCAGCCTTTCCTGAGCACAAATCCCAGTCCTGTGGCCCATAGACCAGGCTTGTACACAGATCTGTGCTGGCTGGGTCTTTGCTTGTAGAGGGAAGTTTGGCCCAGTTCTGTTTTTTGGAGACGGTAATCTGGGAGCGTCTGGTACACTCCTCCACGGTGGAGCTCTCTGTCTCAGCATGGCCTGTGGTGGATGCAGTTGATGAAGAACTTTGGAAAAGGTCCACCTTCCCTGTCACTTCTAAGGCAGAAAAAAGAAACCAGCAATCGTTACCATAGCAGGAGTTTTTGGCCTTATTTGGTGCTGAAATATTTGTCTGGATTGGAGTGACTAACTTGAAGAATGGACCAATGGAGACTTGCAAAACATGGAAATATCAAATACCACAAGTAAAAGTGAAACTGGGGGCGATTAACCTTTACAAGGTTTGATTCCTCCCTAAAACAACATTTCTGAGATGAGTTTACAGTGACATACATGGACCGAGAGCAGCGAAGAGAGAGGATGACTGGAAAGAATTAAAAAAAGACCAAAAACAGACATCGAGAGGAGGGCTGCAGATATTTACCATCTCCTTCTCCCTCCTCTCTTGCACATCTGGAAGTTTCTCCAAGTTCCTCCCCTGTTTTCCCCCTCTCTCTCTTTCTGTCTGTTCTTTCCCCTCTTGAAATTATGAACGTGGCTTGTGACACACAGTTAGCCAAATATCTTATCCAATTCCAGAAGCCATGAATAACTCCCGTGTGCCCTCCAGTTCGGCTCTGCGCATTATCTCTTCTGGCTTGCATGACTCTGGAAGTGCTGAATAAAAACATATCTGTCAATCGCTCTTTAGTTAGCACTGCTCATGAGTGTCTCAAAACCATTGTTAGTTTACAAGGCCAAGACAACACTCCACAACCAAATGCCTTAAACACTGCACAAAGCTCTGTTGGAAAGTTTGACAGATAGGAATGCGCAAGTCTAATTTGAGGGTGCAGAAAGAGCCGGAGCAGTTTGAAATCAATTGGGAATACAGAAAATTGGATTTTCTAGTACTCAACTGAAATTTTCTCTGGTCGTTCGATGCCTATGTCAGAATGTGCTTCAAGAGAAGTTAAAATTCAACGTTTGGACAAAATGTGCCTTTTGCAGACCTTTCGATGTCTACTGAAATCAATGCATTCGAAGAGTTCTCTAACAAGTGGCTTTCGCGCTCAAACGGTAGGGTATGGCGCTACTAAGGTTTAGTGCCACTAACACTAACGCCAAGGTTAAGGGTTCGATTTGGGAATGCATGAACTGATATAATGTACCTTGAATGCAATATAAGTCGCTTTGGATAAAAGCATCTGCAAAATGCATAAATATAAATTACGTGCAGGGTAAACTCTTTGTATTCAATTATAATTTTTTTAATTCCTTCCCTTCTTTTCTTTCTATATCTTGGTTTGCTCTAAAATAAGTCACATTACAGAAGCCAAATTGACTTCAAGATAAAAACAGAAAAACGCAACACAGACCGCTTTATGCTTCCCTGAGCAGGAAGTGTTACAGTACTTTAAGTGGGCCAGCAGATGACTTCCTGTTTAGCCTAAGCAGCCAAGAAAAACAGGCTAGAGCTACTTGCTGAGATATTTCATAGACAAAAAACGCACAGATAAACTGAAGGATGGTGCAGAAAGTTATAATTTGGTTTACATTTATGCATTTGGCGGACACTTTTATCCATGCATTTTTCTACCAGTTCATGCATTTGCTGGGAATCGAACCCATTACATTGATGTTGCTAGCTTTATAGGTTCAGGAAAACATATAGGCTATTCAAAGATCAGGATAAGGAATAAACAAAAAGTAAAAAATGAAGACAAAATGATAACACATGGAAGTCCAGGGAGTGATTTCAGTGACACAGCTGTTGGGCCGCTGAGAGGTTTTCAATGAGCGGTCTGTGTAAAGGGCTTTCCTTCACAGCTGGACAGACACACACACACTTAACCCTATTCACCATTCATTACAACACCCCAAAATACACACGCTCACACAATGCACGCTCTCACGGGTGGCACGCTGGACTCACCCTTCACCTCTGACACCCATTCACCAGTCTATGTGTTTATGACGTCCTTTCTAGGTTTAAACAGCACATTGATAAACTGGTCTGGCTCTATTTAGCAGGTTACGACTCCAAATAGCCACATGCACCCAGCCCATAACTGGCAAAACTTTACATAGAGCTTCAGTTAAGTCATTTACAGACATTATCCCCCCGTTTCACAAACAAGGCTTAAACCTAATCCCAGACTAAAATGTAAATCTGAGTTGTTTCAACTGAAAGAAACTTGTACTGATTGATCTTAAAATTTGTCAGTGCCTTTGTTTTGTCTCAGGATGCACACCAGTAATGTTTTTTTCTAAGGCACGTTTATACAAACTACTTTGCGTAATCCTGGCTTAACCTAAGCCCTCTCTATGAAACCAGGCCTATATCAACTAAGATGATTAATCAGATGATATTTGGCCATTTTTACATTATCGGCATCAACATTAAGAACTAATAGAAGAGCTAACATTGGGTTTAAGCCGAAGTGCCATTTTTCAGTGTTTCAGAAGTGATACATTTCAGCTTTAAAGCATCTGAATGTTACAGTAAAAGTAGTCGAACGCAGTTCTAATCTATGACAGATTGCTGAAAGTTAAATGTGATGAAAGTTTGTTTTCATTAACCAAACCGACAAGGCTGCGTGCATGTTTGTTTACTCCTGAGTTTATTCACCATGTTTGGCAGTGTGAAATAATTAGTGGCAATGTTTGCTGAGAAAATATTCACGGCGTAACGGTTAAAGAGTTTTTCCCAGAATGCCGATCCCTCCCCCCTTAAGCCGCCCACATCTCTGCAGCATAATTTGAGACATCCGGTCGCTCTCATCTGCCCCGAAAACACAAGCCAATCTATTAATAATCACATCAGGAGAGACTAAAAACATGGAAGCCGATCTTCTTTCTGTTTCAGAAACATTAAGAAACTGCTATGCGTTATTTCATCTACTAGAGCAGCAATAATAAAGCCAAAATAAATATACATGATCTTTACAACTATGGAATTGTTTTGGCCTCGTTTAAAAAGACGTGTAAGAGTGAATATAGGCCTGATCTAGAGGGAAACACAATCTGGATAAGCTGGATAAGATGTTTCCTGAGAGCTCGAACTATCATCAGATCTGCGGAAAGTCTCTCAGTCATTAGACGAACATTAAACATCTGCGCTCAATGCTCTCTGTAATTTTTCTTCTTGCTGAGCAATATCTCTTTCTGATGGTCAGAACGGAGCAGTGCACAAACTATAAAGATTGCATTCTTTGGTAACTAAAACAGACATAAATTATGTAAATACTTATTATTTAGAGCATGCATGAGCTAGAAATATCATGCATTATTTTCTTTCTGCGCAGGCGTTACATCAGATGGAAGATTTTCTGCAATGCTTTATATTTTTTCAGCTTGGAAGCGCGTCTCGTTTCTGTTTAGAGCAGGATTATAGAGCTAAACATCGGCGCAGAACAGCTGCATTATCAGTTTATTAGTATGACCAGATGCTGACAGCTATTTTCACAGAGTGCCTCGAACCGAACTTTACTTCTGTTTGGAAGCAGACCCATAAAATCCGCTTTCTCGAACGACCAAAAAGTGTTTTTTTAACACACTGTAAATGTAAATATGCTGTAAACAACATAGTTAAAATAACTACAAGAAAAATAAATGTATAAATAACTAACTGGATGAATAAATAAAAATATTGAAAATATATTTTTTGAAAATTAGGCAATGTTTATTTATTTTGATTTGATTTTAATGTATAGACAATATTTGTAATAATCCTTATAACACATTGTTAAGGTAAATAGGCTGTAAACAACTTAGTTAAAATAAATACAAGCAAATGAAATTACTAAATAACTAACTGAATAAATATATACATAAATAAATAAATTAATTAATTACTTAAAAAATATTTTTTGAAAATTAGGCAATATTTATATATTTTGATTTAAAAAATAAATAATTCTTCTCCACAACACCACAAACAATAGTTAAATTAAATACAAGAAAAAATCTATTATTTTAAAATTAGACAATATTAATTTATTTAGTTTTTAAAAATAAATACATATTTTTTATTTATATTAAATTAATTTATTACAAGGGAAAAATATCTATATTTTAAAATCAGACAATATTTATATATTTAGTTTTTAAAATAAATACATATTTTTAATTTATATATAATATTTTTAAATACATTTTATAAAACACCGTAAACAATAGTTAAATTAAATACAAGAAAAAAACTATATTTTAAAATTAGACAATATTTAAATATTTTGTTTTTAAAAATAAGTAAATAGACTGAGATGCGTGTCAGACAGCTTTCAAGCTGTTCTCTGATCAAGCTGTGAATCTGAGCTTCCAGGAAGAGCCTCAGGAAGAGGAAGTCGTTAAAAAAAGATTAAAAACAAATATATTTCCGCAGAAAAACAGGCAGCAAACCTGGAGGAAGCCTGTTGAAGTTACACAGGAGATGCTGACAAAACTCAAACTCAAGTTATCTGTAAATATCAGAAACAATTAGTTAATGCATTAAATAACATTAACAACGAGCAATACATGTTACAGTATTTATTAATCATTAATATATAAATATTAGATGAAAAAACTTAATTAGAAATGTTGCCATGACAACTAACTGAAATAAATTGAAGCTGAAATGCAAAAATGTCTAAAAACTAAAACAAAAATAAATGAAAAAATTTAACTAATAAAAATGTCAAAAGCACATAATAAAATTACTGAAACTTAAACTAAAATTAAAATGAAAACTGAAAATATAACACTTTACAAAAATGTCCCATTCGTTAACGTTAGTTAATAACATTAACAATTAACTAACAATAAGCAGTACAATATTTATTAATCATTTTATTCATGTTAGTGAATAAAAATACAACTCTTCGTGTTAGTCTATTAAAACGGTTTTCAGTATAAAATATAAATATTAGATGAAAAACCTGAAATAAACTTCAAAGAAAAATTTGAAAAGTTAGAAAACTCAAATAAGTTGAAATTGAAATACTAGAATTCCTAGAACTGAAATAAAATTAATAAAACCTAAAGTAATAAAAAAACTAATATTTAAATGGGTGGTTCAGTGGCTTGATTGTGTTTATGGGGTGCAGTCTAACATGTGTTAACGCTTCGTTTTTTAAAAAACGCATTATTTTTCACATAATTTACCTTTATTCCACACCGCTCTGAAACATGCTGATCATTTCCTGCTTTTATGAAGCCCCTCCCTCAGAAATAGGCGATGGGCTCTGATTGGTTGGCTAGCCCAGTGTGTTGTCATTGGCTAAACTGCCTCTAGTGTGCGTCTAGACTGCATTTGTTTCAGTCGCTGCCGGCAGAGACTCGATGAGTCAAAGATCAAGGAAAACAGATTGAGAATTAATTTTCTGTTTTGGACTCTCATGTGGTTCACAGATGCACAGTGATAAAAGAGCTCTATTGACCCTCACTGATCAACACACACACACTCACACGCACACTCTCACACTCGCTCGCACTTGCTCACACTCTCACACTCTCACACACACTCACGCACTCATGCTCACGCTCTCGCTCTCACACACTCACGCTCACACTCTCACTCATGCTCTCACTCACGCTCTCACACACGCATGCACATTCGCACACACACACACACACACACACACACAGACTCACACTCACACACACGCACACTCACACACACACACTCACACACAGCCTTAGAGACACTGGCACTGTTTATACACACACATACACAAACTCACTAAAGCTCTAACACAAACCAGCCATCAAACTACTTTCCCTATTTTAGAAATAACAGAGAAAGAGAGAGACAGAAAGAGGAAGACAAAACCAGTGAAAGTTGTCAAACTTAAATTCTGCTTTTCATGTGCTATGTTTAAACACTGTCCAAAAATGTAATATTGCCATTTAATCATTTGAAACACTTAGGACTTTTTCTTTGATGAAACACTGACATATTTAGCAGAATGTCGATGCTGCCCTTTTTCCACAGTATACATGACTACAAAACGAAGCACATACAGCCATGCATTTGTTACAGTATTTATCAATATTAACTTGAATACAAATACAACTGTTCATTGTGAGTCCATGTTAGTCCATAAAGATATTATTAATAGATATAATGTTTGATCATTGTCTTTTTGTCCACTTTTTTGGAGCTCAAAACTATAAATGACCCTCAGAGAACGAGAGCATGCGAGCAGCATGAACATTCGACTAAGCATCTTCTTTTGAGTTTCACAAAAGAAACTCGAATAGATTTGAAACGACACGAGGGTGAGAAAATCTTTGGGTGGACCATATCTCTGTTCGTTTATGAGTCGTTACTCATGCAACTGTCCACACTCACTCTCTCATTTCACTTCTGAGATGATCTCATCATGCAAACATGAACTCAAACACTCACACTGAATAATCATAATAATCATGCCATTCCACAGCCCAATGCAAACATGACATCTAACCTGTCATTTCTGTATACGGACTTTAGTTTATTTAAAATGCAAACTCATCCAAAAACACACACACAACCCAGTACTACTTTAAAAAGAGATTACAGTTACTAAATGCACCATGATTACTCTTCAGAGTACCTTGGATTATCACGCAAATAATCCCACACTACATGAACATGGTACTAATCACAGTAAAGAACGGTCTCTGAGAGAAGAAAACCAACCAACACACTTAGAGTCGCTTAGAGCTGAAATGTAATGTTTGTTAGAGTCTACAAATGAATACACAAGAGATTACTCTAAACGCTCTGTGTTATTCATGCGGGAACAGAAATATCAATCAGGTTAAAGTGAAAGTCTAGCAGACTATGTGGGTGTAAAACAACTATACAATCATGTATTAACTCTATAAAGCCTGCTGTATCATATTTGAGAAACTTCTAAGCAGGCTTGCTGCGATAGACAGTGTTAAGCCGCAACACCGGTTACGTCACGACAGACGAGACGAGCGAGGCGAGACGGATGAGAAGAGTGAGGTGAGACGAGAGGCGAGACGGACGAGAAGAGCGAGGCGAACTCACTCTCTCATTTCACTTCTGAGATGATCTCATCATGCAAACATGAACTCAAACACTCACACTGAATAATCATAATAATCATGCCATTCCACAGCCCAATGCAAACATGACATCTAACCTGTCATTTCTGTATACGGACTTTAGTTTATTTAAAATGCAAACTCATCCAAAAACACACACACAACCCACTACTACTTTAAAAAGAGATTACAGTTACTAAATGCACCATGATTACTCTTCAGAGTACCTTGGATTATCACGCAAATAATCCCACACTACATGAACATGGTACTAATCACAGTAAAGAACGGTCTCTGAGAGAAGAAAACCAACCAACAAACAGACACTTAGAGCTGAAATGTAATGTTTGTTAGAGTCTACAAATGAATACACAAGAGATTACTCTAAATGCTCTGTGTTATTCATGCGGGAACAGAAATATCAATCAGGTTAAAGTGAAAGTCTAGCAGACTATGTGGGTGTAAAACAACTATACAATCATGTATTAACTCTATAAAGCCTGCTGTATCATATTTGAGAAACGAGACGAGAGGCGAGACGGACGAGACGAGCGAGGCGACGGACGAGAAGAGCGAGGTGAGACGGACCCAGAAGAGCGAGGCGAGACGAGAGGCGAGACGGACAAGAAGAGCGAGGCGAGACGGACGAGACGAGCGAGGCGAGACGGACGAGACGAGCGAGGCGAGACGGACGAGACGAGCGAGGCGAGACGGACGAGAAGAGCGAGGCGAGACGGACGAGAAGAGCGAGGCGAGACGGACGAGAAGAGCGAGGCGAGACGAGAGGCGAGATGGACGAGAAGAGTGAGGTGAGACGGACGAGAAGAGCGAGGCGAGACGGACAAGACGATCGCGGATGATTTAGTTTCGAAACGAGATGCAAAAGCACCTGTTTGGCAATATTTTGGATTTTGAAAAGCCTGTTGACTTTGGGTGATTTTGGAAGTTTTATAAACATTCGTTTCTTATTTAATTGGTTCCACAGTGTTTGCTGATTTTTACTTTATTTAAACTTTGTGTCATTTATTTATTTTATTTTACATCAAGGTGTATGCCGTGCCTCCAAGCTTTCTTATTCATTTTGCTAATAATCTTTCTACGTTTCTTATTTATTTGGTTATATATTATACATGTTTACTTATTTCCAGTTTTGGATACCTATTTAAACTTTATGTAAGTTATTTGTTATTTTATATTAGGCATAGCCTGCCCTATAGCATAGTGTATTTTTATGTTTTGTTAATAAAAGTTCTATGTTTTATATATAGGCTAAAGTGAGTTTGACGTTGTATTTTGTTGTTGCATTCAAGCAATTTACGCCGAACTGCCGCTAATTCGAAAGTGAAAGTAAAATTCGCACGCCGCTATTTAAAAGTGAAGGAAAGTGAGGAAAAGAGGGAACGCCCCCGCGGTGATACCGGTATTACCGGTGTTGTCACACATGGATTAACCGGTGGGAAAATTTCCTCACCGGCACAACCCTACTTCTAAGGTCTCTATATGATCAAACTTTGCTGTTAAACCTGCCGCACACAATCTGCTCCACGCCTTCTGTCTCTGATTGACCGTTTAGAGTTTTTTTAGAGTAAGAGGCTTTACAGGGTTAATTGCACATATATCATGTCGCTCCGGAGGATACACAGTGATGCTGTGTGTGTAACAGAATGTGAGCGCGCTCGATGGATGATGCAGAGCTGCTCTCCTCTCTAATGAACACATTATGTAACTGACTCACAATGGTTTTCTCAAGATCCAGCAGCGTTAGTCACTCGCTGTCAGCCGTTCCGTCAAAATAACCTCATCACATGAGAAAGAAGCATTAAAGCTGTCTTATACTAAAGCACAGAGCTCTCTTTGTGAGATATACAACATGAGCATTTCTCCAAAATAAACTAATCTATTACACTAGCGGTCAGAAGTTTGGACACACTGACCCTTGAGTGTAAAATCCTTTTGATAGGCAAATGTGAATTATGTCTCCACAACAATTTTGGCCTAAAATAGTATCTTTATATAACTAAAATATTTTATGTTATTTTTTTATTTTTGATGAATTGGAGCAGATAATTAAGTAAAAGCATTATGATGAAAACCAAAACATTATTTATTTGTTTTTATTTTATTTATTTATTTTTTAATGGATGAATTGGAGCAGATAGTTAAGGAAAAGCGTTATGATGAAAACTAAAACATTATTTATTTTTATTTTAAAGAAAATATTTTTAATGGATGAATTGGAGCAGATAGTTAAGGAAAAGCGTTATGATGAAAACTAAAACATTATTTATTTTTATTTTAAAGAAAATATTTTTAATGGATGAATTGGAGCAGATAGTTAAGGAAAAGCGTTATGATGAAAACTAAAACATTATTTATTTTTATTTTAAAGAAAATATTTTTAATGGATGAATTGGAGCAGATAGTTAAGGAAAAGCGTTATGATGAAAACTAAAACATTATTTATTTTTATTTTAAAGAAAATATTTTTAATGGATGAATTGGAGCAGATAGTTAAGGAAAAGCGTTATGATGAAAACTAAAACATTATTTATTTTTATTTTAAAGAAAATATTTTTAATGGATGAATTGGAGCAGATAGTTAAGGAAAAGCGTTATGATGAAAACTAAAACATTATTTATTTTTATTTTAAAGAAAATATTTTTAATGGATGAATTGGAGCAGATAGTTAAGGAAAAGCGTTATGATGAAAACTAAAACATTATTTATTTTTATTTTAAAGAAAATATTTTTAATGGATGAATTGGAGCAGATAGTTAAGGAAAAGCGTTATGATGAAAACTAAAACATTATTTATTTTTATTTTAAAGAAAATATTTTTAATGGATGAATTGGAGCAGATAGTTAAGGAAAAGCGTTATGATGAAAACTAAAACATTATTTATTTTTATTTTAAAGAAAATATTTTTAATGGATGAATTGGAGCAGATAGTTAAGGAAAAGCGTTATGATGAAAACTAAAACATTATTTATTTTTATTTTAAAGAAAATATTTTTAATGGATGAATTGGAGCAGATAGTTAAGGAAAAGCGTTATGATGAAAACTAAAACATTATTTATTTTTATTTTAAAGAAAATATTTTTAATGGATGAATTGGAGCAGATAGTTAAGGAAAAGCGTTATGATGAAAACTAAAACATTATTTATTTTTATTTTAAAGAAAATATTTTTAATGGATGAATTGGAGCAGATAGTTAAGGAAAAGCGTTATGATGAAAACTAAAACATTATTTATTTTTATTTTAAAGAAAATATTTTTAATGGATGAATTGGAGCAGATAGTTAAGGAAAAGCGTTATGATGAAAACTAAAACATTATTTATTTTTATTTTAAAGAAAATATTTTTAATGGATGAATTGGAGCAGATAGTTAAGGAAAAGCGTTATGATGAAAACTAAAACATTATTTATTTTTATTTTAAAGAAAATATTTTTAATGGATGAATTGGAGCAGATAGTTAAGGAAAAGCGTTATGATGAAAACTAAAACATTATAATCAACACATCACCCTAATTTCTCATGCTCATATGCTCACATTACTCAGTGTGAGCACATATTCAAGCGGATCAGAAATTATGAATCTCTGATAAGTGGCAGTCCAGCAGGGGAAGCATACACACTGCAGAAATACTTCGAATGACGGTCATTGATATTACATTCTTATATGTATAGAAGCCATTAGGAGCGATAAACGCGTGCTTCTGACCGCACACTCACACAGCTAATGAAACATCAACCTTAGAAATAAACAACCGTAACATTGAGATTATGCCGCTGAATACAGCGAGCCCCAGTTGAAACGCATACACGAGAATGCGTGTTTCATTTAAACTTGTTCTCATGGCCTTAACTATCGGCGTGTCCTCAGAGCGATTACATGCTCTAGACGTCGTGTTGCTCCAGCTGTATGAACACAGATGCGTAAATGCTGCTGCAAATATGCTTTTTTCAATTAGCAGACCAGGTAATATACACAGCGATATGGATTAAAACAGCATTCACTTATCTTAGATGTGGATTTCAGATGTTCTGAAACACGCTGCAACAGTTTGATTTGCGAGCAGCGATGCTTAATTTGCTCCGAAGCAAGCTGAAAAGCTGCTGAATAATACTGAATACAGCTTATATAGGAATCCTGCGATAGGTGTCGTATTCCTATAGGTAGATGTGATCAGCTGAGAATCAGCTGATGCAAGCTTGACTCACGTGACCTGCCAGAACTAACGCTAAAGCTTAATTTAAACTTTGTGTCACCTCCAAGCTTTCTTATTCATTTTGCTAATAATCTTTCTACGTTTCTTATTTATTTGGTTATATATTATACATGTTTACTTATTTCCAGTTTTGGATACCTATTTAAACTTTATGTAAGTTATTTGTTATTTTATATTAGGCATAGCCTGCCCTATAGCATAGTGTATTTTTATGTTTTGTTAATAAAAGTTCTATGTTTTATATATAGGCTAAAGTGAGTTTGACGTTGTATTTTGTTGTTGCATTCAAGCAATTTACGCCGAACTGCCGCTAATTCGAAAGTGAAAGTAAAATTCGCACGCCGCTATTTAAAAGTGAAGGAAAGTGAGGAAAAGAGGGAACGCCCCCGCGGTGATACCGGTATTACCGGTGTTGTCACACATGGATTAACCGGTGGGAAAATTTCCTCACCGGCACAACCCTACTTCTAAGGTCTCTATATGATCAAACTTTGCTGTTAAACCTGCCGCACACAATCTGCTCCACGCCTTCTGTCTCTGATTGACCGTTTAGAGTTTTTTTAGAGTAAGAGGCTTTACAGGGTTAATTGCACATATATCATGTCGCTCCGGAGGATACACAGTGATGCTGTGTGTGTAACAGAATGTGAGCGCGCTCGATGGATGATGCAGAGCTGCTCTCCTCTCTAATGAACACATTATGTAACTGACTCACAATGGTTTTCTCAAGATCCAGCAGCGTTAGTCACTCGCTGTCAGCCGTTCCGTCAAAATAACCTCATCACATGAGAAAGAAGCATTAAAGCTGTCTTATACTAAAGCACAGAGCTCTCTTTGTGAGATATACAACATGAGCATTTCTCCAAAATAAACTAATCTATTACACTAGCGGTCAGAAGTTTGGACACACTGACCCTTGAGTGTAAAATCCTTTTGATAGGCAAATGTGAATTATGTCTCCACAACAATTTTGGCCTAAAATAGTATCTTTATATAACTAAAATATTTTATGTTATTTTTTTATTTTTGATGAATTGGAGCAGATAATTAAGTAAAAGCATTATGATGAAAACCAAAACATTATTTATTTGTTTTTATTTTATTTATTTATTTTTTAATGGATGAATTGGAGCAGATAGTGAAGAAGTATTATGATGAAAACTAAAATAATATTTTTTTCTGCTCCAATTCATCCATTAAAAATATTTTCTTTAAAATAAAAATAAATAATGTTTTAGTTTTCATCATAACGCTTTTCCTTAACTATCTGCTCCAATTCATCCATTAAAAAAATTAATTATATTTTACTTTAAAAAATATTATTTTAGTTAACTAAAATATTATTAAATTTTTTTAAAGGCTATAATAACTAAACTACCAAAACTAAAGATGTTATATATGAAAACTGAAAAATAAACATTAGCATTTATCCATTAAAACAAATCAAATAATATTTTAGTTTAAAAAATATATAATTTTAGTTAACTAAAATAGCTATTATTTTATTTTTTAATGGATAAATTGGAGCACATAGTGAAGGAGAAGCATCATCTCCATCTGCTCCAATTCACTCTTTAAAAAAATATATAAAATAATATTTCCTCTACTTTTAAAATCAGCTTATGAAGTTCCATGATGAATGTCCAGATTATTTATGTAATAAATATATCTCATTTTTTTACGACTTCACAATTATTCTAACATGTGGAAAAACAGTCCAAACTCTGACTGCTACATAAAAGTAAAAAGTACAATAATTACAGCCTAAACATATAGAAAGCATGCATTACATGTATTTTTCCAAACTAATAAACTTACTTAAAATTAAATTAAAGTAACAGATCTACAGCATTTTTGTCACCAGCTCATTGGTATCTTCTGCAAAACTTCAGCTGCACTGTAAAAAATAAAGAGAAAAAGTTGTGTGTGGAAGTCTGCAGTGGTCTGGTCACTCACCGGAGAGTTTGGGGTCCGTCTTGCGGCGGAACCGCTCTTTAGCGCGGAGTTTGGAGAAGGTTCTTTTAAGCAGCGGCTCAGCCATCACTGAAGCGCCTCAGAGCCGCTCATTCAGGGGACCTCCGCCGACACACACGGAGCAGCGCGGAGCCTGAGCGGAGGAGCGGGGGAGCGGGGCTCCTGATGCCAAACACAGGAAACACATTCTGCACATTCCACTGCTCACGTGCAACCGCGAGGCATCACGGGAGATGTAGTTCACTGCAGTGTTACTGCGAAAATAAAAATACTGCAATACTTCCATTTCTAGAACAGGAACGAGACCTAATATCCCCAAATTTTCCTAATTCTTAAAGACTAACTAAAGACGTTATATTGTCTACACAAATGTGACCCTGGGCCCCAAAGCAGTCATAAGGGTCAATTTTTCGAAATTGAAGTTTTAAAAAAAATCATCTGAAAGCTGAATAAATAAGCTTTCCATTGATGTATGGTTTGTTAGGATCGGACAATATTTGGCTGAGATACAACTATTTGAAAATCTGGAATCTGAGGGTGCAAAAAATCTAAATATTGAGAAAATCATCTTTAAAGTTGTTCAAATGAAGTTCTTAGCAATGCATATTACTAATCAAACATTAAGTTTTGATATATTTACGGTAGGACATTTACTAAATATCTTCATGGAACATGATCTTATAACGTTCTTATAGGGTGAATTCAGGTAAAGTGGGCCATGTTTTGTAAAAACGTGTAATATAGATACCTATGTTTTTTTCTTTTCTTTATTGCTTTTGTTAACTTTAAGTTCCAGCTATAATATTTCAATTTGAATAGAGTTCATATAAAGTGTTGTCTGCACTCCAGACAAATTTCTTTTCAGGTAAAGTGGGCCATCCCTTATTTATCAACAATTATTCAGCATCTTAATTTAAAACATATGATTTATTAACACATATTATCAGACAAACATATTTAACAAACCCGAAAATGCATAACCTATAGGTTATGAGTCAAATTTAAAATCTTAATTCATGTGTGAAATTCCAAAGAACTGATGAAACATGTTGTGTTGACATTAATTTTGATGAAATCTGAATATCAGAATATTAAGAAATCTGAATATTGATAAAAATGAACTCGACAATATATTCAAAATGTGACTATAACACAAGCAACAACAAATAAACAAAACAAATAATGAGAGGAACATTTATATAAATAGTAACCATATGTAAAATGTTTTCTGTCTCTGTTCTCTAAACACTTTAAATGAACTTTAATAGTGTTCATATGTTAAGCTTTATATTCTGCATCTACACTTTGCTCCTCTCATCCTTTCTTCACTCCACGGATTGAACTTCACGCCTTGCCTTACTTTCTATTCTCTCTTTCTTTTCTTCCATCTCTGACTTGAATTTCCTGACTGCAGTCTCATTTCTGTTTTCTAAAAAAGTAAATTATACAAGTCAACTATAAAATATCCAACGAGTGTCAATTTATTTAATGAATTTGGGTATAATTACTGAAGGTTAAATGTCGACCCACTTTACCTGAATCTGGCTGTTTTGACCCAGCGGTTGGGCTGTTTTGACCCAGCGGTTGGGTTGTTTTGACCCAGCGGTTGGGTTGTTTTGACCCAGCGGTTGGGTTGTTTTGACCCAGCGGTTGGGTTGTTTTGACCCAGCGGTTGGGTTGTTTTGACCCAGCGGTTGGGTTCAAAACAACCCAATAGCTGGGTTTGTCCCTTTTTAACCCAGCGCTGAGTTATATTTAACCCAGCATTTTTTAGAGTGTACTATTTGTTTCCATTTAGTGAGCAACCTTATAATTTAGAAATTAAAATCTTAAGTCGAAGGGTTTTCTTCCTTTCACCATAAGGTAGTCCAAACACCAGTGTCATATTGCATCAACCAAAACAATTTGATCATTTAGAGAAATAGTGTCCCCTTAATTAAGAACTGGTGTTACGCTCTGAAACTGTAAATCGATTGAACACAATACAATCAAGCTTAAATGACCCACTTTACCTGAATTCACCCTAACCTAAATTTGTTACCTGGGCTGATAGACAGATGAACAAACGTTATCTGGTCTTAAATAATGTTCTCAAAACGTTAGTAACAAAAACATTACTTATATATCATATCCAAAAAATGAATACGTCAATAATAGATAGATGATAGATTAATTTGCTAAAAATAATCATGTTACAGCAGCGCCACCTGCCGGTGCAAATGATGCAAGCCTAAAGGTCTGTTCAACACAAACGTGTAAACAACATACTGCAACCACGTTCATTACACATGCATATGCACATTCTAGTTTGTATTACAAATTCAAACACAAATATATTTAATAAATTAATATTATTATGAATATTAACATTTAAAACTTCTTTGCACTTTGCACTTCACACTTTTTGTATGATCAAAATAGTTTTCCATAACCCATCAGTGATGTGCATTACTCATATCAGAGTTCATTAATAATGTGTGATGGGCAGTATTTCATATGCTGCATGTTTATGATGCATCAGCACCCGGAACTGCAGCTGAACTTCATCTGACAAGAAACACTTCAGCGGCAGCTCATCATAAAGGTCTTATTCATGTGACATTTAAAGCGCACATAAGTGTGTTTACATTGTATGTATATATTATATTATACGCGCATATATTAATGTAAGTGAGTTGTGTGTGTTTCAATGGGGCACACATTAAACCCGCTGGTCATTAAAGTTGGACACTAAAGAGGCTTCTCTCCGCAGGTTGCTGCTGGATGATGATGATGGGGTCAGCGGGTCTGATCGGGTTTCTGCGCGCGCTCTTCTCCGGTTGTTCGCCGTTCGGGATCCTCGCGCTCTCCGGTGCGACGCTCCTGTGTGCGCTCGCGACGCGTCTCGCCCTCAAACGACGCGCGCTGCGGTGCTTCAATCAGCCGCCGCAGAGAAGCTGGATCATGGGCCACATGGGACTAGTGAGTTCAGTTAAATGTAGCATTTTTTTTTTAAATGTAACAACTTGTTTCAGAATGTTCAAAAGTAACAAAATAACGCTTTCAAAACGTTCTATCATATTTTGTTAGCTGGTCAAATCCATAGTATCTTTATTTAATAACAAATCTATAATATTTGAGGGTTTGCATTGGCATATTTTTCATTTGCATACTCATATATTCCTATTATAGTCGAGTGTCTATCTTAAACTGTATTTTTGGTCTACCAGTGGAGGAAACGTTATTGCTCAAGAGGCTAACAACAGGGAACATGGAAGTCAGAAACTGACATTGCATTGCTTTTAAGTTGCACAAGCATACATGCAGTGAGCAACATCGTGCATTTGGCAGGCAAAGCAGAAAAACAGGTTCTTCAGAAGCCACACATATGAAATAGGGGCCTGTTCAGATAATGTTATGGATTAATTCATCAGCTGAAGTGCTTTCAAATGAAACAGTAGTGATAGTCCCTCACTGTATGAAGATACAGGAACTAGACATTTACGTCACTGCTCTGCAAAAGATCACTATCTGAGTTTTTCAGAACTGCGTTCCTCTTGGGTGATAATTCAGCATTGTTGCCCAGGCGTGTTATTTGCATGTTTATGCACATGTAATGCTGTGTGTGTGCATGTTCAGAGCAGCATTCTACCAGGATACTCCTGTGTATGCAAACTTTCTGTATGCATGCAAAAACAAGGTGATTTGCTACATTTGTCAGATGAATGTGCAGAACTGCAATTCGACTGTCATTTCCATAAACAGGAAGCAGATCTAATATCCAGTTTTTCCTCATTCTTAATTAATAATTGCCAAAACTGCCAAAGCTGAAGACACAAATGCAGATTGTTCAGGGAACATTCAAAAGTAACGTTCTCATAATGTTTGCAAAATGATCAAATGGAATGTTCACTTAACATTCGCAAGAAAAAAGATGACAATGTAGCATACTATTATTTGTAGTGCTTTGTTGCAAAGCACGTACTGTTTCACACACTATTCAAAAGAGTACGCAGTGAGCATCTGGACAGTTTTTATGTCTTTTTTTTAGTGTAAACTTCAAAGTCAGAGTGCATTATTGTCATTTTTTTCTCAGTCTGGCAGTAGCAGAACATAAAACACTTCACATGATGTCGAGTGTTAAAGCCACAGGAGCCGTAATTATAACGCTTGTGCTTTTAGCGGAAGCCCGCGAGAGATTTTCCTCTACTGTGTGTTTCAGATGGGCCATAATGAAGAGGGACTGCAGGCCGTTGATGATCTGATCAGGAGGTACGTTCACTCCTGTGCCTGGTATCTGGGTCCGTTCTACAATATGGTCCGGCTTTTCCACCCAGACTACATCAAATCCCTTCTGACAGCCTCAGGTACGAAACACACACCGTATAACCACAAACAATGTACACTAACAGATGCTTTCTCATCAAGATGTATGAGTTTGTTTCTTCATCAGGTTTGGAGAAATGTAGCATTGCATCAGTGTCTCAGCAATGGATGCTCTGCAGTGAATGGGTGCCGTCAGAATGAGAGTCCAAACAGCTGATAAAAACATCACAATAATCCACAGCACTCCAGTCCATCAGTGAACATCTGGAGAAGACACAAGCTGAAACACATCCAGCATTAAGACGCTTTAACTCAAATACATCGAGTCTATAATCCACAATAACGCTTCCTCCAGTGAAAAAGTGCATCTGCTGTTGTCTCTCACATCAAAATCCAGACACATATTTGTTCAGAGCTGTTTAAACGCTGCTTGATCTGTGCAGATTTCTCTCCTGATTCAGACCAGACCTCTTCTTCACTGGAGGAAGCGTTATTATGGATTATAGACTCATATTTGAGTTAAAAACGTCTTAATGCTGGATGTGTTTCAGCTTTTGTCTTCTCCAGATGTTATCTGATGGACTGGAGTGCTGTGGATTATTGTGATGTTTTTATCAGCTGTTTGGACTCTCATTCTGACGGCACCCATTCACTGCAGAGCATCCATTGCTGAGACACTGATGCAGTGCTACATTTCTACAGACCTGATGAAGAAACAAACTCATCCTGATCTCAGATGAACTGAAGGTGAGCACATTTGGGTGAACTATTCCTTGAAGTTGCACATATGTAAAAATTAAGATAAAAGAAATAATGTAAAGAACTGCATGAGAAACAAAACCCATCATCATCATGCACATGCAGAAGACACGAGAGAATCGGAGGAAGCACAGGATAGTCACCAGAGGTTTACTAAAAACACATGTTCGATCTCCTGAAGGATCTCAAGCTCTCTAAAGACGTTCCGGACCTCGTCCCGCTCGATGCACTGCTGCTTGTTCATGTACTTCATGGCGTACATCTTCTCCGTGTCCCGCTTCTGCACGATGCACACCTGAAACACACACAGATGAACACGCAATGAGAAAGACGGCACAGGCCACGCTAACGAGAACATATGCATCATCACAGACCCACGTCCTATTAATAACACGCTCGCTTCGACCGGCACAAAATGTCACGGGTCAGAGGCGCTTCACGAGCACAGAATCTGCATTAAAAGCTCATTAAATGATAATCAAAAGTGTGTGCGATGTGAGACAGAGATAAAGGTCAATACACAGTCAGGACTCGGGC
>NW_015505415.1:1144316-1151458 GCF_001515645.1 Sinocyclocheilus grahami | reverse complement strand
CAGCTTTTGTCTTCTCCAGATGTTAACTGATGGACTGGAGTGCTGTGGATTATTGTGATGTTTTTATCAGCTGTTTGGACTCTCATTCTGACGGCACCCATTCACTGCAGAGCATCCATTGCTGAGACACTGATGCAGTGCTACATTTCTCCAAACCTGATGAAGAAACAAACTCATCCTGATCTCAGATGAACTGAAGGTGAGCACATTTTCAGCACATTTAAAATTTAAATACAACCCATAAAAACCAAACAGAATGTACATCAAATCTCTGTTCAATGACCTGCTGAGTCATTGTGAAATATTCCCAAAAGTTCATCTCGGGTGTCTGTGTGAAGGTTGAGGCGAGTGTTTCTGCTGTGAGTCACATGAATTATTGCAGCAGTCGCTGTTTAATGTTCACAAATCACATCACTAGTGTGTAAAAGATCATCGGTCGCTATGAATTCAGTGTTGTAATAACATTAAACTCTTTATATTTGTTCTGGCAGCAAACATTACTTTCAAAGACAAGATCTTTTATGGGTTTATGAAACCTTGGTTGGGTAAGTGATGTCCAAACACACATCTGAACACACACTCTCTGTCCTAAATATTATGCAAGAATTACAGTACTGCTTAAAAGTTTGGGGTCAGTTACAATTTGTTTTGAAAGAAATTAATACTTTTATTCATTTACACAATAAATTGATCAAATGCGGCGATAAAGACATTTATAATGTTACACAAGATGCAAGATTCGATTCATCTGTGAATCCTGAAAAATAAAATGCATCACAGTTTCCACAAAAATATTGTGCAGCACGACTGTTTTCAACATTGATAATAATCAGAAATGTTCCTCGATCAGCATATTAGAATGATTTCTGAAGATCATGTGACACTGAAGACTGCTGAAAATACAGGTTTTATCACAGAAATAAATTACAGTTTAACAGATACTCTCATAGAAAACAGCTGTTTTAAATTCTAATAATATTTAACATTTTTACTGTTTTTACTGTATTTTTAATCCAATGAATGCAGCCTCGGTGAGCAGAAGAGGCTCTTTCAAAACATTAAAAAGTGTAACCGACCCTAAACCTTTAAACAGTAAGTTTCTCTCTGTATAAAGCACTTCCTGTGTGTTTTCCAGGCCATTGTCTTCTGCTGCAGAACGGTCAGGAATGGTCACGCCATCGACGACTTCTGACTCCTGCTTTCCACTTCGACATCCTCAAAAAATATGTTCACATATTCAACCAGTCCACCAACATCATGCATGTATGTCAAACATTTAAAATCTACATTTATAGATTGTCAACACCATAAATCTCTAGTCGCACTTAATTGCATTAATCTTTTGTGCATGTGAGGATGCACAGCGCTGCAAAGCTGCAGATTTTGTAATGATAATCTACTGTGAATTTCCTGATGTTTGTGTGTTTCGTGCAGTTTCACACATCTCACAGATACAGTGTTTGCATTGGCAGTGCCAACCGACTGCACACAAGCCAACCGCTGAGCCACAATGAGTTTTATCACATTTATCACAGCAGCTGAAGCACTCAAGATATTCATCTGAGAACAGGGAACAATACAGAGTGAATCTCACAAAACACTTCCAGGTCATGATTTCACTGCAAAATCAAGAGAATGAAATGAGGAAATACATTATTTTTTCTGTTTCCATTCCAGTGTTATCATTAAGAGACTATTGTAGTGTTTAGTAGTATTTTAAATCGGCTTTTTATTTTATTTCAAACTAAGGTTTTAGCAATTTAGTTTGTTTGGTCTTTTTTTTTTTTTTTTTTAAATGTCTATATAGTTTTTATTTTTAGTTAGTGGCAACTAGCTGAAAAAAATATTAATTTGAGGCTTTTTTATATTTTATTTACATTTTAATTTATTTCAAGTAGTGAAATGTTTTGTTATAGTTTTAGTTTTAATTCGTTATAAGAACTCTGTTTCAGTTTAATTTGAGTTAAAGTGTTAGTAATATTGTTGTTTTTTCTTTTTAGTTATTTTATTTTTGTTTGTTAAAATATGGCTATTTAGTTTTTATTATTATTATTAGTTTTCAGCTTTTTTATATTTTACTTTATTTCAGTTAACATTATTTATTGTAGTGTTTGGTAGTATTTTGAATCAGCTTTTCTTTTTATTATTTTATTAAAAAATATGGCTATTTATTTTTATTTGTTTTAGTTATTTTAGTATTCAACTTAAACTACAACTTTTTTATATTTTACTTTATTTCAGTTATCATTACAAAAATGTATGTATTTATTTATTTTATTTTAGTTTATTTAACTATAATAACCCCGATTGTGACATTATTTTCATGCAAATTTATTAAAATATTCCCCAGATTCCCAATACAGTATTTTAATGTTCTTAAAATGTGCTTCATATTCTCTAAGCAAAATATTATTTCTCGTTTCCTTTTGTGAAATTGCGACCTGGACGTGTGTTTTTTTGGAGGGTTTTTTGTGCATCTTTTCTTCCTATTTTTAGGAGAGCCATCAGCAGTCATCATCACAATAGCATTTGTGTTTTCACGCGGATGTGTGTGTGTCTGAACTGAAGTGTGATGATCAGCGGTTTGTGTTTGTTGTGTGATTCAGGCTAAATGGCGCCTGCTGGCTGAGGAGCAGGACAGTCTGGATATGTTTGAGCACATGAGCTCCATGACGCTGGACAGTCTGCTCAAATGCACCTTCAGCTGTGACAGTCACTGCCAGGGGTGAGTGAGTCTGTACATCATACACCAATACAACAAATCTCACTCGCAAACTCACGTCTGTCTCTCTCTCAGGAAACCCAGTGAATACATCGCAGCCATTCTGGAGCTGTCCAAACTGCTGGTTCAGAGGCAGCATTACCTTCCGTATCACTGGGACTGGCTGTACTGGCGCTCCGAACCGGGACGGCGCTTTCGCAAGGCGTGCAACATCGTGCATCAGTTCACGGCTAAAATCGTGCAAGAACGCCGTTCCCAACTCGACCAGCAGGGGCCTGCAAAGAACCGCACGGAAAACCTGGAATACACTGGAGGCTACAAGAAAAAAGACACGGATCTCATTGATTTACTGCTGCTGTCAAAAGCAAGTGTTTATAAACAACGGCTACTTTCACTAAATCTTCTGCTCAGCAGGACTGCGTTAATTTGATCAAAAATACAGTAAAATTGTGAAATATTATTATGATGTCAAACAGCAGTTTTCTATGTGAATCTATATTAAGCTGTAATTTATTTCTGTGATGCGCAGCTGTATTTTCAGCATCATTACTCCAGTCTTCAGTGTCACATGATCTTCAGAAATCAGTATAATATGCTGATCTGCTGCTCGAGAAACATTTCTGATTATTATCAATGTTGAAAACAGTCGTGCTGCACAATATTTTTGTGGAAACTGTGATGCATTTTATTTTTCAGGATTCACAGATGAACAGAAAGTTCAGAAGAACAGCATTTACTGGTAATAGAAATCTTTCGTAACATTATAAATGTCTTTACTGTCACTTTTGATCATTTTAATGCGTCCTTAATGAATAAAACTTCATTTCTTTTTTTTACCCCAAGCTTCTGAATGGTAATTTATCACAGTTTACATAACAATATTGTGCAGCACAACTGTTTCTCGAGCAGCAGATCAGCATATTATACTGATTTCTGAAGATCATGTGACACTGAAGACTGGAGGAATGATGCTGAAAATACAGCTGCGCATCACAGAAATACATTACAGTTTAACAGAGATTCACATAGAAAACAGCTGTTTTACATCATAATAATATTTCACATTTTTACTGTATTTTTGATCAAATAAATGCAGTCTCGGTGAGCAGAAGAGACTCTTTCAGAAACACTTAAAAATCTTAATTCTTCCAAGTTTTGGCCACCAGTGTGAAGAAGTTGATGTATTATTTTTCTCATGTTCAGGATGAGAACGGCGAGGGACTCACGAACGAGGAGATCCAGGCTCATGCAGATATGTTCATGTTTGCCGGTGAGTCTAGCGCTCACATTCATTGGTTCTGTGTGTGTTTGGATGATGAAGCATCACTGTCGTCTTCATCAGGTCACGACACCACTGCCAGCGCCCTCTCCTGGATCTTCTACAACCTGGCAATGCATCAGGATCATCAGGAGCGCTGTCGAGCTGAAATCAGATCAGTGCTGCCAGACGGAGACGAACACGACCTCAGCTGGTCAGAGCAACTCACTTCAGAATAACGATCAATCAAACAGGACTCTTACTGCATGCACACTGCACACATTCTACTGCATACTATTTTAGAGAAATAGTATGTGGAACCATATGCATTTTTATTCTACAACACATAAACAATTGTATGATACATTGTTGTCGCATGACATCGTGTTTAATTCAGCGAGTAGCATGCTATAATCTAGGACACATCAAAATAAAATGAAGGAACCAGCCATCAATTTAATAATTTAAACACGAAAATGGAATTTAAAACTGCTTATTAATTGTGTTAAAATATACAATAAATTACTAAATCATTTTTAAATTGATATATCTGAAATACATGTTTTAAAATAAAACCATAAATTTGTCAAATAATAAAATGCATCCAGTTATATAATCACAGAAATAAATATGGTTATTTTGCATTTTTATGTATTATTATTATTATATTTTGTAAGTTTTAAAATGTAGTTAAAATAAAACATTAAATTAAAAATAAAAAGACACATTCAGTAAATTCATCTTTTAAAATGCAGTTAAATAAAACCATAAATGTGTCAAATAATAAATCATTTTTAAATGCATCCAATTATAATGTCAAAAATAAATATTTTGTATTTTTAATAGTTTTCTGTAAAAAAAACTGTTTTAAAATGTAGTTAAGATAAAACAATAAATTACTAAATAATTTTTAAATTGAAGAAATAAATATATGTAAAACTGATTAGTAATGCAGTTAAATTAAACAAAACAATACAATAATAAATCATTTTTAAATGCATCCACTTATAATCTCATATGTTAATAAATTAAATTAGCATTTTTAACAGATTTTTTGTAAAACTAATAAATAAACTGTTTTGTTCAATCTTGTTTTAAAATTGCAATTAAATAAAACTAAAATAGTCCAAAAATTAATATTTTTTAAATGCATCCAATTATAATCTCAGAAATCAATATGCTTATTTTGCACACACAAAAAAAAAGAGCGAGAGAGACGGAGATAGATGTTAAAAATGACCTTCGGACACGCATCACACTGGAAATGAAGGTCAAGTCAAGCACATTGCATCGTGGGACACAGTGTTTCTGAATAGTTGTATACTGCACATTTTGACAGACGTAGCACATCATCTATGCATACTGCGCTCAGACATCATACTGCAGATGTAGTAAGAGTGGTGTGGTAGTGTGTTATTATGAAGGTCAGCAGGGAACGGGCATGTTTGGAATAAAGTACTAGCGCACTAACTGTGATTCTGTGTAGGGAGGATCTGAGTCACCTGCCCTTCACCACTATGTGCATCAAGGAGAGTCTGAGGCTTCACTCGCCCGTTCTGGCGCTCACCCGCTACTACTCACAAAACATGAAGACGCCCGGAGACTGCATCATTCCCCAGGGTCAGAGCATCACACACACACACACACACACACACACTACGACTGCTGAAGCATTGCATCATGATGATGAGCTTCACACTGCTGCGTTTGTCTGTCTGCAGGAAGTCTCTGTTTGATCAGTATTTATGGTGTCCATCGAAACCCTGAAGTCTGGCCTGATCCAGAGGTGAGTGGACTTTATTGTTAGTATTTATTAATATTTTAAGTTTTTTTTTCGAGTTTAATTTTACTTTATTTTTAGTCATTTTGATGTTTTTATTCAATTTAATTTTTTTATGTCTAGTTGCATTTTTAGTTACATTAATGAAACAAATCATGTATTTATTATTTACATTTTAATTTATATTATTTTTGTATTATTCATAATTATAATAACAAATAAATTCAATTATTTTCTTTCAGTTAACTTCCAAGGCAACTTATTTAATTTTCTAGTATCAGTATTTAATTTAATATTTATATTTTATGTAATTTATTTTTATTTCAATTAATGAAAATGTTTAAGAGTACTAGTTTTTATTTAATGATAACAACACTGCACTGAGCTAAATATATACCTAAATATATAATTCACCTCCTTTTAAAACCTAATGCATTTGTTTATTTTGTTATTATAACACTGCATGATTATATGTTTAGTTGCATTTCAGGGTTATTAACTAAAACCAAAACCCAAAAAAAACTTCAACTGAAAAAAAATTGATATATAAAAACAATTATTTCAGCTAGTTACCAAGGTAACATTTCTAATTTTCATTGAGTTTTACTTGATGTACTAAAGTAACTAAAATTAATAAAATATTAATAAAAATTATGTAGACATAATAAAAATTAAAAAAAAGAATAAAAACAAATTACTAAAATGAAAACAGATAAAATAATTCAAAATATTAATACAAATACTAATATTATCTTAATGATACTGAAATAAATCGTTGGCATTTTATTATCCAAGCAGACCTGAGGTGTGTTTTTGGTGGTGACGCACTAGTTGAGCAGCACGGCTCTGATCTGCAGTGAATGGATGAGTTATCGATGAGCTTTTCTCTGTGCAGGTTTACGACCCCATGCGCTTCGACCCGGAGAACTCACACGGACGCTCGCCTCACGCTTTCATTCCCTTCTCAGCAGGACCCAGGTACACACACACACACACACACACTCACTCACTCACTCACTCACACGCACACACTCACTCACTCACTCACACGCACACACTCAGACACACACACACACACTCTCTCACACACACACTCAGACACGCACACACACACTCACTCACTCACTCACTCACTCACACACACACTCACTCACTCACTCACTCACTCACTCACTCACTCACTCACTCACTCACTCACTCACTCACTCACTCACTCACTCACTCACTCACTCACTCACTCACTCACTCACTCACTCACTCACTCACTCACTCACTCACTCACTCACTCACTCACTCACTCACTCACTCACTCACTCACTCACTCACACGCACACACTCAGACACGCACACACACACTCACTCACTCACTCACACGCACACAC
>NW_015505415.1:1121336-1144241 GCF_001515645.1 Sinocyclocheilus grahami | reverse complement strand
CTCTCTCTCACACACACTCACTCACTCACTCACTCACGCACACACTCACTCACTCACACGCACACACTCAGACACGCACACACACACACACACACATACACACACACTCACTCACTCACTCACACGCACACACTCAGACACGCACACACACACACACACACATACACACACACTCACAGACACACACACACACGCATGCACACACACACACTCACACTGACACTCACACTCACACAAGCACACACACACACATACACACACACTCACAGACACACACACACACGCATGCACACACACACACTCACACTGACACTCACACTCACACAAGCACACACACACACATACACACACACTCACAGACACACACACACACGCATGCACACACACACACTCACACTGACACTCACACTCACACAAGCACACACACACACACACACACACACTCACAGACACACACACACACGCATGCACACACACACACTCACTCACTCACACACACACACACACACACACACGCACACACACTCACTCACTCACTCACTCACACACACGCACTCACTCACTCACACACACATGCACAAACACACTCACACACACACGCACTCACTCACTCACTCACACACACGCTCACACTCACTCACACACACACACACGTACTCACTCACTCACACACACACACTCACTCACACACACACACGCACAAACACACTCACACACACACACACGCACTCACTCACTCATACACACGCACAAACACACTCACTCACACACACACACACGTACTCACTCACACACTCACACAAGCACACACACACAGGCACAAACACACTCACACACGCACAAACACACACACTCACACACACAAACACACACACGCACAAACACACTCTCACACACACACACTCACTCACTCACACACGCACACACTCTCTCACACACACAGACACACACACACACACACACACACTCACACACACACACACACACTCTCACACACGCACACACTCTCTCACACACACAGACACACACACACACACACACACACTCACACACACACACACACACTCTCACACACGCACACACTCTCTCACACACACACACACACACGCTCACACACACACACACACACACTCACACACACACACACACACTCTCACACACGCACACACTCTCTCACACACACACACACACACGCTCACACACACACACACACACACTCACACACACACACACACACTCTCACACACGCACACACTCTCTCACACACACACACACACACGCTCACACACACACACACACACACTCACACACACACACACACACTCTCACACACGCACACACTCTCTCACACACACAGACACACACACACAGACACACACACTCACAGACGCACGTACACACACACACAGACGCACGTACACACACACACACACGCACAAACACACTCACACACACACGCCTTCATCTTTCATCCTCTCATCCTCCAGGAACTGCATCGGGCAGAACTTCGCTATGGCAGAATTGAAGGTGGTCGTGGCTCGGACTCTGTCGAGGTTCCGGATCCTGCCGGGCCCCAAACCGGTGCGGCGTCTCTATCAGCTGGTGCTGAGAGCAGAGGGAGGCCTGCTGTTAAACATCGAGACGCTCGAGGAATCCCACAAAAAGTGACCAGCACGGAAACATCTCACCGTTTAATGCTTCCTGCGATTTCTATTTCAGTCATTTAATATCATTTCCAAACTTTGAATGTGAAGTGTGTAATGCTGCACTGGTTTTGTTTTGTAAGTTTTGTTTTGTAAGTTTTCAAAGCGTTATTCTGCTGTAACTGCACATGCTTCTCATGCTTTGATACAACAGAAAATTGATTTTGCTTATATATTAATATATTTGTCATATATTCTGATAAATATTGTAGTCTATTTACATACCAACTCTTGTTTGTGTTGTTTTTTCTTGAACAAAATTCAAATAAATATTTGGCACAGCATTGTTTCAAAGTGTAAATGAGCAGCATTATGCACTAAAATATAAACGTGCGTGGATATTATTGGTGTGTGGATACTATGGAAGCCCGATTCCGCCTCCGAATAAAAAATAATAAAAATAATATCTCACAATTCTGATGTTTTTCTCAGAACTGTGTGATATAAACTTGCTGATTCTGAGAACTGAACCAGCAATGTGATGTCTGCACACAGAGACGATGCAAAGCTGTGAAATCTTGCTTGGTGTGTGTGGTGTCCTTCTGCGAGCTCCACCTGAAGCCTTCAGCATATGAGGGCCATAAATGAGTCACGGCATCCTGTAAGATCAAGGAGATGATTTGTTCTACTCATGAGAAGCCGCTGGAGGTTTACAGCAAGACAGAGAAGCAGTGTGTGTGTTTACTTTGTGTTCTGAAGGAAACAGGTGAATGCAGTCTCCGTTTATGGCATATTCTACATGAATAGCGCTTTATACAATACACATTGTTTCAAAGCAGCTTCACAGTAGGGTACAAGGGGCCTAAAGGCGCCTTTGATATTATTTTCATCTAAACCACTAGAAGGCACAAAAACGTGGCGAAGCACTTTCCAAAACATCCGCTTTTCAAGATGCACCTGTATATTTGTCTGATCCCTGCGCGTGCGTACCTGATCTAATATTTTATGTTTTTTTAATGCATTAATTAATGCAAAATTAATGCATATATTTTGAGACAAATGTCTTCTTGATTTTCAAGTTTGAGTTTTGTTTAAGATAATTAAAGCAACGAAAGAATATGTAAAAGTACGGTATTTGGGGTAAAAAGCGCCCCTGCTGTTGGGGCTAAAGGCGCAGTTATTAACATGATAATTAATAGATGGCTGACTTTTCCATTTGCTGACATGGTTAGACTCAGATAATGGACCTGTTAACAGGTTAGGTCCTGTATTAGGTCTCTTTGTCAAATCCTCCAATGTGTGAAAATTCACCCAGAGTTAAAGGGATAGTTCACCCAAAAATGTCTCTATACATGCATCGGTGCGTTCGACTGAGAAGTGCTTCCTAAGCACTGTTCTGTTCCCTTAAAAGAGAGCTTCCGAAGGGTGCAGGACTGTCCAGTTCTGCTGTTGCTTAGGAACTAGTGTAAACACACACACACACACACACACACACAGGCAGTCATGGCTTCTCGGGATCTGGACGCAGAGTTTGTCCGATCGGAGTCTCTGTTCCAGCGGCTGATGGAGAAGCACAGGACTGGCAGAAAGGTTTGTCACGCTCTTACATTCACTGAAGGAGGAGCGGCTCAGAGTCCTCCTCATCAAAGGTTGCTCTGGGTTACACCGCAGTCAGAGCAACTAACACACACTAACACACACCTCAGCTCTGTGTCTTCAAATCCAAAACTCATCGATTTAGCAAGAGCTTTATGTATTGGAAACTTTTTTTCTTTGCTACTATTTAGATGTATTTAAATATAGATGTTATTCTTTCACCCTTGTGTCAGATCAGTGTTGCTACTGTTAACTAAATAAAAATAATAATAATCATGTGTCTGAAAAAAAAATCATTTTTGGTAATTGAAATACAGCTGAAATAAAACAAAGTATAAATTAGATTTTTAAAAATGTACTTAAAAAAATGTAAAAATTGAATTAAAGTGCTAAAATGACTAAAACTAAAATAAAACTAAATTAAATCTACATAGAGAAAAAAAAGAAATAAAACAAAAGATAAATATCAGACAAAAAACTTACACTTAAAAAAAAAAAAAAAAAAAAATGCTGCCTTGGCAATATATATATATATATTTATGTTGAAGTGCTAAAACTACTAAAACTAAAATAGAATGAAAACTATATAGAAAAAAGCTGAAGTAAAACAAAATATAATTGATGAAATTACATATTGTATGTATTTGATGAAAAACTTAAACAAATGTAAACAATAATTAGAAAACGAAATGAAATTAAGTTAAAATACTACATGACTAAAACCAAAATAAAAATCAATTCAAGATATATAGAAATATACACACACACACACACACACACACACACAAAAGCACGTAACAAAATTACTAAAACAAACTTAAAATATAAAAATAAAAGCTACATTTTAAATAAATTCTATAATGGTATAAATAAAACTAAAGCAGCACTTTTCCCGAGTTTCAATCTTAAAATTATTAAACTGAATGTTAAAACAATTATTACTCACAATTTTCTAAGCAAAGAGTGAAATAAAAGAAAAATATCAGAATATTTTAATGGTGCATCATTTCCAATCAAGCTGTAATTTAGTCAAATTATGCATAAAGCATGAAAATAATACTTACATAAATGCTAGCTATCGAACGAGTCTTAGTAAGACAAAGGAATTGGCTATTTTATTAAAAAAATTTAAATGTCATTTCCATCACAGAATGAATAGTGTTTTTAAGTGACATGTTCATGATGTTCAGGGGGGGAAAAATAATTCATGTAATCTGCAGCGCTTTAAAGGCACAACATGTAATTTTCACCGCTGGAGGGCGCGTAACAAAGAAACAAACAAAGAGACAAAGGCGTAGTTTGATGATGTCGTGACTGAGTGTGGAATCATGGGAGTTGTGGTCTTCATCTCCACAGCTGACGCAATCCGACGGGACTCAGGCAGAAATCATGTTCATGGATGAGCTAATGATTTATTAACGTAGTAGAATGAAGCAGGGTGAGGCTGAAAGCCGTCGAAGCGAAACGAGGCGATGAACGAGTGCGACACACGGCTGGAAAACAGCGGAGCTTTTATTATGCCACAGTCGAGTGCTTCCACTCCTTCCGGTCGTGCGTATGTGGGGTAAAGCAGCGGGGCTTTTATTATGCCACAGTCGAGCGCTGCCGCTGCTTCCGGTCGTGCGTGTGGGGGGTAAAGCAGCGGAGCTTTTTTTATGCCACAGTCGAGCGCTGCCGCTGCTTCCGGTCGTGCGTGTGGGGGGTAAAGCAGCGGAGCTTTTTTTATGCCACAGTCGAGCGCTGCCGCTGCTTCCGGTCGTGCGTGTGGGGGGTAAAGCAGCGGAGCTTTTTTTATGCCACAGTCGAGCGCTGCCGCTGCTTCCGGTCGTGCGTGTGGGGGGTAAAGCAGCGGAGCTTTTTTTATGCCACAGTCGAGCGCTGCCGCTGCTTCCGGTCGTGCGTGTGGGGGGTAAAGCAGCGGAGCTTTTTTTATGCCACAGTCGAGCGCTGCCGCTGCTTCCGGTCGTGCGTGTGGGGGGTAAAGCAGCGGAGCTTTTTTTATGCCACAGTCGAGCGCTGCCGCTGCTTCCGGTCGTGCGTGTGGGGGGTAAAGCAGCGGAGCTTTTTTTATGCCACAGTCGAGCGCTGCCGCTGCTTCCGGTCGTGCGTGTGGGGGGTAAAGCAGCGGAGCTTTTTTTATGCCACAGTCGAGCGCTGCCGCTGCTTCCGGTCGTGCGTGTGGGGGGTAAAGCAGCGGAGCTTTTTTTATGCCACAGTCGAGCGCTGCCGCTGCTTCCGGTCGTGCGTGTGGGGGGTAAAGCAGCGGAGCTTTTTTTATGCCACAGTCGAGCGCTGCCGCTGCTTCCGGTCGTGCGTGTGGGGGGTAAAGCAGCGGAGCTTTTTTTATGCCACAGTCGAGCGCTGCCGCTGCTTCCGGTCGTGCGTGTGGGGGGTAAAGCAGCGGAGCTTTTTTTATGCCACAGTCGAGCGCTGCCGCTGCTTCCGGTCGTGCGTGTGGGGGGTAAAGCAGCGGAGCTTTTTTTATGCCACAGTCGAGCGCTGCCGCTGCTTCCGGTCGTGCGTGTGGGGGGTAAAGCAGCGGAGCTTTTTTTATGCCACAGTCGAGCGCTGCCGCTGCTTCCGGTCGTGCGTGTGGGGGGTAAAGCAGCGGAGCTTTTTTTATGCCACAGTCGAGCGCTGCCGCTGCTTCCGGTCGTGCGTGTGGGGGGTAAAGCAGCGGAGCTTTTTTTATGCCACAGTCGAGCGCTGCCGCTGCTTCCGGTCGTGCGTGTGGGGGGTAAAGCAGCGGAGCTTTTTTTATGCCACAGTCGAGCGCTGCCGCTGCTTCCGGTCGTGCGTGTGGGGGGTAAAGCAGCGGAGCTTTTTTTATGCCACAGTCGAGCGCTGCCGCTGCTTCCGGTCGTGCGTGTGGGGGGTAAAGCAGCGGAGCTTTTTTTATGCCACAGTCGAGCGCTGCCGCTGCTTCCGGTCGTGCGTGTGGGGGGTAAAGCAGCGGAGCTTTTTTTATGCCACAGTCGAGCGCTGCCGCTGCTTCCGGTCGTGCGTGTGGGGGGTAAAGCAGCGGAGCTTTTTTTATGCCACAGTCGAGCGCTGCCGCTGCTTCCGGTCGTGCGTGTGGGGGGTAAAGCAGCGGAGCTTTTTTTATGCCACAGTCGAGCGCTGCCGCTGCTTCCGGTCGTGCGTGTGGGGGGTAAAGCAGCGGAGCTTTTTTTATGCCACAGTCGAGCGCTGCCGCTGCTTCCGGTCGTGCGTGTGGGGGGTAAAGCAGCGGAGCTTTTTTTATGCCACAGTCGAGCGCTGCCGCTGCTTCCGGTCGTGCGTGTGGGGGGTAAAGCAGCGGAGCTTTTTTTATGCCACAGTCGAGCGCTGCCGCTGCTTCCGGTCGTGCGTGTGGGGGGTAAAGCAGCGGAGCTTTTTTTATGCCACAGTCGAGCGCTGCCGCTGCTTCCGGTCGTGCGTGTGGGGGGTAAAGCAGCGGAGCTTTTTTTATGCCACAGTCGAGCGCTGCCGCTGCTTCCGGTCGTGCGTGTGGGGGGTAAAGCAGCGGAGCTTTTTTTATGCCACAGTCGAGCGCTGCCGCTGCTTCCGGTCGTGCGTGTGGGGGGTAAAGCAGCGGAGCTTTTTTTATGCCACAGTCGAGCGCTGCCGCTGCTTCCGGTCGTGCGTGTGGGGGGTAAAGCAGCGGAGCTTTTTTTATGCCACAGTCGAGCGCTGCCGCTGCTTCCGGTCGTGCGTGTGGGGGGTAAAGCAGCGGAGCTTTTTTTATGCCACAGTCGAGCGCTGCCGCTGCTTCCGGTCGTGCGTGTGGGGGGTAAAGCAGCGGAGCTTTTTTTATGCCACAGTCGAGCGCTTCCGGTGCTTCCGGGCGTGAGTGTGTGGGGTAAAGCAGCGCTGTTTTATCATACTACAAACATTAGTTCTGTTATAATGCTACTCTGTGCGGTCGTCACCGATCTATTAAAACACACAACATATTAAAGCGTCTTTGCTGTTTCCATGTTTTCTACAAAACAAAACCGCAAATCGAGGGGTTATGACGTCATTGGCAGGCGACACAATGACACTATAGACATGCTCCGTGTCAATAGTTAAAATTGCTTATTTCTCTGGATTTAAATATTCTTCGAAACATTTGGGATAGTACACAAGTCAGCAAAATATATAACACTGTTCTAGTGGTTTTTGGATATTTTAATAAAAAATCGTACATGTTGTGCCTTTAATTGGCCCGGGGCAGGAGCTCTGGTCTCCTGGATATGAACATGGAGCAGGTAAACAGTGAGGGAGGGTTAGTTACAGCAGACAGACGGAAGAGCAGCATGCAGAGAGACACGCAGAGCTCCAGTAAAGCAGGAGACGGTGAGAGCGGCACTAGTCTGTTCCACCGGCGCATGACGCTTCGCAGAGACATGGTCAGTGCAGACAATCACATTCATGCTTGCATACATTTCTGTTTAAAATGTCAGTTGTAAAAAAGTAATTGAGGGCAATTATTCAAAACTGAGCTTCATGAGGAAACTGCAGGGAGTTTATGAAAAAAAAAATCTAATATATATATAGTTACATTTTAAGTTACATAACCTTTTTTTTTTTTTTTTTTAGAATTGTTACATTTTAATGTGTTCATTTTAATTATATATATATATATATATATATTGTTACATTTACATAATGTTTAGTGTCATGCAAGTTGAAGTTAGATAAAATTACTAAAGCTGAAATAGAAATAAATCAAAGTGTGGAAGCTTGTCTCCACCTCTGGATAAAAAATGAAAAAAGGTAATTATGACTTTTTATCTAACACTTCTGATGTTTTCTCAGAATTGCAAGATATCAACTCAGAATTGTAAGAAAAAAAGTCACAATTACCTTTTTTAGCTTCCATCATAATTACTAAAACTACTACTAATAATAATTCCATAATAAGTACTAAAACTGAAATAAACAGTTTCATAATAACAATAACAGCAATTAATAACAATTAACAATTAATATTTCAGTAATTTATCAATTTATCAACACATTCAAACGTTCACGGTTCAGGTAAACAAATTAAATTTTAAATAAAAAAATTTAAATTAAATTAAAAATTAAAAAAGTGTTTTTTAGTAATTGCAATAAAAATGAACACTCACTAAAAAGACGTTTTATTTATTTTTTATTTAATTTTTTTTGTTTACCTGACCGGTGAACATTTGAATGTGTTGATAAATTTGATAAATTACTGAAATATTAACTTAAAATCTCAGGTGAACTGAAATTGTAGCTCAAAATCCATAATATGATCAAAAAAAATTATTCTAGTTGTAAAAGATATATTATAACTCTTAAGCTTTTTTCTAGTTTTTTTTCTAAGTGTTAATAAAATATTGGGAATTTTTCTCATAAGAGCTAAAAAAATCAAGTAAATGTACAACTGGTGTTGTTTATTTCAATGAGCTGTTGCTGTAGATTCATAAACTCAAATGCACAGACGCTCTCTGTATCCAGTCAACAATACAAACAAACGCTGAGTGTTTCTTATATTCATCAGTCACTCAGCAGGTTTGTCTTTTATCACTTCCTGTCTCTCCTGCAGAAGTTCCTGTTACACAGGCTGACTGTGATTGGCCGTCTGTCCTGCGGAGCGGCTGACAGGAGGACTGTGGGAGGTCCGTCTGAGCATCTCAGATTTCTGATTAAAGGGTTTAGAGTGTCATTACAATCCAAACCCAGATGGTTGAGTTTTAAAATCAACTCTCTGAGACGTTTCTCTGGTGTGTGTTGTGTGTCAGATCACTACGAGAGGCTGATTCTCAGTCTGCACAGGAGCCTTGTGGGTGAAGACGTCACCGGTCTCCTGCTGCTCTACCCTCAGCACACGCTACACGTCATCGAGGTGCTTCATCTGCTTCATCTGCACAGTGTGTTATCAATTACTCAGCCTCATGCTGCTTCAGGACTTTCTGCCAGTGGAACAGAAACGGAGAACATTCATGCAAGTTCATGCAACTAAAACTGAAATAAAAATAAAGCATGGAAGCTTGTTTCTGCCACGGGATAAAAAAGAAAAGAAAAAGGTAATTGCAACTTTTTATCTTACAATTCAGACTTTTTCTCAGAATTGCATGATATAAAATCGCAGTTCTGTGAAGCAAAGTCAGAATTGTGAGCTAAAAACTAATTGCAATTTTTAAAAAAAACATTGCAATTTAATTTTTTTTTCCTGGTGAAAAAAAAACAGAATTGAAAGACGTAAATGCAGAATTCTGAGAAAAAAGTCAGAATTGCGAGATAAAAAGTTGCAATCAGTTTTTTTTTTAAATTTATTTTTCTGTTGGGGAAACAAACTTCCATAATTTCTAAAACTGAGATAAAAATACATTAAAGCTATATAGAAATATTAGAGGGAACATGTAACAATTAATTTTTTTTAATGATTTCTTATTAAAATATTTTTTTTATTTTTAAAATTGGTATAAAAATGACAAAAGCATTTAAGAAAAATGACTAAAACTTATTTTCACGACTGAAAATATATAAAAAATAAAAAAGAAAAGCTTATTGATATACCATAGTATATCAACAATACTAAAATAACACTGTTCCAAACTAAAATATGAAAATTCATCTTACAAAAATATTACTACACGTACGATTACCCAAACAAAAAGTAAAAAAAAAAACATACAATGTGCACCATTTCCAATCAAGCTGTAATTTTACCAAATCATGCAAAAAAAAAGTATTACTTGCATTACATAAATGCTAGTTCTATAAACAAACACAGTCCAGATCTGAAACTTAGTTTGGAGAGCTTCATGTTTTCGGCTTGATAAACATCTAAACTTAAGTCTTACAGGTCTTCAGTGACATGAGAGTGAGTGAATGATGCATCATATTCCTAAATCTGGAATACTGTAGGCCAGGAACGCCTCACGTCTCCTCATATAATAAACAGATGCAGTGATTGTAAAATGTAAATCCATAAATATCCTTCATGCACTAGTGTTCGACTGAAGCTCTGCTGTCTGTCCTGCAAGACCTGCGACACATGGAGGAGAACAGGTGAGAGCCACACTGATTACCCATGATTCTCTGCTGCACTGCTAATAAAGCTGTCTGAAATCATTCATGCTTCCCTAGATAGTGAGCGCCAGTTAGTGCACTACACAGGGAAAGAGTGAGCGACTGTAATTCACACACTAACAATAAATAATACTGACACATATGAATAAACACATCTGCAAGACAAAAATGCATATATATATAATAAAACATATAAAGAACACATAAAAAATAACATTTTCGTTACTTACTGTAAAATTAAATTAAAGAAAATATTATAAACTAGCTAGTTACTAAGGCAACATTTCCCATTTTAATTTAGTTTAACTTGATATACTAAAATAAGTCAAATTAAAACTAAACAAATAAAAAATTATAAAAACGATATAGACAGATCAACAAAACAAAAACTACTAAAAATTATAAAAACATAATAAAATATATATATATTAATAAAAACTATACTATATACTTTAATATAATTTTTTTTAGATACATTTTTTTATCAAAAAATGTTAATATAATTTATTTTTTATTATTATTATTATTATTATTTACATAAACACTGTATTTGTAATAAGTTGTTCCTCCTTATCTGGATGTCTTGTTATATAAGTAAATGGTTTGTGTTGTTTATTGAGCATAATAATAAAAAATGAGTAAGCTGCATTACTTTTGTTATTTAATTTTTTTAATAGTATATTTAAATATAGTTATTTAATTGTTAAAGACTCTCAAAGAAGCATGAATGATTTATTCCAGCACCTAACAGGAAACGTGTAGAAATGTCAAATGTGTCTCTGGAGCACAAAACCAGTCATAAGGGTACATTTTTCGAAATTGAGATGTATACGTCATCTGAAAGCTGAATAAATTAGTGTTCCATTGATGTATGGTTTGTTAGGAGAGGACAATATTTGGCCGAAATACAACTATTTGAAAATCTGGAATCTGAGGGTGCAAAAAAATCTAAATATTGAGAAAATCATCTTTAAAGTTGTTCAAATGAAGTTCTTAGCAATGCATATTACTAATCAAACATTAAGTTTTGATATATTTACGGTAGGAAATGTACAAAATATCTTCATGGAACATGATCTTTACTTAATATCCTAATGATTTTTGGCATAAAAGAAAAATGTATAATTGTGACCCATACAATGTATTGTTGGCTATTGCTACAAATATCCCCCAGAGACTTATTTTGTGCTCCAGGCTCACAAATATGTGGCTGTAATGTGGTGTAATGGAGAAGCTGCTCTCTGCCCCGCAGCGGCCCGATCCTGGAGCCCCGAATCCTGCTGGTGACCCACGACCTTCCCAGCAGACTCTTCCAGCACTGGAGCTGCACGCTGCTGGATGAGTGTGACAGCCAGCGGACGCTCATCTCAGACGAACAGAGCCCAGAGGAACTCGTGAGAGACACCCTTCATCAGATCCTGCGGCTCGGACGCCTCCTGCTCAACAAGACACAACAGATCACGGTACAAATACTGTACATTTGTGCATAAATATAATATTGCATCGCTCAGAGGTTTCTCTGTCATTGCTCAGGATTTGGTTTCTCTGTCTCTCCTAAAGTTCCCCAGGAGAAAGAAGAGTTGGACTAAATAGTTGAAAAACATAGTTTATAAAGTGGAGAGTTCCGGTGCTTGATTCTGATTGGCTGAGCCGTGTTCGAAGCTGTTGTAAATGATGCTACAAAGTAACACACACCTTTGTTTACGTCTGTGTGTTGCTCGGCAACCACTTTGTAGCAACCACAACTGTTTCTGAGGAGCTACATTGTTTGGTGGAAGAATACTGTGTTTATTAATATCACTACACTTTATGTTTATTGCTTTAATAGAGATATAGAATTATTGGGAACAGATTTGATCTGACGAGAAACATTTGAGTTCAAATTAAGATGAATATCAGCACATTCAAACCTAGAATGATAAACTATGAACATAAGAGAATAGTGAACTCAACACCACAGCTATATTGATATACAATGCGGAATGATATCGCTGGAATCAAGGAATCACACATATGGCAATTTTTTTTTTTTTGGCCAAAATATATTTTAAATAATTGTTAAATATATGTTTTAAATAGTGAAGCTTAATTAAATATATTTTTTAAATTGAAAATATATTTAGTTTAAATCTTCATATACCAAAATATATTTCAAAATGTATATTTGGGACAAGAAAACAATTTTCCAAACTTACAGTATAGCCTATATTTATATATCACACTACAACGATAACAACAGAGAAAACCAATATCGTTGGATTTACATTCAGGTGATTATTTCCAGCTTATTATAAACAGAACGTTATCATGCGAAAATATCTTTATCGTTAAAATTATCGTTCTTGGTGTGAACAGACCTTTATTGTTTAGTGTGGACGCTAGTTATCATTATAGTTTTCTTACAACTGAAAGTTTTGCCAATGTAATCTTCCAAACTCATTATAAAATGAACGTCAACGTCATTTACGCCAAAGTTACATTAGTTCTTTCATACGGTAATGAAACCGCCATTTTTGATTTGGCGTTCGTGTTCAGAATTCGAAAATGCCACATTAATATTGTTGACGCCTAAAATATATATTTGGATAAATATGAAGAGTTTTGGCAATGTAATCTTCCGGGATCATTATAAAAGTCAATATCAACGTAACTGACGTTCTTTCATACAGTAACGAACATAGCACACTATTTTTAAATAGTCGTTCACATTCAGAATTAAAAAATTCCATGCCAGTTGACGCCTAAAAGGCATTTATGGATAACTATGAAGAATAGTGTCCATATTTCTGTGCAGTATTTCTTTAAAGTCCTAGGGAAGTCAATATCACAAACCCGATATTGTCAGTAAACAAAAGACGTTTCGGGTGTTAGACAGATACGATAAGTTTCACACTACAACGATAACAACAGAGAAAACCAATATCGTTGGATTTACATTCAGGTGATTATTTCCAGCTTATTATAAACAGAACGTTATCATGCGAAAATATCTTTATCGTTAAAATTATCGTTCTTGGTGTGAACAGGCCTTTATTGTTTAGTGAGGACGCTAGTTATCATTATAGTTTTCTTACAACTGAAAGTTTTGCCAATGTAATCTTCCAAACTCATTATAAAATGAACGTCAACGTCATTTACGCCAAAGTTACATTAGTTCTTTCATACGGTAACGAAACCGCCATTTTTGATTTGGCGTTCGTGTTCAGAATTCGAAAATGCCACATTAATATTGTTGACGCCTAAAATATATATTTGGATAAATATGAAGAGTTTTGGCAATGTAATCTTCCGGGATCATTATAAAAGTCAATATCAACGTAACTGACGTTCTTTCATACAGTAACGAACATAGCGCACTATTTTTAAATAGTCGTTCACATTCAGAATTAAAAAATTCCATGCCAGTTGACGCCTAAAAGGCATTTATGGATAACTATGAAGAATAGTGTCCATATTTCTGTGCAGTATTTCTTTAAAGTCCTAGGGAAGTCAATATCACAAACCCGATATTGTCAGTAAACAAAAGACGTTTCGGGTGTTAGACAGCACAGGTACGTCTGCAAGACGTCTGTTAAACATCGCTTCATCTGGAAAGCATCTGCTGTGTACAAACATCTGATAGACGTCTTTAAGATGTCAGTTTTCAATCATAAACGTCTTAAAGACATCTTCTAAATGTCTATTTGACATCTGATAGGAAACGTCCTGTAGACGTATTGCAGATGTCAAATAGAGGGTATGGATCCCTGATAACACACGTACATCACGGAGACGTCTATTTGACGTCTGCATTACATCTGCAAGACGTATTTTTTAGAGTGTTTGCTCATCTGCAATTGATGTCAAATAGACATTTAGAAGATGTCTTTAAGACGTTTATGATTGAAAACTGACATCTTAAAGACGTCTGTCAGATGTTTGTACACAGCAGATGCTTTCCAGATGAAGCGATGTTTAACAGACGTCTTGCAGACGTATCTGTGCTGTCTGGGATGGATTTACTACTCACACCAGTGGTGAAAAATTCAGGAGATCTGTGTGTTTGAACAGGGATCTAAAGTGATTCCGGATGAAGTGCTGAAGGAGGCGTCAGATGCGGTTCCTCCTCAGGCTGCGGTGAGTCGTCTGCTCCAGATGGAGATGCTGTTGAGTCCCGCGCGCTACATCAGCACGTATCATTCACCGCTACACCAGCGCCTGGACTCAGGTAACACACCTTACGTTCCACTTAAAGAGACAGTTCACCCAAAAATTTAAATCGTCATCGTTTGCTCACCCCCAATTTATGAGTTTCTTTCTTCTGTTGAACACAAAAGAAGATATTTTGAAGAATGTTGGTAACCACACAGTGGACGGTAGCCATTGACTTCCACTGTAGTTTTTCCATACAATGGAAGTCAATGGCTACCGTCAACTGCTTGCTGAGTAAATGATGACAGAATTTTTGGTTGAACTGTCCCATTAAAGCTCCTAAAACTGTGTTTGTATTCTTTAAGATTTTCTGTATGTGACATCAGTATATTATTTAAAATACAGAGTATTTATATGTCATGGTTTTTAAATTATTCTTTAAATGCAATCATTGTGTTACAGTCATTTTTATAGTGTAATGTAGAAAGTACTCTGAGAGTCATCATTGCGAATAATTTTTCTGCATTGGAGGTAAACAAATAGCATGTTTGCTGTTTCCTGAACGTGTTGTTTTGTGCATCTGATCGTTTAAGGACACGTTTTCGGGAGTTTTCGTCCCACCACAGTGTAGGTTTGGATTTAGGGTCAGGAGGTACGTCTTGTTTGAACCTTTGCAGTGCATGCAAACATCAGAGCGTATCTAGAGACTGCATGCGTGCATGTGAACTGGACTGCAAAAATATAATCTCAATCATTTCTCAAACAATTCATTTTATAGCTGTATGCTGGCAGCTCATTGAGTCTGTTTGAGAAACATCTGAGATAAAGTGAGACATAACAGAAGTCTCTATTAATTCTCCCGAGTTACTGATGAGAAACTCTTTGCTCTTTTCTTATTGTTATTCTTTCTTCATACATCTCATCTAACCACCAACTAACTACTGATATATTCTTTAGTCTAGTTAACTAACGGACATTTGTCTGCATATGTGACTCACTTTTGCCGTTTTTGTGTATTTTTGACAGAATCTGTGTGGCCTGCAGTGGAGCATCTTCAGATCGTTTGAACAACTTTATACATTTAAACATTTTCTACTTTATAAGTTTTGGTAGTGATTGAAGCCGCTAAATGCAATGCATTGTAAAAAAAATTTAATGCATTAATTAATTATAATGCATTGCATGATCTTATGACCACAATTTTAATAAATTATCATACTTATCTATTAATTGTTACACCTTTACACAGTATAATGCATTCAAATATGTGACAAACAACCAAGTTCAGATGTAAAAAGGAATGTGCTAATATTATAATGCATTTAACTTTACAATTATATATAATGCATTACAATGTACATTATGAATAGCTTTGAAATGCATTATACATAAACTTAAAACTGACCTAGTTTATTTTATAATACACGGTCTTATTGTGAATGATTCATCAGTTATTCCAAAGAAATAAATATTTGTCTTCAAAATCTTTCAGCACAATGTGATTTTATAACTTGCTTCATCTCTGAAACAACTTTTCTTTTTTAGAAGACATTGCTTATAATTAGTCATTTTAGTAAACAAACGTTCAGTTCTGAGTTCATTCTGGTGTATATATACTGTATATATGCATGCATATATATATACTTTACTCCATCACATCAATTCCTGGTTTTTCCCTCAGAAATATGTCATATTTCAGAAGTAAACAGACTGGAATAAAATGCATGCACAAATGTCAGTAAATAAAAATGATTTATTTTATTGTCAAGATCACATTCGGATGAAGGATGTTGTTCTTTAAGCTTCATGAGGCTTTAAACATCCCGTCTCAAATTATTCCAGTTTCCCATTTTAAACACATTTTGACACACAGGGCCTCTTCGTAAAAAAAACAACAAAATGTAAAATATGATTCTCTGAGTAAATGACGCTCCGTTTATTTGGCCCCCATTTGTTCAAGTGTAAATCGAGCATGAAACACATCGCTAACAGCAAATAAACAAGAAACAGACAGAACGCAACAGCATGACGGTGAAAGAGCATGCAGCATTAAAAACTCCAGCACACAAATATACACACGGCGTCTGCGGCGGTTTGTGTGGTTATTGAGTCATTAACTAGTTTGCTAAGTGATTGTGATCAGATACACATGAGACAGCGAGGAAAGAACTTATTTAAGAGCTTGTGAGTGACGGTGCTGAGTTCAGTCTAATGTAGAGCCAAGGTGTGTTCAGACTGTAAAAGTCAATTATTTTCAATCAGAGTCTGTGATTTTAAACTTTCATTGGAAATGCATGACTCAAAAGGAATAGTTCACCAAAAATGATAATGTGCTGAAAATGTGCTCACACTCAGATCATCCGAGACGTCTTAATGCTGGGTTTGTCTCAGCTTTTGTCTTCTCCAGATGTTAACTGATGGACTGGATTGGTGTGGATTATTGTGATGTTTTCATCAGCTGTTTGGACTCTCATTCTGACGGCACCCATTCACTGCAGAGCATCCATTGCTGAGACACTGATGCAATGCTACATTTCTCCAAACCTGATGAAGAAACAAACTCATCCTGATCTCGGGTGAACTGAGGGTGAACACATTTTCATTTTTGGGTGAACTATTGCTTTAAAGTTTCTTGGTCTCAAATCACCATTAGGAGGAGTCTGCATGCGATCTAGTACAGACGTGTTAGTGTGATTGATAGTCTCGAATAGCAGCTGATATTCTGCATTACCTGGGTATTTCTGTTCTTCTTTTTTTTTGCCAAAAAGCTATAATAGCATGTGTAAAAAGTTTCAAATTGAGATACATTGTAGGTAATGAATGCAAAGCATGCGGCAGATTCACAAACATCTAGTTAAGACATCAGAGCATCTTTACAATAATCCAGATCCCCAAAACACACAGGAATAATGCACTTCATTCACATTTCCCGACCCTTTTGTGTTTGCTCATTACATATTTAGGCTAATTATGATTTTAGCTACCAATATCAGGTCAGTTCAACACATTAGATTGTGTTTGCTACCGAAAACACTGCCTTAAACCTGCGAAAACACTTAAAGCGGCAGTCTGACCTTCTTCAATAGGCTTCTGTCAATAACACCCTCATATGAAAATGGGCTTCAGCCAACAAAAGTACAAAACCACCATATCAAGATACCGAAAACAAGCCTATTCAGATCCACAAACATATGACAGTTCATCTTCACCTCTGCGTTCCTGACAGACCTGCTCTCATCCGCTAGGAAAACACAATCAGAGCTTTAGCTGTGAAAATGCAGCAATATGGAGTTTATACTCTTTACGCGTTGCATTCCAGTTTCACTACACCGTTTCCCTGATCTACTGATATTCTTCTGGATTAATGTGTCACCTGAAGTCAAATTTTGTTTAAGATGGTCAAACAAAACCAAATCCACAAAGACATAACTGATGATAACTCAGTCCAACACACACACAAACCATCAGACATTCACATTAGGAGGTTTTTAAACTCAGCATGACCTTCTTTACTATTTATTTTCCTCCTGTTTAATTCAGAACATCACATTATGGAGGTAAAATGTGACCCTGGTCTTAAGTCGCTGGGGTATATTTGTAGCAATAGCCAACAATACATTGTATGGGTCACAATTATACATTTCTCTTTTATGCCAAAAATCATTAGGATATTAAGTAAAGATCATGTTCCATGAAGATATTTTGTAAATGTCCTACCGTAAATATATCAAAACTTAATGTTTGATTAGTGATATGCATTGCTAAGAACTTCATTTGGACAACTTTAAAGATGATTTTCTCAATATTTAGATTTTTTTGCACCCTCAGATTCCAGATTTTCAAATATTATCCTATCCTAACAAACCATAGATTAATGGAAATATCATTTATTCAGCTTTCAGCTGATGCATAAATCTCAATTTCGAAAAAATTGACCCTTATGACTGGTTTTGTGCTCCAGGGTCACAAATGGGATTCATGTTGACTTTAAAGTATGGTCAGCATTTGAAACATGCAGACAGACTCTGAAGCATTACAGAAGCATCTGTAAGAGGTAAACGTGTGACTTCGGTTATGACTGGTTTTGTGCTCCAGGGTCACAAATGGGATTCATGTTGACTTTAAAGTATGGTCAGCGTTTGAAACATGCAGACAGACTCTGAAGCATTACAGAAGCATCTGTAATCTCTGTCGCAATCCGGATCTCTTTCAGTTTGTTTGTGCGTCTGATTCTTCAGCAAACGCACTGGAACCTCCTGTTATCAGAGACCTTCACAGGAACCGCGGCGATTCATATTCCAGCATTGTGTCAGAAGCAAAAATAATATTGTCTGTATATGTACATATATATGTTTATATAGAGAGAGAAAGATTGATAAATATTTGACCTTTGCTTCTATAGACTATGTACAGCGGAGAGTGAACAGCATTTACACATGCTAATACTTACAGCAGAGTTTGTGATGTGTTATTCATATCATATCCATTCATATTAATCAGATGAATAACACGCCAGGAATCAACAGCCTTCGTTCGGTCAGTAAGGGTTCCCAAATCATGTAAATATCAGGGAATTTTAACCCTCAGATGCATGATGTGTCCATTAGAGGAGACATTTGAATCATTTAGGGCGGGATAGATGATGATCTTTGACATTAACTCCTAATTCCTCTTTATTTGTCATTGCATTTTTTAATTTATGATGCACCATATCTGTTTTAATAAATCTGCAAAAATGTCAACAATTCTGTGTTTTTCTGTCAATATGGGGTGCTGTGTGTACATTAATGAGGAAAAAAAATTAACTTAAATGATTTTAGCAAATGGCTGCAATATAATAAAGAGTGAAAAATTTAAGGGGGTCTGAATACATTCCGTACCCACTGTATATATATCATTTAAAAATACAAGATTATATTTGTTGGCATTGAATGATGATTTGTTTAGAATCATTGATGCATTTTTTAAATATACTGATTCACTAGTTAATGCATCAAAGGGTTAAAATGTGATTTCCAGGTCTGGAAAAATTCATGGAAATTTTTTCTAAAAGCTTAAAATGCAAAATGAATATCTGTATGAATGAATATATATATATTGGTCATACTGGTAACTGGTCATAAGGAATGGAAATCCTGATTCCAAAATATCTGGGTGAAATGATGATAAACACATTCAGAAATATTTTCTTCTCACTAAACATATAGTCATATTAATGTTAATATAAATAATTTATATCCGTTTTATATTTGATATTTTCTGTGATTTGATACTTTATATATTATCTTTCAGTACAAACGCGCTTTATTTTATCCATCACTCATTCACACTGAGGGTCCGTTCACACACAGCACTTTAATAACAATTTTTTTTTAAGGATAAAGTTCTGATGTCAATTTTTTTAATTTACACAATTTTATTTCAAATAAATGCTGTTCTTTTGAACTTTCTATTCATCTGTGAATCCTGAAAAATAAAATGTATCACAGTTTCCACAAAAATATTGTGCAGCACGACTGTTTTCAACATTGATAATAATCAGAAATGTTTCTTGAGCAGCAAATCAGCATATTATACTGATTTCTGAAGATCATGTGACACTGAAGACTGGAGTAATGATGCTGAAAATACAGCTGCGCATCACAGAAATACATTACACTTTAACAGAGATTCACATAGAAAACAGCTGTTTTACATTATAATAATATTTCACAATTTTACTGTATTTTTGATCAAGGAAATGCAGCCCTGGTGAGCAGAAGAGACTGAAAAACATTTACAAAATTTACCAATCCCAAAGTTTTGAATGGTAAATTCACGTGTGAACGGCCCCTCTCAGTCACTCCACATCAGTCAACTTAAAATCTGACTACAAACCACAGCGAGAGCATCTCATCTCAGACGCTCACACACACACACACACACTCAAGTACACACTCACTCACGCACTCACGCACTCACACACACACACACTCACACTCACTCTCACCATATTATACTGATTTCTGAAGATCATGTGACACTGAAGACTGGAGTAATGATGCTGAAAATACAGCTGCGCATCACAGAAATACATTACAGTTTAACAGAGATTCACATAGAAAACAGCTGTTTTACATTATAATAATATTTCACAATTTTACTGTATTTTTGATCAAGGAAATGCAGCCCTGGTGAGCAGAAGAGACTGAAAAACATTTACAAAATTTACCAATCCCAAAGTTTTGAATGGTAAATTCATGTGTGAACAGCCCCTCTCAGTCACTCCACATCAGTCAACTTAAAATCTGACTACAAACCACAGCGAGAGCATCTCATCTCAGACGCTCACACACACACACACACTCAAGTACACACTCACTCACGCACTCACGCACTCACACACACACACACACTCACACTCACTCTCACTCACTCTCACACACACATACACACACACACACACACACACCCTCACTCTCTCTCTCGCTCTCTCTCACACACACACACACACACCCTCACTCTCTCTCTCGCTCTCTCTCACACACACACACACACACCCTCACTCTCTCTCTCGCTCTCTCTCACACACACACACACACACCCTCACTCTCTCTCTCGCTCTCTCTCACACACACACACACACACCCTCACTCTCTCTCTCGCTCTCTCTCACACACACACACACACACCCTCACTCTCTCTCTCGCTCTCTCTCACACACACACACACACACACACACACGTCCATCCTCATCTCAGATATGAGCAGATTGTGCTGTAGTGTGTCAGGAGCTGTTTGTATACTTGTTGAATGCTAGTCTGGGTTTACACACAACAAGGTTTCAGTGTGATTATCTACAGCAGCGACCCGAACACACATAACACGAACTTCAAGACAAAAGTGCAAGAACTCAGATAAGGCAAATAGAAAACCAACCACATGGAAAAACCGTAAAAACATAAAAAACACAAAGAAGACGGGACCAGAACAGCACAGTGACGTGATCCGCGCTTCAGATCCTGTCTGCGGGTCAGTGCAGAGGATCACGTGGACAATACAACGTCACTTGTGCGGTGAAGGGAGGGAGTAAAGGATTGTGGGTAATCCCAGGGGTCAAAGGGCAGTGCTCTCCGACTCCTCCTCCGACTCCAGCAGATCCACAGAGTCCCTGTATCTCCCGTCCAGTTCAACGCTTATTATGGGAACGTCCAAATCACAGCACGAGTCTGAGAAAAACACACAAACACGGAGTGAGAAGACAAGATCTTTTCTGGCATAAAGAGAGTAAATGAGCTCTGAACAGCATACAGCTGTCATACAATAATATTAAAAAGTGTTCAACACTGTACAAGACAGTTCTGATGTATAATTTCTCTTAAATAGGCTTCATTCACTAGCGTCCAAAAGTTTTGGGGTTGGTAAGATTTTTTATGTTTTTCAGTCTCTCCTGCTCACCAATGCTGCATTTATTTGATCAAAAATACAGTAAAATTGTGAAATATTATTACCATTTGAAACAGCTGTTTTCTATGTGAATCTCTGTTAAACTGTAATGTATTTCTGTGATGCGCAGCTGTATTTTCAGCATCATTACTCCAGTCTTCAGTGTCACATGATCTTCAGAAATCAGTATAATATGCTGATCTGCTGCTCGAGAAACATTTCTGATTATTATCAATGTTGAAAACAGTCGTGCTGCACAATATTTTTGTGAAACTGATGCATTTTATTTTTCAGGATTCACAGATGAATAGAAAGTTTTGAAATATAAATCTTTTCTAACATTAAAAATGTCTTTACTGGCACTTTTGATCAATTTAATGCAACCTTAATGAATAAAACATTAATTTCTTTCAAAAGAATCTTGCTAACCCCAAACTTTTGAACCGTAGTGTAAGTTTTGAAGCATTTGACACAGTTTTTAGCAGATGCATTTAACAGTCCATCTGAAATACTGCAAAACAGCAGCGGCTGAACATTGTAGAAACAAATTCATCAGATAATGTGTGTAATGTGAGTTGATCGAGGAGTTTGGGAATTACAGCATGACATTCAGGCTCGCTATGAACCTTCACTGTGAGAAATCACACCTCCTGTTTTGTTCCACAGAAGAAAGAGACTCCTGTAGTTGAATGTTTGGTCATGTGAACATCAGATCATACAGACAGAGGAACACGTGAGACGGTCACATGGATGAGTCTGAGTGAATCAGGCGTGAGGGTTTGAACTGAAGGACGGATCAGACGAGCGAGAGACATGCGGGGCAGGACAGAGCCATGCACACAGCAGAGGCGACGTTAGTGACACACAGCCCGGGACGCTGAATGATGGCGAGTGAGTTTACATACAGACACACACTACAGCTTACCATCAGAACCAAAGCCACTGAGATCAGAGATCAGACCGCTGCAGAGACCACAACAAGCACAGGAGAGAAGAGAAAAACCACCGCAGAGTCACACCGGATATAACACACACACACACACACACACACGCACTCACACGCACACACACGCACTCACAC
>NW_015505415.1:1113251-1121138 GCF_001515645.1 Sinocyclocheilus grahami | reverse complement strand
ACACACTCACACACACACTCACACACTCACACACTCACTCACTCATTCACTCACTCACACACACACACATTTTCCATTACACGAAAACGACTGAATTGTATCACTCTGCTTCTTTTCAGATTTGTTACTTTTGAGGTTCCATTGTAATCAGTGAGCTGCCTAAGAAGGGAGCAGACAGGAAGAACGCTCACTGATAATTCCCAGAAGTCAGTGGTTTTGTACCTGTAGACATGCTCTCTGTAGACAGCGTGTCCAGCAGGCCCGGCGTGTGCTCCAGCGGCTGCGGCGGCTGCGGCGGGGGCAGGTTGGGTCTATGGCGGGGCGGTTTGGGCATGGGCCGGGATTTGGGCAGGGTCCCGGTGAGCGTCTGGCTGTGGTTGTGTCCGGGCGAGGTGAGGACGGCGCCGCTCTGTGGGTAACTGAAGCTGTATGAGGACGGGGTGCTGGGGGGCGTCGGGGACAGACTGACCGGAGACGGACCCGGAGACAGATCCGACACACAGCCCGATGGAGAATATGGACCCTTGGGAGGGATGGGGACCAGCTTTTTGGAAACTGAAGGAAAGGGGACAGTGTTTGTATATTAACCATAACGTGAATGACTTTAAATACATGAGGAAAATTCACTTCAAATGCATCGATTACTGTTTTCATTGCAAAGTGATTTTATTATATTGCACATGCTGAACGCACCTTTGCGCAGCGTGAGAGGACTCTGGTCTGAAAGCTGGTTGTGTCCAGCAGAGGGAGCCGTTGGTGAAATGCCTCTTTGACCAATCACAGGTGAAGGCTCCTTATTCTTCTGAGTGCTGATGACAGAAATGCTCAAACATCCCATAACTGCACAAACACACACAGTCTCAGCTCTGATATTTGAACATTGAGAAGAATAAAATAGAAAACGTGCAATTTGGCAACAAATATTTCCCCAGACATGAGGAGAAGCTCACAGAACCTCCACTTACTTAAAAAAATAAAATAATTAATTAATTAATTAAATGAAGTGTATGAAGTTGCTAAAAACAGAAAAGTAATATTTTATGGGTTGGTCAAATAAATATAAATATTATTTATTTATTTATAAATAAATAAGTAAAAGTGTATGTAGATACTAAAGATGGAAAAAGTTTTTCTTTTAGGGGCTGGTAAAATTAATATAATTTTAAAAAAATATTTCTGACCTTATGTAAATAAATAAATAAATAAATGTGCAGATACTATTAAAATTAAAATTATAAATAATAATATCATAAATAATATCATAAATAAAAAATAAAAGTGAATGTAGAAAAAAAATCTATATATAAATATAAATAATATTAATTTATAAATATTTTATCTAATTATAATAAATAAAATATAATATAAAATAAAATTATAAATTCACTGTAAACCACGGCTTTAGGGGGGTTATTGCTTTATAAAACGGTTATATACGTAGTAAGGTTTCACAAAATAAAGCAGAGCAAATAAAGTGTAATGATATTAATAAACACAGTATTCTTCCACCAAACAATGTAGCTCCTCAGAAACAGTTGTGGTTGCTACAAAGTGGTTGCCGAGCAACACACAGATGTAAACAAAGGTGTATGTTACTTTGTAGCGTCATTTACAACAGCTTCGAACGCGACTCAGCCAATCAGAATCAAGCTCCGGAACTCTCCGCTTTATAATTTGCCTTTAGTGATCCTTTAGTGGTTCTGCTGGACTAGTTAGTGGGGTTAGTGGGTAGTTACCTAGGCACTCTGAGTCCCCTCTCTCGGCTGCAGGCGCAGGCGGCCCACAGCGGCGCAGCAGAATGAGGGCTAAGGGTGGGGAGGCAGGGAGCGAGCGGGGGTTTGATGTAGACGGGTGCATGCGAGAGAGACGGCTCGGAGGGCAGAGAGCCCTGCTTGGACAGGTGCAGGACACTGGGTTTGGGGTTGGAGTTGATGTCTAGAGAGGTGGAGGACAGGAGGAGCGCAGGCGGAGGGCTGTACACGGACCAGCGGCTGAACGCCGAGGGAGGAACGCATTCGGGACGCACTCGAGGGTGAGGGATAGAGAACGAGGAGGAGGAGGAGGAGGAAGAGGAGGAGACAGGGAACGGGTACGGAGGGGGCGGTCTCTCCTCCTCAGGGGAGGGGCAGACGAGACAGGAGTCCGAGCGATTGGATGACACCTCGTCGGAGCTGAAAAGATTTGCAAGATTGGCACATCTGAGATCAGTACATCCAGCTCCATCAACAGCACTCCTGTCATTACCATGGCAACATTATGTTAATGAGTGCAATTTTATTTCCTGTGCTGACGTACTTCGTACATTCATAATAGTAGTACATTAATATTTATTTAAAAATAATGTAATATTTACTGATATGATTTACTGATAATTCTAATCAAATCAATAAATTAATAATTTATATTAATGAATATTATAATTAGAAATTTTTGAATGTTCATTGATACTAATTCAATCACAATCATATTTATGAATATTAATTAATTATAATAAAATGCAATTATTATTTGCAATTATTCAATTGTGATTTAACAGTCAGTCAATTATTAAATATTTGTCAATTATTATTATTATGTACTACTACAATTCATAAATATTAATAAATTAATAATATATATATTTATATTCATTAACCATAATTAAATAAATAAATAATTATTAAATATAATGAATATAATAATCAATAACTATAAATTAATTCTATTTCATGTTAATAAATATCAATAAATGATTAATTATTTTTATTCATGAATATTAATTCTGAATTAGTTATAATTATCACTTATTCAACTCTCACGATTTAATCGTCAATTATTAAATAATTGTCAATCATTATTTAATAAATAATATTAATTAATATCATAATGAATAAATATAATTAATAATTAATTGTATGAATATTTACTAATACAGATTAATTAATTATAATTACATTTAAGATTATTTGATTCATATTAATAGTTGATGTTATTAATATTTATTAAAAATGTGTATAATATTCATAAATATTAATAATTAATTTTAGCACAAGGTAACGCATACACTTGCTTTGCATATACAGTATATCTGTGTATTCTGAATTTCCACAGTTAAATGTGTTATTGATCTACTGTATAATTTTCCACAAATGTGCTGGACAGAGCGTTTGTTTTGAAAGATTTGAAAGCAATGTTAATTACAAGAGCGACTCTGAAGATGCAGGAGGAGCGTGTGAGGTTGTGTCACGCATACAAGTGGGTTTGAGATATCAAGGATATTAAAATACTGCAAAATAAAAAGGATTCACAGTCAACAAAACAGAGAGAAAATAAATAAAGGAATAGTTCATGCAGAAATGCAAAATCTGTCATCATGTACTACAGCAGAGAGAAAGATAATCAGTGAATAATGCTTTAGAATAACATGATTACAATTGAAATTAAGGAGGAGAATAACTCCAGTTTCAATTCAGCCAACTAATATTATAAAAATGTAATATTTATTTGCTTTAATTTCTGCTTTCAATCACAAATTGTATTTATAACGAACTGCTTTGGATGATATTCAAATACTGTATAATATGACATTAATATTCATGATGTCCTCCGCTGGCTGAATTGAAATGAGCAGCAGTCGTGTGTGTTGGATTCCTATTGGTCGCCTCTGTTTACCTGGTCCTATCGGTGCTGATGGGGGGCGGAGTCTGTGAGGGGGAGGCGGAGACATCGGCCGGCTGCTCGGGGTTCAGCGAATCAGAGGGCGGCTGAAGGCTGGGCGGAGTCGAGGCGCTCTTACGAGACGAGGAGGAGGAGCCTCGGCGAGTAACCCAGGAGGTGTCCATCACTCGCACTCCCATACTGCAATGGGGCAGAGGCACAGCCAATCACATCCCTCGCACTTCATCAACAACACCCCAGCTGCAGCATTTGGGCCGGTAAGATTTTTAAAAAATCTATTAATATTTTTATCAAGCAAGGACGCATGAAATTGCTCAAAAGTGACCGTAAAGACATTTATAATGTTCTAAAAGATTTCTATTTCTAGTTCTTTTGAACTTTCTATTCATCTGTGAATCCTGAAAAATAAAATGCATCACAGTTTCCAACTGTGTTCAACATTGATAATAATCAGAAATGTTTCTCGAGCGGCAAATCAGCATATTAGAATGATTTCTGAAGATCATGTGACACTGAAGACTGCTGAAAATACAGCTTTGATCACAGAAATAAATTACAGTTTAATTTATATCCGCATTGCAAACAGCTGTTTTAAATTGTAAAAATATTTTAGAATTTTTACAGTAGCTTTGATCAAATAAAAGCAGCCTTGATGAGAATAACAGACTTCTTTCAAAAACATTACAAATCTTAAATAGCGTACTTTGGGTGATGTACTAAAACACCTCTAAAATGCATTAATTTGCCATCTGCACTGAATTCATGTCACTTCAGAAATGCAACGGCATCGACGCCAGCATTGAGAATCAGCAGGCTTGCGGGAAATCAGGACAGAACAGGACGAGACCGAAGCTTCACCGTACCTCTGAATTTTCCTAATGCTGCATTAGTGGAAGAAAAGCAGAAGTGTCAGTGATTCAAACCCGAAGTGAGGAGAGGAGCGCATGCATGCGAGCATATAAAGCGAACGCACCCGTCTTTCTTGTAGAACTCCAGCATCATGTTGTCGGTGGCGACGCTGAGTGGGCGTCGGCTTTGGTCCGGTTGCCTGCGATCTGATTGGTCCAGGTCCGGCGACGGCATGGAGCTGTAGTTGGCGTTGTGATTGGTGTGAACGGGGCTGCCGTAGTTTCCCGTCACGTTAAAATCGATCTCTGTGCACACAAAATAGATCGGATTTCTCACTGTATCGCAAAAGCAGTAGCTGTCAGAGAAACTGTAATCTGTTACTGGTTCCAAACTACATGAGAAAAACTGTAGTTAGTAACGTAATCCATTACATGACACATTTTAGGTAATGTAATCAGACTACTTTTGGATTACTTTTGACCGAACTTGCTTATCACATTGATTTAAATAAAATAATCTTGTACCATATTGATATGAAAATGCAAAGAAGAAGAAAACATATTCCATTTGTTGTTATTATAACATCATGAAGTGCATTAAACATTTCATTACGTCTAGGTTTCCCAAACTGGTGTTTGTGAGTTTAACGAAAAGCTAATAATGAATTAAATCATTAAAAATAACAACAACCAAAATAAAAAAATCTATTAATAATATACTAACAATGCTACATATAAATTAAAATTATTAAATTATTTTAAAAATACAATTATATGATGTATATATATATAAACAAATGTATAAAAAAGCAAAGGATGTTTACGTGTTTCAACACACTTTTCTTCTCGCAAATTAACGTGCCTTTTTCCAAGCAATACATTATTTTATTATTTTCTGTTTTCACTCTAATTTCAGTTAAATTTGAGTAATTGTGTTGTGTTTCTCATTTTTATTGTTTTTTTTAATGTCTAAATAGCAATTTATTAATTTTTATTTAATAGTTTATTTCATTTTAGTAATTTCAGTAATTGCCTTGGCAACTAGCTGAAATAAAAGTAACAAAATGTTTTTTTATGGTTGTAATTTTAGTTAAGGATCATGTTTCTGACCTCCGGGGAAGAACCAGTCAGCGTGCTGGATGAGCGGCTCAATGATGGCGACGATCTGCAGCGAGACGGTGGTCATCATCTCCGTCATGTTCCTGAGACACAGTGAGACATGCGTTCTGTCACTGTTGACCCTAGTTGACGGTCTTTGAGTATCCGTCATGTTCCTGAGACACAGTGAGACATGCGTTCTGTCACTGATGACCCTAGTTGACGGTCTTTGAGTAAGTGTGTGTGTGTGTGTGTGTGAGTGTGAGTGTGAGAGAGAGAGAGTGTGTGTGTGTGTGTGTGTGTGTGTGAGCGAGTGTGTGTGTGTGTGTGTGTGTGTGTGAGCGAGTGTGTGTGTGTGTGTGTGTGTGTGTGAGCGAGTGTGTGTGTGTGTGTGTGTGTGTGTGAGCGAGTGTGTGTGTGTGTGTGTGTGTGTGTGAGCGAGTGTGTGTGTGTGTGTGTGTGTGTGTGAGCGAGTGTGTGTGTGTGTGTGTGTGTGTGTGAGCGAGTGTGTGTGTGTGTGTGTGTGTGTGTGAGCGAGTGTGTGTGTGTGTGTGTGTGTGTGTGAGCGAGTGTGTGTGTGTGTGTGTGTGTGTGTGAGCGAGTGTGTGTGTGTGTGTGTGTGTGTGTGAGCGAGTGTGTGTGTGTGTGTGTGTGTGTGTGAGCGAGTGTGTGTGTGTGTGTGTGTGTGTGTGAGCGAGTGTGTGTGTGTGTGTGTGTGTGTGTGAGCGAGTGTGTGTGTGTGTGTGTGTGTGTGTGAGCGAGTGTGTGTGTGTGTGTGTGTGTGTGTGAGCGAGTGTGTGTGTGTGTGTGTGTGTGTGTGAGCGAGTGTGTGTGTGTGTGTGTGTGTGTGTGAGCGAGTGTGTGTGTGTGTGTGTGTGTGTGTGAGCGAGTGTGTGTGTGTGTGTGTGTGTGTGTGAGCGAGTGTGTGTGTGTGTGTGTGTGTGTGTGAGCGAGTGTGTGTGTGTGTGTGTGTGTGTGTGAGCGAGTGTGTGTGTGTGTGTGTGTGTGTGTGAGCGAGTGTGTGTGTGTGTGTGTGTGTGTGTGAGCGAGTGTGTGTGTGTGTGTGTGTGTGTGTGAGCGAGTGTGTGTGTGTGTGTGTGTGTGTGTGAGCGAGTGTGTGTGTGTGTGTGTGTGTGTGTGAGCGAGTGTGTGTGTGTGTGTGTGTGTGTGTGAGCGAGTGTGTGTGTGTGTGTGTGTGTGTGTGAGCGAGTGTGTGTGTGTGTGTGTGTGTGTGTGAGCGAGTGTGTGTGTGTGTGTGTGTGTGTGTGAGCGAGTGTGTGTGTGTGTGTGTGTGTGTGTGAGCGAGTGTGTGTGTGTGTGTGTGTGTGTGTGAGCGAGTGTGTGTGTGTGTGTGTGTGTGTGTGAGCGAGTGTGTGTGTGTGTGTGTGTGTGTGTGAGCGAGTGTGTGTGTGTGTGTGTGTGTGTGTGAGCGAGTGTGTGTGTGTGTGTGTGTGTGTGTGAGCGAGTGTGTGTGTGTGTGTGTGTGTGTGTGAGCGAGTGTGTGTGTGTGTGTGTGTGTGTGTGAGCGAGTGTGTGTGTGTGTGTGTGTGTGTGTGAGCGAGTGTGTGTGTGTGTGTGTGTGTGTGTGAGCGAGTGTGTGTGTGTGTGTGTGTGTGTGTGAGCGAGTGTGTGTGTGTGTGTGTGTGTGTGTGAGCGAGTGTGTGTGTGTGTGTGTGTGTGTGTGAGCGAGTGTGTGTGTGTGTGTGTGTGTGTGTGAGTGTGTGTGTGTGAGTGTGTGTGTGTGGCGTCGCTCACCCCTCTGTATGCGCCCACAGCAGGTTTGGCCCCAGAACGATCGCAATGTTTCCTGGACTCATTTTATTGTAATCCTGATACTCATTCAGCTTGGCAAGAAATTTGATCAAATACCTGGAAATCAAACAAGATCAGTGAAACATTAGAGAGTGAAATCTCTGACAACAAATACAAATCAGTTTATACTTCAAAGAATATCTATCCATCTATAAATCAATATATTAATAAATAAATAATAATGTAAGTATAATAATTACAATTAAACAATTATATATTACACAATTTTGTTTACATTTATTTTTCATTCAATTATTATTTTAAATTAATATTAATAAAATAAAATAAAATATATAAAATCAATAAATGTAAAAACAATCCATAATTAATAGTGTGCATATATATATATACATTTTTACATTTATTTTTGAATTATATAAATATATATAATATATACATTTTATATAGAAATTTGTTAAACGTAAATGTTTATATATATATATATATATATATATATATATATATATATATA
>NW_015505415.1:1105156-1112407 GCF_001515645.1 Sinocyclocheilus grahami | reverse complement strand
ATATTTGTTAAACGTAAATATTTATATATATATATATATATATATATATATATATATATATATATATATATATATAAAACAATTTTGTTTACATTTTTGAATTACATGATTACTTTAAATTATATATTAATATACTATATATAAATTATATCTAAATGAAATATAAAATTATTACATTTTAAAAATGTGTCCTTATACAAAGCCTTAATGTACTATATATGGAGTAGAAATATATTTGGACTCACTTGAAGTTGTTGCTGTTTGCTGTGGGAAGATTCTCACAGGTCGATAACAACGCCTGCAGACGCTTGTCCTGATCCGCAATACTGCAGTCACACACACACACACACACACTCCTGAATAACTACACGAGCACACAATTACTATTAATGTTAATGTCACATTCACTCACTTTGATGCCTGAATCCAGTCCTCATACAGGTCAAAGGTCAGCAGGGGTTCGGGCAGCTCCCGCAGGTATGATTTCAGAGCACCTGCGCAGCACACACACACACACACACACACATATTTACTTAGCTGTCCCATTCCATAGGCGTAATGGTTTTTATACAGTGCTATTGCCCTACACCTAACCCTCCCTCCTTACAGGAAACTGCATTTTCACAATTAAAAAAAAACTTTGTTTACTTTGTTTTTATACCAGTTTTACAAATGAGGACGGTGACCTCAAATGGTGACTCGTACTCGGAATTAGTGCTCTGCATTTATCCCATCCTAAGTGAACACACAACACACAGCAGTGAACACACACACCGCGAGCAGTGGGCAGCCATTTTTTTTAATGCTGCGGCGCCCGGGGAGCAGTTGGGGGTTCGGTGCCTTGCTCAAGGGCCCCTCAGTCGTGGTATTGAAGGTAGAAGAGAGCGCTGTACATTCACTCCCCCCACCTACAATCCCTGCCGGTACGAGACTCGAACCCACTACCTTTGGGTTACGAGTCCGACTCTCTAACCATTAGGCCACAACTTCCCTAACGTGTGTGTGTGTGTGTGTGTGTGTGTGTGTGTGTACCTACTTAATGTTTAAGTAGGTACACACACACATGCACACACACACGCACAGACACAGACAGACAGACACAGACACGCACACAGACACAGATAGACACAGACACACACACACACACACACACACACACACACACACACACAGACACACGCACACAAAGACAGACACAGACACGCAGACGCAGACGCAGACGCACACAGACACAGACACAGACACAGACACAGACACACACACAGACACACGCACACAAAGACAGACACAGACACAGACACGCAGACGCAGACGCAGACGCAGACGCACACAGACACAGACACAGACACAGACACAGACACAGACACAGACACAGACACAGACACAGACACAGACACAGACACAGACACAGACACAGACACAGACACAGACACAGACACAGACACAGACACAGACACAGACACAGACACAGACACAGACACAGACACAGACACAGACACAGACACAGACACAGACAGACACAGACACAGACACGCAGACGCAGACGCAGACGCACACAGACACAGACACAGACACAGACACAGACACAGACAGACACAGACACAGACACAGACACAGACACAGACAGACACAGACACACACGCTGAGCTGTGATCAGGAGCGACCGTGTGATGGTTAAATACAAGCAGAGGGGAATCTCACCTGCGATGGCGTGAGGATCTGCAGAATATTCCTGAAAGTCCAGCACGCCGCAGTCCAGAGACGCCTTCAGCTTCTTCAGCTTCGAGGCAGACGGAGCGACTCGAAACAAACCCTGACACAAACACACACGAAATACGCTCACGTTTAAGATAATTACATGCATTTACGCTCATGCAGAGGTGGAAGCAGATGCAGAACAGTGTAACATTTGATGCAGATATACACATTATACAGATGCAGAATCCAGATGAACGTCTGTCCACACCAGGAACAAAATGCAAAACCAAACCAATCCCCTGCAGTCATATAGTGATAGTGAGGTGTTGTTCACCTCCTCCTGTAGGCCATAGTCCAGCAGCATGGTCACACACGCTTCGATGGGGAAAGCGATTTCTCTCCCGCTCAGAGTCAGATGCTCCTCTAACGGTTTCCCGTAACACGGCTTCTCCACCCACGACTCTGAAACACAAACCACACACACTTTACTGACAAAACAACACCAAACAGGCCATTTAGTCACAGTTAGGGTTCAGATTATGATCAGCAAAATATTATAGATAATAATATATAATATTATATAATAATATTAAATTATATAATAATTTAACTATTAACAAAATGATACATAAAATAAATATTAAAATAAAAGATAATGTAATAATATTAAATAATATAATAATTTAACTTAACCAAATGATAAAAATATTATACAATAAGGTATAATATTAAAATAAAATATTATATTAAAATATTAAATAATATAATAATTTAATTATTAATTAAATTATAAAAAAAATTATAACATTAAAATAAAATATAATGTAATAATATTAAATTATATAATTTAACTATTAATTAAATTATTATATAATAATATATAATATTAAAATAGAATATTATATTATATAATTATTTATAAATGTATATAATAAATTATTACAACAGTATATATTCAAATTATTAAAATATTATTTATAATATGTATACTACAATTTTTAATAAATTATTACAATTATTTTGTATTAAAATATTACAAAATTATTACAATATTAAGATATTAAATTATATTATTAACGTATATGACATTAAATAATATATAATTAGTTAATATATAATAATATATTATATCATTTCATAATAATATATAATTACATTTCATAATAATATATAATTACATAATATATAATTAGTTAATATATAATATTAAACTGAGAGAGATCCGATGTCATTTGTAAGACTAAAATCTGCGGGTGTTTCCAGGTTTCTGACGTTCATTCGTGATTCTCACCCTGTTGCGCTTTAATCTGTGGCAGAACGTTCTGGAGCAGCTCCAAAGACTTCTTGTGGTACTCGGCCTGAACCTCGATCAGCTGAACAGAGCGACAGAAAGAGGTTTACGATAAAAAGGCAAGCTTTTCGTCTGAATGAGCAACACACTCACCGTCTGGAAGTAGTTTGCATAGTCAATTTCTTTGGCCACGAAACTATACATGTCCGCCGAGAGCTGATCCTGAAACACATTGACATTAAACATGATGCTTCGGTGCTGCATTTTTACAGCATGCATTATTAATACGGTGCAGTTTGGCACCTGTCCATGCATGAAATAATAGAGAGCTCCACCCACTCTACAGATCTCCATGCGATTGGCTGCCTCCTCCATCTCCTCCCTGAGGGCGTCGGCTTTGGCCCCAGTAGGCGTGTCCTTATTAGTCAGAGTTGAAGATTTGGACGACTGGTGCCACCTAGAGGTTGGGAGGAGAGAACGGCGTAATAAAAACACATCTGCCTACTAAATCCCCTACTAGATGTGCAGTATACCACCCATCACACTGCATGAGATACTGTATCCCACAATGCAACTTGACTAAACCAGCAGTAACATCAATCAGCATTCTGAACATCTCATCTGATCAGACTGCCAACGGTTAATACATTTTATTCAAGTTTAGTTTGCAATTATAATAATATGTCCTTGTTTAAACGCATGTGTGTTTCTCACCGTGCGCGAGCAGAATCCATGTCCAGTACCAGTTTGGCTAAATGTTTTCTTTGCTTCTGAATGTTGGGAATTTCAACCTTTGAGAAACAGTAAATAAATAAATAAACATAGAAACAGAAAAATGTAAGTTTTATTGCTTTTACAAAACATTTATGCAAATGTAACACAATATTTTGACTCAAGCACAGGCACAGAGTTTCCAAAACTGGGGTTAATGGGGGAAAAATGTAAATAAATTAAATTAAATATAAAAAAAAAATGAATACATTTATATTTTTGATTATAGTAATAAAAATATAATTTATAAATAATTTTATTATTTATTTTTGAATAAATAAATAATTGTTTATTTATATAAAATAAACAAGTAAATAACTAATTTTCTAATAAAAAACAAAACAAATTGAGACACTTCCAAAAAATATGAAATATTTGATTTGTTTACCTGCATGAATGTGTTGTTAAATAACTGAAATATCTTTTAAGTAAATATTTGAAATATTGGATCAACCAATCAGCATCCAGGACCACTACTATCTGTTGTGTTATTTACATTACTTCACTACATTATTTACTGTGGATCAGAATTACAGTATACTGTATAAGGTTGGCCATAAAAAATGAAAATGAAGTGTGATTGCTGTTAATTCTTGTGAAAGAGCTAGTTATAAACACACACACCTCAGCGAGAGTGTAGAGCGGCTCAGCGACGTCTCGCTCGATCTGGAGCTCAAACAGCAGAAGTTCTTGAGCGAGTCTGTCTTGCGTCTCTCCACAGATCTTCAGCATCTTCCTACACACACACACACACACACACACACACACACTGACATACAGCTCCTAAAAGCATGCATTCTGTCATTGTTAAATCTCTCACCCCTGCAGAGAATCGTCACCCAGAACCAAGGCACCTTCCACCAGACACTGAGCCAGAGACGTCAGAGGAAGCTTCTTCTGCTCTCACACACACACACACACACAGACAGACACAGACACACAGACAGACACAGACACACACAGACACACACAGACACACAGACAGACAGACAGGCACATGCACACGCACACGCACACGGACACACACACAACACACACACACACACACACAGACACACAGACAGGCACACGCACACGGACACGGACACACACACAACACACACACACACACACACAGACACACAGACAGGCACACGCACACGGACACGGACACACACACAACACACACACACACACACACAGACACACAGACAGACAGACACACGCACAAGAACACACACAAGAACACCAGACACACACACACACACACACACAGACAGACAGACAGGCACAGGCAGACGCACACGCACACACACACACACACATATCAGTACATGCACACACTGTCCTAAAATTTATATAAAAAATATATATCACAGTATACACATTTTTATGGAAATGTTATGGAAAACAAATACTGAAAAAGCAACCATTTCCAAAATAGGGGTAAGTACAGCCATCACACATGTGATACTTTTGTTTGTTTGGTGTTTTTTCATTTTAACTGTCATGAAAACTACAATGAAAGCGCTAAATAAATAAATGAAAAAAATATATATATATACTATAAATAAATAAATGAAAAATAAATAAATAAATACTATACTGTTTAATCTATTAATAAAAATTGTTAAAATCAATAGAATATATACAGTGTTTTTGTATATATTTTTGTGTATATATATATATATATATATATATTGTATAAAATAGTATTTTACAAATATTTAATATATATTTTATTTATATATGTTGTATAGTATTTATAGTATTTTGAAGTATTTTTGTCCTGCCTTTAACTGATGCGGATTTTTTAGCATTATTTTTATGTCCATTGTTTGGACACACGCAGATGGGTGATACTGAATTACTTTGTTAAATTAAATAAAAGCAAACTATCATAAACATGTCTTTGCTTGCTTTTCAAATAGATGTGGATGAATCTCAAGAAAACAAGTGCAGACCGCAGTTAAACCCCAAACTAAAAGTTGATTGCGCTGCATTTATAGAAAATCTTTTTTTTTTTTAATTGTAATACAGCAACTCATTTTAAAACTTAAATATTAATTTTAATAATTAGAATCAAAATACAATTTTAATTTTTTCCCCCCTATGGAAACAATGAAGGTCAGTTCCACAAAACCAGTAAATGTATTAAATGAATTAAAGTAAATTAAATGAAATAATTACATTCATGAAATTTCAGTAACAAAATTTTCATTATTTCGAGATGAACATAATCGCTGAGAATAATGATGACTTGCAGTTCAGTAAGAGAGATTCAGTGAGTTGATTCAGTGAATGATTCGTCCGACTGATTCAAACCAGCACAGCAATCGTTCGTTGACACTGTGCGTCGTGAATGAAGCTCGTGACTTACTGAAGGCGAGCGGACGGACCGCTTGTCCACATCCACACCCTGCTGACCCTGCAGACACAAATCTTTTTTTTTTTTTATTTTAATAAAGCAACTCATTTTAAAACTTAAATATTAATTTTAATAATTAGAATCAAAATACAATTTTAATTTTTTCCCCCCTATGGAAACAATGAAGGTCAGTTCCACAAAACCAGTAAATGTATTAAATGAATTAAAGTAAATTAAATGAAATAATTACATTCATGAAATTTCAGTAACAAAATTTTCATTATTTCGAGATGAACATAATCGCTGAGAATAATGATGACTTGCAGTTCAGTAAGAGAGATTCAGTAAGTTGATTCAGTGAATGATTCGTCCGACTGATTCAAACCAGCACAGCAATCGTTCGTTGACACTGTGCGTCGTGAATGAAGCTCGTGACTTACTGAAGGCGAGCGGACGGACCGCTTGTCCACATCCACACCCTGCTGACCCTGCAGACACGCCGTCAATTTCTTATGAGTGCTGTGAGACACCTGCTTAACCAGCTCCAGACGCTTCTCCACCTGCACACACACACACATACACACTCAGATATGAACACACAACACACATACAAACACAAACACACACACATGCACACAGACACACACAGACACACACACACACAGAAATGAACACACAACACATACAAACACAAACACACACACACACATTCTGTACAGACCGTATATTCTATTGCCCTACACCAACCCTACCCCTAAACCTACCCCTCACAGGAAACTTTCTGCATTTTTAGATTTTCAAAAAATTTAATTCTGTATGATTTATAAGCACACACACACACACACATTTATAAGCACACACACAGACACACTCGGTTATGAACACACACACACACACTCAGTTATGAACACACACACACACACACTCAGTTATGAACACACGTGTCTCTCACCTGCAGCAGATCTTCACTCAGCACTTCTGTCTTCTCTGCCCTGTAGAGACAGTGATCATTGATTAGAGTGAGAAACACTGATCATGCTGGGATTCAAACAAGCATATTTACACAGAGAGAGAGAGAGAGAGAGAGAGAGAGAGAGAGAGAGAGAGAGAGAGAGAGAGAGAGGGGGGGAGATATGAAAACGCG
>NW_015505415.1:1101310-1105099 GCF_001515645.1 Sinocyclocheilus grahami | reverse complement strand
AATGTAAACTGAAAATGTTGAACTTCTTCTCACCATAGAAAGTGAAAGTCTGTTTTTTAGTTATTCAAAAGTAAAGACAATGTATAGGTTGGCCCTAAGAGCAATGCTCCATCATAAACATTGTTGTCCTTCCCACATAGCAGCGATCTTGGCCCAAACGTGGCCTCAAGCTGGAACTGCTGGCCTCCTGTCAGCAATGGCAGGTACTCTTTCAGCCAGAGCTGGGCCATGTGTGGTGATGATGGCAAACATGAGGGCTGATTGCTGGTGGGAGGAGTGTGGCCCAGATCAGTCCAGTGATTATGTGGCCCAAATCAGACTTGTGACCTGACAGCATATTATGTGACCCATGATAAACAAGATTAATCAAATATTGCACATTTTAATGAAGTGTAGTATTGTTTAAATGTAATCTTTGAAATGGCAAGTCAAAACAGAATGAAACATATCATTTCACAATTAAGCAAATCAGTAAATCAGTCAACTGCAATAAACTGCACTTAATTATAAATGTATTATATTTATATTATTATTCTCAGAACAAATAATCTTAGAATCTTTACACAGAGAGAGAGAGAGAGAGAGAGAGAGAGAGAGAGAGAGAGGAAGATAGTAAACCGCGATAATGTCTGTATCACGTGACTGAAATCATAACAACAGCTGAACTCAATCTAGTTTAGCTCAAGTCAAGTTAATATATATTTACATTTTTTATTCAGAGCGACTTACTGTTGAGGAAAACAACGAGTGATTCATCGTAGACCATACTTAAACCCCAAAAAATGCATTAATAAAGAAAAAAAAAGTTAAAACAATTTATTAGTAATACAGTAACCAAATATTTACTTAAATATTTATTAAATATTTTAATGACAATCCACACTGAGAAAAAAATGAGAATTATAAAGAAGAAGAAAAAAGAACATCCAAATTTTGGGGGAATTGTCATGAAAGTAATGTCACAACAGAAAACATCTCAACAGTCCTAAAAATAGGCTTCACTTTCTGCAAAAATATGATATATTTTATGAAATATGACCTGCTTTTATAACATTCCCACATCTTTCACATCTTCATAAAGCAAGACAGCCAGAGCTACACTGAAGCATCCTGATCAAACAACTCAGCCATCAGCCACACATACCACAGACATAAAACACTCGAAACAAGTGTGTGTCCGACACAGAAAACACTCACAGCCCGCAGGAGACTCACGATCTAATGAACGGATGGTGCAGCAGAGACCCACAGAAATCAATCAGTGAAATCACACTAAAGTCTTACTCGGCAGGAGCTTTCCTCTTACGTCTGGAGGAGATCTGAAGCTTTCTCTTCCACAGAGCCGTGATGAGAACAGCGGAGACCGACGGCTCAGGAATGAGACCAGACCGACAGCAATCCAACACAAGTGTTTCACTGATCTTCACTCAGATCTCTACAGCAGCACACACCTCTCAAATATAAGATCTTCAATGTTTCTGAAAGAGTCTCTTCTGCTCACCAATGCTGCATTTATTTGATCAGAAATATAGTAAAATTGTGAAATATTATTAGAATTTAAACTAGCTGTTTTCTAAGTGAATCTCTGTTAAACTGTAATGTATTTCTGTGATGCGCAGCTGTATTTTCAGCATCATTACTCCAGTCTTCAGTGTCACATGATCTTCAGAAATCAGTATAATATGCTGATCTGCTGCTCAAGAAACATTTCTGGTTATTATCAATGTTGAAAACAGTTGTGCTGCACAATATTTTTGTGAAACTGTGATGCATTTTATTTTTCAGGATTCATAGATGAGCTCCATATTAATTAAATAAACTCAGTTTATTGTCTAAAACTACCTGTGTTCACATAAATCAATAGTGGTCTGCGCGTGTCTACAATACATTCTCCCCGTGCTGCAGTGCGTCGCGCAGCTTTGCCACACATATTTTAATGGGTGGATAACTATAATAAAACAGGCATGCCTAGGGCCAAAAGGCTCTGCTTCAGTATGGTTTGTGTCAAGCCATTCATTAATCTGGCTGTTTGATGAAGAGATCAAATGTAGTAGAAATAAACATGTTAAGAATCAATAGAAGCGGAGGACTATTATTAAGGGTTTTTTTTAGGACTATTATTATGTTGCAATGTTTGGTTGACCAATTAGCAGAGAGGGGCGTTTCATTCCCGCCCACATGTAGAGATCGAATATTCAAGTTGTTTATTCGTTTTCTATCCCTGAATGTAAAAACGAAAAATTAAGCCGGATTCTTGATTTTTCGTTTTGTTTGAATAATTGAAAAACGAAATATGTGCCGTTTTTCATTTTTCAGATTTCAATATTAAAACAAAAATTGATTGGACGGAAGATACCCTGATTCTATGACCCCTTTAAGGCTTTATTTGTGTGTGTTTGTGGTACTGATCCTGTAGGTGGCGCACTGATGTTAACCCGGAACTGAGTGACAATGAATGAAAGAATGAATGAACAGATAAAGAGAAGAAAAGCAATTAAAAATCTTAACATACAGCAAGCAGCTGATACTAATGATCAGAGGAAAAACATTAAGTTCTACAGGACCTGAGTGAGAGCAGCTAATGATGTAAGACCAAGAATAACAAAAATGATATATATATATATATATATATAAAACTGTTCAAAAGTTTACGGTCAGTACATTTTTTTTCTTAATTTTTTTCGAAAGAAACTAATAATTTTATTCATCAAGGACGTATTCAGTTGATCAAAAGCGACAGTAAAGTCTTATGTTGTTAGAAAAGATTTCTATTTCAAATAAATGCAGTTTTTTTTTACTTTCTATTCATCTGTGAATCCTGAAAAAGTGTCACAGTTTCCAAAACAATATTAAGCAGCACAACTGTTTCTAACATTGATAATAAATGTAGCATCTGTGTGTAATAATACACACTATATATTCTCTTTTTACCTTACTTGTATCACACTTGGCGTGTTCATTGTTTACTCATAACCGGAGTCAATAATCATGCAGATTTACGTTACAAACTTATAGAGTTGTACAGTAAGAAAGTTATTTCCTTTAACCAGGAAATTAACGTTCTTAGAATTGACAAGACGGTTGACCCTGAGTGGTCAGCTAAATATCTACAGTGGATCTAAAATATGAATAGTTAATTATAACTAGTTATGGTTAATTATTCATATTTCCCATGAGCTGATTCGCTACATAAATCAGCATATTATACTGATTTCTGAAGATCATGTGACGCTGAAGACTGGAGTAATGATGCTGAAAATACAGCTGCGCATCACAGAAATAAATTACAGTTTAACAGAGATTCACATAGAAAACAGCTAGTTTAAATTCTAATAATATTTCACAATTTTTTGTGTATTTTGTTCTGTATTTTTGATCAGATAAATGCAGCCTTGATGAGCAGAAGAGACTTCTTTAAAAAACATAAAACAACTTACTGATCCCAAACTTTTGAACAGCAGTGTACATACTGTATATGTTTAAATCTATAAATTCCAACAATCAGTACCTAAAATCTAATATAAATCTGCCCTTTAATATCCAAAAACTGATTAAATAAAATGTGCAAAGACGAATCATCCAGGCCGCTGCTCAAGTAGTTTGACTTGTTAAAGGCATTTTAATCTGTTTTGGCCTTCACCTCAACTACTCTGACAATCCAGAGAGTGTGTTCACACACACACACACACACACACACACACACACACTCTCTCACACACACACTCTCACACACACACACGCACTCTCTCTCACACACACACACACACACACACACTCACACACACACAC
>NW_015505415.1:1095283-1100785 GCF_001515645.1 Sinocyclocheilus grahami | reverse complement strand
CACACTCTCACACACACACACTCACACTCACACTCACACACACACACACACACACACACACACACACTCTCACACACACACTCACACTCACACACACAGGTTTAGTTTATTTTTTATTTTTTATATAGCACAGTTTAATACAACACCAGGTTGCCCAAAGTGCTTCACAATATCACAATAAAATTACATAAAAAACAAACACAAACACAAATCACACAACAACATGGGCACAAAAATAACTAAACCTGCATTACAACAACTCCTCATTAGGATAGTTATCTATCGTACTGGGACATATCATACACTTGTGTTGTTTTTCTGATTGTGGACGTCCTTGAATGTCGAGAAGAAACCAGATGCTCGTTTTTGAAAAAAATAACAAGATACACACACAATGCTAGTGTGTCACATGACTAGTACACACACGTCCTGCTTTTCTGATTGTGGACGTCCTTGAATGTCGAGAAGAAACCAGATGCTCGTTTTTGAAAAAAATAACAAGATACACACACAATGCTAGTGTGTCACATGACTAGTACACACACGTCCTGCAGTATCAGCGCACTATAGACAGAGATGTGTGTGTGTGTGTGTGTGAGAGTGTGTGTGTGTGTGTGTGTGTGTGTGTGTGTGTGTGTGCTGTAGTTAAAGTCTGTCAGGATCCTTCCAACCTGTTTGATACAAAACAAACAACTGATGTGTTCACTACATGGACCAGAAAGACGGGTTCCCCAAACACACAATACAGAATACACACCAGATTAATCACACAAAACATTGCACACACACACACACAGAATCAGTTATCCAGGCAGCCTTAAACAACTCTATAAGATCTGAATCCCTGAGAGACGCACGTTGTCTCACACACAATCACAATCACCCAATAGTACAAGATATAAGATGTTCCAATACGGCAAAAATCCTGGATTATGGATTATTTAACTTTTTTGTAAAATGTAAAAATGTAAATAAATAGTTAAAGTGGATGTCGGAAGTTGATATGATTCTTAGTTTCTTCATGAAATGTGTGTAACACACTTTAGTTCAAATTTATGAAAACTGTATTAGAATTTTTTTAAGTCGGCTGAGCATAATAAACTATTATAATATTTAATATAGGATTGTATTCATTTCCATTACGTTTTAAATTTGCATTTTTGCTTGTTTTGGGGGTTAAAATATTTTTGGTAACACTTTATTTTAAGGTGTCCTTGTTACACATGTTACATTACTATTATAATAACAATTAATTATGCATAATTACATGCAAGTAACCCTAAGCCAAACCCAAATCCTAACCCTAACCATGTAGTAAGTACATATAGTTAATTAATATTGCTCAGTACTTATATGTATAATTACACTGTAACAAAGACACCTTAAAATAAAGTGTAACCATATATATATATATATATATTTAAATCTTGAAACAAGATAAATATATATACGGAAGAGGATTAGGGCCATGCAGTAATACAAAAATAAAACCATCTCGAGATTAAAGCCATTTTAATGAGTGATTAAATTCATTAAATTACAAGAATAAAGTCGAAATAAAAGCTGAGAATAAACACACACTCATGTTCATGTTTGAGAAGCAGCACTGCATTAAATATGAAGAATTTGGTTACGATAATGATGACTTACAGCTGAGCATGTCATCATCTGAGATATTAATCAAACAAATAATAAAGATCATCATGAATGAAAACACATTTAGATGAACTGGACCACATTTATGATCCTCCAACCATAAACATGTTCCACGGATGGGATAATCGATGCGGTGATGCTGGTGTTTGTTCATCTGCTGTACGGTTATCAACAGAAAGAGTCATTTACCGTGTTTTACAACATCCAGATATGCCATATGCTAAATATAGCATTATGTGTTGCAGGAACGTTGATGCATTTGATCAATGTTTATCATTAAGTCTACCTGAGCTTTTTTCCATGCCTTTTCTTTCTTTCTTTTTTTAGTTTTATTGAGATTGTATTCACAAACAGCCCTTTCTCTAGTCAACTGGATCTTTTAGAGCTGAGTATTGCTATATTCAGTCTAAGCAAGTGAACTGATCTTGTTTGAAGTATTTTTAGATATTTAGATAGACAAAAATACTAAATATTATATTAAGAATATGTCTGACTTTTCCAGTCATTCATGAAAACTGGATAGGAATTTTTAAAGGCCAGCAGAGCATTAATAAAAAACTTTTTATTCAATTACAATTTTTAATATGATCAAATATTATTATTAAAATATTCAACACTGCATAAGACATCAAGTCTTGTTTTGCAAGATAAGTCCATGTTTGAAGTATAAACAAGTTAAAAACAATAACGTGAAAGTAAGTATTTCTATGTTTTCATAGATTGTCTTTAATATGAGTGTATTTTGTCTCACTGTGCTGCGAGATCATTCTGCGTTTTAAGGATAAGTTAAAAACAAAATATTAAAAACAAGCTACTATTTTTACATGCAGCGTTGCTTCTCAGGTTTCTTGTTGGAAAATTAGAAAAAAAGTTGTTCAAGACAAATGGGTAAAAAATGTTTAGAGTCAGCTGTGCATTAATCACGGTTTTTAAAGTTCTTGATTTTCCCCGTTTTTCACGACTGTGGGAATTGAGCATTTCTGAGCATGCAGTTATAAAATCGGACTTTCCGAGGCGGTGTTATTCCTCTTCAGACATGAGCTCGTCTTTGCACAGCTGGGTGGAGCAAACAAACACACGTCAAACAACCATTAACCAGCGCTCTTCCCATCTGTGTTTGACACTCAGTTACCTAAAGTGACTTCTTATGTGTGTAATCTGATTAAAGCTGAAGCTCGTCTGCTAACTCTGTGTGTGTGTGTGTGTGTGTGTGTCTCACGAAAGGCAGGTGTGGTTCTCGTTATCACACAAACACACAGTCAGAGTTGTCTCTCACTGAAATACAGCGGACACACACAGAATAACACTACATCGGACGAGTCTCTATGAATTCTCATGAAATCAGTCACACGCAGCACTGATTCACACCACGCTTCACATTACAGCATCCTGAGAATAACACAGAGAACACACACACACCCACTCCTCTGAGACACACACACACACACACACTCCTCTGAGACACACACACACACACTCCTCTGAGACACACACACACACACCCACTCCCCTGAGACACACACACACACACACAGACAAACACACACACACCCACTCCCCTGAGACACACACACACACACACACACACACTGAGGTAAAACAGAGGGATATTTATAGCTCAATGTTCACATGACATTTACTCTAACTTACAAAGATTCATATTCAAGAATCATATTACAGTTCTTCTTGATTGCTAAAACACTATACTCAGGCTTTTGAACTAAAATTTCAAAACCATAATGCCATTTTTTTTTAAAAGGACACTTCTTGTGTCCCCGTAAAACAAAAGGCTTAAAAAACATACAAAACAGTGTTTTATGAAATTCAAAAATTGGCAGCAGTTTCCTGTGAGGGGTAGGTTTAGGTGTAGGGTGATAGAAAATACAGTTTGTACAGTATAAAAACCATTACGCCTATGAAGAGTCCCCGTAAACTCCAAGTGTGTGTGTGTGTGATTCTTTTCATTCGCTCACAGGCTTGTTGAACTCCAGAAGGAGAACATGTGCATCCGTTATGCTCCACAGACACAAACATACACCACTGATGGAGAGAAACACACGCTGATGGGAGCCTGCCATATGTCCACACACACACACACACACACACACACACACACACACACATACACACACTCGATGCAGTGAGACAGTATCACACACACACACACTACAGCAGAGGCCTGTAAACAATGATTCAGAGAGCAGAGAGTGTGAGTTTTTACACTCGATTCGATCACTCGTCTGAATCTGACTGGAGCTCCACAGTAAGCACAAGCAGAAGCAACGAAAGCCTTCAGGACAGGGAGAAGAGGACGAGTCCGGAGGAGCAAAATCTGAACACCAGAGAAACTCACTTCACAAACTGGGGCAGAGCTCTCAGTTACAGCTCACTGCAGTCATAAGCAGAGGAAATATCGCTTTACACTGACAGACAGACAGATGGATGGATATCACCGGCTCGTCTAATGGCTCCTCAGAGAGCAGAATCATATTCCAGACGCTCAGCGTCACACCTGATGTTTATGGTTTTATCATGACAGGTTATGAATGAGACGCTTTGAGAGATTAGATTGAGTTGGGCAGCAGTTGTGAGGGTCTTATAAAGGGTTTATTTGGTTATTTCAGTGTTCAGTAAGTAACTGACTTTGACAAAAGGCATTAAAAACAGTATGCCACGTCTGAAATGTAATTAGTAATAATTACATATGAATTAGTATTCATTTCAGTTTCAAACATTTTCATACCATTGCACAATTTTCAGCAGAAGGTTTGATTTCACAATAATCATCAGGTAAACATTTATTATATTATTTACACCTTGAATGTACAATATATAAAAGTTCTTAATAATCCAAATAATTTTGTTTCATGAAAAATCATAAACTAATCTTAATAATCTTTCAAATTTGATTAGGCCTACCTAAACTAACCTTCCACATCATAAAAAGGTTGATGAAGGTCAGACTGTGTGTGTGTGTGTGTGTGTGTGTGTGTGTGAGAGAGTGTGTGTGTGTCTGTGTCGACGGGTTCAGTGAGAGTCCGACGGCTAAATAAAGCTCTCGGCTGTGAGTGTGCGACTTAAACCGGATTCTCACTCTCACGTTACCTGTGTCAGACTCACACCTGTTCTCTCAGGAGACGCCGTCAGGTGTGTGTAATCCAGCCCTCACCTTCACAATGTAGTGTTTCTGTTCACCTGCGCTTTCACAAACACACCTGCACTCTGCCTTCAGGCCAGCTGCACGAGAACTCCATCAACAGAGCACCTTTACATCAAGATCTGTGATCTCAAACTGGAACAAATAATCGTACGAAGCATTTTAAGGCAAGCTATGATAGGGTTCCTGTCATGGATCAGCATTACGTGTCCGAGAAAGCAATCCCAGAATGCACTGCAAGCTCAGAGAAAAATAAAATCCATCCAAGGTGATGCAAAAAGACAGAGAAGCTAAACTAAACTTCAATGTCATAAAAATGTCCAAGATGTCACAAAGAAAACAATCATTAATGTAAATGACATTGACAAGGACGTGTGAGACGATCATTAAAAAAGTTAATAAAACATTTTCTTAAAAAAAAGTTACTTAAAATGTAACCTATAAAAAAATTAATAAATGTAATTCTGAAAAATAGGGAGAAAAATTCAGAAATTAAAACCATTCTGAAAATATAATATTCTGAAAATGAATTTAATTCTAAAAAATATATATCTGAAAAATATTTTCAGAAATTAAAACATAATTCTGAAAATATAATATTCTCAGAATTATATATATATATATATATATATATATATATATATATATATATATATATATATATATATATATATATATATACACACACA
>NW_015505415.1:1076553-1088766 GCF_001515645.1 Sinocyclocheilus grahami | reverse complement strand
ATATATATATATATATATATATATATATATATATATAAATTATTAATTAGATTTATTTATCACTTTTTATTATAATAATTGCGATATAATGATATACATATATACTGTATATAATCAGTGTTACTTTTAAAAATAATGCATTACAATATTGCGTTACTCCGTAAAAAAGTAACTAATTACATTACTTAGTTACTTTCTATGGAAAGTAATGCATTACGTTACTTTTTAAATCTGGACAGGGCTTGCTTGTTTGCTTTTAAAATAAAAAAGTTATATTTTTGGCAAATATAAAAGCCTTTTCACACCAAAAGTGAAATGAATGCGCCTCAGGCTGAAGGGAAAGTACAGTAGAATGCAGAAGAAGACATTTCAACACTTCAGCAATAAACAAAGACACACAGATGTTCGTCTAGAGTAATGTGTGATTATTAGTACGCTTGAACTGCATCATCGAAGATCAGAAGCTAATAGAATGGGATTAAATACATAAAGCATATTTGTGTTGTTTAACATTTAATTATTGCAGGTTTGCGTCATATTCTGAGTTGCATTATTTTTATTCATTTTGAGGAATATTGAATCTGTTTTTGTGAGTGAGATGAATTAATGCATATTCATATTTATTTTAGAGCTACAGTAACATCTTCTGATTTCTGTCACCATGGCAACACCAGAGCTGTCAATCAATAAAATGGAAACAAAAGTAACTTGCGTTACTTATTTGAAAAAGTAACTCAGATATTCTCTTGTAAATTAAAAAGTAATCCGTTACTTTACTAGTTACTTGAAAAAAGTAATCTGATTACGTAACTCGCGTTACTTGTAATGCGTTACCCACAACACTGTATATATTTATTTGTTTCATTTTTACATAGATTTTTTTATTTGTTTTTCAGTTGAATTGTGTTTCAAGTTCAAGGATATCTGCTGTTAAAGTGTTTTTTTAACTCAATAATTGAATGATGTTTCCAAAGCCAAAAGAATCATCATGCTACATAATTTTTCAATATTGACCAAAACAATTGTGATTACAATTTTTGCCATAATCAAGCAGCTCTAATATTTGCATTGTACATATAAATTGGTTTTGACAGTCGACACACAAGTCCAAACTATCCCGTCGTTCCCTACGGCCAGTCGCTCTCCGTTACCCAGCATGCTCTAATTCCTGCACAGACCGATCGCTCGACGTGCTGCTGCAAACACTGGACACATCTCCAGTCCAGACAGAGACGTCACATTGGTGCACTCCTGTGTTTGTCTGAATCACAACCAACACACGTCATCAGCATAATGACCTTCATCGTTTGCATGCACATTCTCTTCCGTCAGATGCATTTGTAGTGATTCTGCACAGCAATTACATTTCATTAATTCTCATGCATGACCAAAATCTCGTCTGTATATTGATTTATGCTCATTTGCATAAAACGTGCATTAAGAATCTCTCTCAAAAACATGTTTCTGCCTGCATGTTGCAGCTCTTATTGGAAGTAATCTTTCATTTTAAACAAGCAGATATATATGAATATCCAGTGTTTACATAACTGCACAATTCCAATTCATATCATATTAATCAGGATAAGTGTGCATGTAAATAAGATCAATATAACAGTTGCATGTGAACTTACTGACGCACATGAATGGACATTCAGCTCATGTTCGGCTTGAACACAAACTAATGTCAGAAACACCAGGATGTTTGGCTGTGAGAACAGAATCCGACAGAAGGGTTATCCAGTCAAAACAACACCAAAAATGACTGAGAATATATTTAATACTACTCATGTTCTGGGCGAACTGTGCATTAACTGTGTGTTTTCCTCAAACATGGACACACATTTAGTCTCATTAGATCAGAGACAATCCATAAAAATGAGATTTGAAGCACAAATAGCCAGAACCCCATCAGACGATCAAAAAAGTTTTTATGCTTTTATTCAATTTGTCACTGAACACTTGATTGTAATTGGTCAGCGGTGTCCTTCCACACTCAAATACTTCTGTATAATGATGCTGAACTGTATAATTGACTGTCATCAAAATTGACACTTTAACCAAATTGTTTGTAAAATGTTTTGCTTTCTTGGAAGAAACGTCTCATGAAGACACCGTCTCCCAAGGTGCTGTTAGAGAAGACAGCTGCCTGCGTCCATGACATATTGTCAGACAGAAGCAAAAATAAACCTAAAACACGACTGAAATAGCCTCTTTATGCTCTTCTGCACGCCGACTAAATATTCACATTTAAAACCACACTCATGCTGCATCAATACAGCAGTAAGATATGTTAAATACATCAGAATATAAACAACAAAAATGTGCTAAGCAAAACCCAACAGTGCATTAAAGGAATAGTGCACCTAAAAATATAAAACTGCTGAAATTGTGTTCACCCTCAATCCATCGAAGATCAGGATGAGATTGTTTCTTCATCAGGTTTGGAGAAATGTAGCATTGCATCAGTGTCTCAGCAATGGATGCTCTGCAGTGAATGGGTGCCGTCAGAATGAGAGTCCAAACAGCTGATAAAAACATCACAATAATCCACAGCACTCCAGTCCATCAGTTAACATCTGGAGAAGACAAAAGCTGAAACACATCCAGCATTAAGACGCTTTAACTCAAATACATAGAGTCTATAATCCACAATAACTCTTCCTCCAGTGAAAAAGTGCATCTGCTGTTGTCTCTCACATCAAAATCCAGCCACATATGTGTTTAGAGCTGTTTAAACGCTGCTTGATCTGTGCAGATTTCTCTCCTGATTCACACCAGAACTTATTATGGATATAAGAGTTATTATGGATTATAGACTCAATGGTAGTTTAGTTAAAGCGTCTTAATGCTGGATTTGTCTCAGCTTTTGTCTTCTCCAGATGTTAACTGGTGGACTGGAGTGCTGTGGATTATTGTGATGTTTTTATCAGCTGTTTGGACTCTCATTCTGACGGCACCCATTCACTGCAGAGCATCCATTGCTGAGACACTGATGCAATGCTACATTTCTCCAAACCTGATGAAGAAACAAACTCATCCTAAACACTTCGATGATCTGAGGATGAGCACATTTTCATTTTTGGCTGAACTGGGCGCTACTCTGCATAAATATGCCATGGATGATCTAAACATGACTAATGACTCTGTTCATCTAATCTGTCTGGATTCAAAATTAGTCCTAACGAACTGCTGTCTCAGCTCATCTGAAAGCACTGATTAATTCATTAGAGTTCATTTAGCCCAAAATGTCTCCAGCATTTCTGTTTCACGAGAAAGATAAAGCAACAATTACACAGTGAAATATTTTTGAGGAAGTCTGTTCAATGCATTCAATGACGTTTAATAGTTACATTGCAGTCTCTATATGCAACTGTACTCCTAAAATGTTCTTATTGAGTTATTAGTTACACTGTATAAATAGTACATGACATGAACTAAAGGCTACAACAATCCACTTCTGATTTTCATGGGGTGTTTGAGATGAACAAGAGGATTTTGCTCAGTCTGATCTCGTAGATTCTCAATGTCGAGTCTGAAGGAGGTGTTACCCATCCATCATTCATCACGCATTAGAGCACAATAACACCGTCAGACGCCTCACAACCCATCCGCCGGTGCTTTAAACACAATGACTTGCATTTTTAATGGACACTGCTATTATTCTCCTACAGTGCTGTTTTCAGTCCATCTGCATTCAAGAGAAAGAAGTCAAACAAAACAGTCACATGACAATACAAAACCCACTCTATTTACTTTCCTATTTCATGTTCCTGGTCTTACTGCGAGTGATTCATTGTTGACATTACCCTACGACTTCTTCATCAGAACTTGCTCTGTCGCTAAACGACTTTGCTTTTCTGTTGACGTCATCAGTCCCTCAGCGCATGCTGCGAATTATAGGCACTAAACACAGCAATCAAATGTGCGCAGAGTGATTGAGCTTTCTCCAATAGCAACCTCTGAATTCAATCACATGTCCAGCTTCAGTGTCTAATGTACTCGGGCCGGAGCGGATCGATGGGACGCACAGAAAACTTCACTTTCCCATCCTGCTTCTTCACTCGTTAGTTCACTGCATTGTGTGAAGCTCTCAACCGTGACATATGACACTGCGATTAATATTTAATCGGAGGTTTCTGTTATGCAAGCAGAGTTTTTAGCATTCGCGTGGCACAACACTCTCACCGCCAATGATCAACATTTATTTTGAAAGATGAAGCTCGCGATTATGGTAAAGGGCGTTACATTTCCGACGAGTGCTTGCGGTGTTCGGCCAATCACAATGCACTGGGTCAGCTGGCCAATCAGAGCAGACTGCGCTTGTCGGAAGGAGGGGCTTTGTAGAAAACGAAGCGTTTGAGAGAGGCGGGGCATAGAGGACCTACAATAATGTACAGTATTTGAGAAATAATGTGTTTTTTGAACATTAAAGCATGTCAACATATTCTGTTACACCAAATACACAAAATAATGATCTTTAAAAAAGCATCATATGACCCCTTTAAAACAATAACCTGATTAACAGTTTCTAAATCTACCGATAGCCATACCAGCCTTGTTAGTCCACTAAAAACACTATCAGCCAAAAACAACATGACCACAGACTCAAAAACCATGACTGCAACTATTCATTTTACATTATTAATCAATTTGTCATTGCACACTAGGCGTGATCTCCGTCTGTCCTTCGTTAAATCGGGCGTCCCTCGTCTCGTCATTAGTCACTGATCTCCAGGGAATCTCCTGTGATTCATCATATTAATGACACGACAGCATCACATCATGTTGCCGTAGTAACCAAGACACACACACACACACACACACTTCCAGAGTGTCCGTTCCAATCCACATGGATTTACCAGAATAAAACCACTGGAATGCAACATAATCTAATCTTTAATAAATACAAAGAAGTAAAGCAATTTTGACATTTCTGTTAGTTTACAACTTTTTTTTGTCAAACTGAGCAGACAAATTAGAAAAATCACACACACACACACACAGATATATATATATATATATATATCACAATCAGGGTTATTATAAAAGCTAGAACTGAAACTACATTTAAAATATTTTTTTATTTTAATTTTAATAACACATTTAAATATTAAATATTTGAATAATACTTTTTTTTAATAATTTAATATTTTTACAAATATTTCAGCTAGTTGCCATCACAAAATTTCTTATTTTTGTCCTGATGCACTAAAATAGCTCAAACTAAATTTTAAATAATAAAAAAAAACATACATTTGTACCTGAAATAAGTAAATGTTAATTCAAATAATATATTACATATATATATATATATATATATGTGTACAGGTATATATATATTTAGTAGTTTATATATATATATATAAACTACTAAAAATGGAAAAACATACAACAAAATTACAATAAATTAACTAAAATTAAAATAAAAAATAATTTAAAATATTAATAAAACTAACAGTATCTCAATTATTCTAAAATAATATTTTATAATAATATATTTAATAATATAATATATTATATATATATATATATATATATATAATGTTTCAATCTATCAAGATATTCTACACTTCTGAAACACACAAAACAAATATATCAATGTGTGATAGACTGACTGATTGATAGATAGAATGATAGATAGATAGATAGATGGATAGATGGATAGATTGATTGATTGATTGATTGATTGATTGATTGATAGATAGATAGATAGATAGATAGAATGATAGATAGATAGATAGATAGATAGATAGATAGAATGATAGATAGATAGATAGACAGTAGATAGATGGATAGAGGCTAATAGGTTGGGGTCAGGGGTCAGGACAGGTGAAGGATGCTCTAGAGGCCCACATCAGCACCGCTCCACAGATGCCCGTCTGTCTCCAGCACAGCCCGGTCCTATCACTCTCACTCTGAGCGTCAGGTTTTCACATTTGCATATGTAAATAAGTAAGGTACAGCTAATCACATATTCATGACTCGGACACCGGCGGCAGCGAGAGAGACAGATGAAGGTGTTTACCTGCCCACTGACTGGTTGGCCAGTTGTCGCATTCGGTTGAATTGCTTCTTCATCTTCCTGCAATGTGCGCGTGAATCCCGATGGAAGAAACACCAGCGGACATTCCTCACTTAAAGAACACCCCTCAGGAAATATTCCACGGCTCGGGCCATAACGAACGATTCCTCTTCGGCGTGCAACCATCACCTACAGCGAAAGAAATCGCCAGAGCTCATCATTTGCGCGTTCTGCTCGTCGCTGAGCGCCGGTGACGCGGTGGCGGGGCATTGTGGGTAATGTAGTTCTGTGAGACTGGCTGGCCTACAAAAATAACAAATCGAACTGACATGCAGTTAATAAACTGAAATCACTGTTGTGACTTAACATACTAAAATGCATAAGTTACAGAATATGGTTGTAAAAATAAATAAATAAACAAATAAAATGAAAAAAAAACCAAACACTTCTGCTAATAAAAAATAATTACGCTAACAATGTTGCCATCGTGTGGATGTCGAGAAGAACTGCAGCGTTGACAGAGAAACAAAATTATTTTGGAACGAACGAATGAATTAGTATATTTTAAATATATACATACATTTGGAATGAGTATCATTAAATGGCGATAATCATATCACATACCGTATAATTTCATATAATCATAATTAATAATACTGACTCTTTTTGGCTTCACAGTTATCCAAAACAAGTTCTAAAACCATTTATTTAATTATTTGTAGTCACAGTCTCTCATCGCTTTCTGCTGCAGCGTCATTGGGGGCGTGTCGTCTGCGCAGAAACGTCAGTTCGCGCATGCGCGCTGTGGCGTGTCAGAGAGGCAAGATGGCGGCCCTCAGAGCGGGTCTCCTGACCCGAGCTCTTACTAAAGGAAAAACACCGAGAATCCCAAACATTATCCTCGGAACAAGAGCAGGTGCTGTCTCACACATCTGTTCTTTCGCAGTATGTGAATATACGCTATGAAAGCAGTGTCTTATAGCAGAAAATGAACGATAACCTTCATGTCAAGGCTGCGGAGCTAACATGCTAAGCGTGACAGCGTTTACGTGTTTGTAAACAAATGTAATAAATCGTTAACTGCGTTGCTTTAGGTTTAACTGGTGTTTTGTTTTAACACATTATGTGTTAAATGTCCTCATATGTACGTCGCTTTGGATAAAAGCGTCTGCTAAATGTAAATGCCGTGTTCTAAGTGTGTAGTCCTGTATACTGTATACTATTAATACTACAGGATGTCTTGAATTTTTATTCAGATTACAGGTTTCATTCATTCATATAATTAACCTAGTTAACTAAAATACATGCTTTTATGCGTAGAATGTGTCTGCTTAAAGGTAGTCTGTGTTCTTCTCTCTTGGTTTTGTGTGTAATGTGTTATTATGATCACGTTTGTGTTGTTTTATAGCATCTGGTCCCTCTAAGGACATGTTGCCCGGTTCGTACCCCAGAAGCCCAGAGGAGACGGCGGCAGCAGCCGAGAAATACAACATGACGCTGGAAGACTACAAACCTTATCCTGAGGATGGCATGGGGTGAGAATCTTTCTGAGTGAATGTTTCGTTTGCAGAAAGATGAATGGTTGATGATGTGTTTGCTCTGTTGTGTCGCAGGTATGGTGATTACCCCATGCTTCCGGAGCGATCGCAGCAGGAGAGAGACCCCTGGTATCAGTGGGACCATCCTGATCTCAGGAGGAACTGGGGAGAGCCGGTACGGAAGGATCCTGATCGTTTACTGGTCAAGATGTTCATGTCTTTCTGTCTTCAGTCGCAAAGACATTGAGAAAAACGTTCCAGGATTTGTGACCCTGTCTGTGAAATCCAGGCTAAAGTCTCAAAATCGAATTATGAGATGACAAGCATCAACGTTTGTTTTCAACTATTAATTTCACTCTGATTTCAGTCTTTGACATGGCCCTACTCCGTCGATATTAAAGACATAAAGGTTGTATTTTCACAGAATGTTCTACATCTTTATGTTGAAAACAGTAAATCACAAAAAAAAATGATTTCACAGGCAGGGTCACATATAATGGACTTCAATGGTGATCAACGGGTTGAAGGTTCAAAGTGCAGCTTCAAAAGAGCTCTACACGATCCCAGCCGAGGAATAAGAGTCTTACCTAGCCAAACCATCACTCATTTTCTGAAAAAAACCATAGATGCATGTCTTGCACTGGCTTGACTTCTTCACGCATGACGTAATCCCGTTGGAAAGGCGGACGCACCGACCCAGTGTTTACGAAGCGAACGTGCACAGAAAGTCAAACACCGTTACAAACAACGATGTGAGACGATTTTGAAGTCGGAGGAGAAAATAGGCGCGTTTCCATTACAGATTTGCGCAAAACTTTGGCGATGTTTTCTAAAAAAGTGTTGAGAAATGACGGCGTTTCCATTAACCAATGTTATGCGACTAAAACGTAACCTTTTGCCTCTCGCGATAAGTCATGGCAATGGATTTTGGTGGGATTTTGACAGATTTTGGCTATATTTATTCAAAGGAGGCGTATGCGTGTATCTTTACAGAAGCAGCACAGAGAGCCGCTTCAGAAACATGTGGTGCGGCTGGAATAAACACAAGCATCGTGGCTTAGCAAGCAAGCACTCAGTGGCCGTATCAGAGCCACACTACACCACAGACGTGTGCAGTGTAAACTATCTAAGCATTAATGACAGGGAAAGCCCCTTTATACTGGAGCGCAGCCACGTATTAAGTGTTTCTTGGAGGTTATAGTACATTGAAGAATGATCATATGACTTTTTACATACGCCATGTGACCTGTAAATGCAAAAAAGCCGTTTCCATTGCAGTTTTGCAAATTGTTTATTTTTCGCATTGCCTGAAAAACCACCTCATACGAGCGTAAAAACTTTTTTGCGATATATGGGTGTTTTTGCAAAATTGACGCGTTTCCATTAGGCGTATTTTCAATTTGCAATTTGAAGGGTAATGGAAACCCTTCCTTTCTGAAACGGAGCACACCGACGAAGAGCTGACCACGCGTGACCTTCGTAGACCAGCATTTGTGGTTAAAAAGTATATAAATGTTAATTTTTTTAGAAAATGAGTGATGGTTTCTCTAGATAAGACTCTTATTCCTCGGCTGGGATCGTGTAGAGCTCTTTGAAGCTGCACTTTGAACCTTCAACCCGTTGATCACCATTGAAGTCCATTATATGGAGAAAAATCCTGGCAGTTTTTCCTTATAAACCTTGATTTCTTTGCGACTGAAGACCGAAAGACACGAACATCTTGGATGACATGAGTGAATGATCAGGAGATTTTTATTCTGGAACTGATCCTTTAGCGTTCACCCCATAAACCTTCTTTTGCTTGATGCATCCACACAAGTGATGTCACTGCACATGTGCATTGAACCAATTTTCCAGTTTTGACAGCATGCACATTTTTTTCATGCCGCTCTTCAATTTCATTGAAGAGAGATCTGTGGCATATAATGTTGAAAACACCATAGATGCCTGTTACCGTCAGAATGAGAGTCCAAACAGCTGATTAAAAACATCACAAGTTATCCATGCCACTCCAGTCCATCAGTTAACATCTGGAGAAGACAAAAGCTGAGACAAATCCAGCATTAAGACGCTTTTAACTGAAATACATTGAGTCCATAATCCATAATAACGCTTCCTCCAGTGAAAAAGTGCATCTGCTGTTGTCTCTCACATCAAAATCCAGCCACATATGTGTTTAGAGCTGTTTAAACGCTGCTTGATCTGTGCAGATTTCTCTCCTGATTCAGACTGTTTCATGTCTGATATCTATCTATCATGTCTGTGTTGTAGATGCACTGGGACTTTGACATGTACATCAGGAACAGGGTTGACACGTCTCCGAGCCCCGTGGAGTGGAGGACGATGCGGAACCAGCTGCTGGGGTTCGTGGGCTTCATGCTGCTGATGTTTGGTTTGGGCGAGATGTTCCCCTGCTACCAGCCTGTGGTGAGTAAAGGGAGAACATCAAGCTGTGTAGTAGAAAGATAGAAAGCAGGGAAGTGTGTTAATCCTGCACCACGAGCAAGTTAGGAATTGCACATTTCTTAGCAGCTGAAACTGTTTGCAACTAATTGCATACTTCAATCGTAAAGTTTTAGTATTTCTGTTGTTGTTTCCAGGCTCCTAAACAGTATCCTTACAGCGAGCTGTATCTGGAGAGAGGCGGAGATCCTGAGAAACAACCAGAACCGCTCAAACATTATGAGATCTAATGCTAGAATCCTCTCTGTTCCGTAACTTGTGCATAATTCTGTCTCTAATAAAGTTAATTTAAATGTGATGTGTTGGGTTTGTCTTTTCTTACCTGAGACCTTAAACTGTCATCAGCCTTTCGTTATGTGAAGCATAATAACATTATTTTCTAAATTAAGAGAGCTTCTGTTGTTTTATGTTAGACGAGTGTCTATTGTTCAGATGTACGCTAGTTGTATGCGTTCATTTCTAGTGCTGTCAAACGATTAATCGCATCCAAAATAAAAGTAAATCATTTTTGTATTTATAACATTTTTGTTTGCATAATATATGTGTGTACTGTGTATATTAATTATGTATATATTAATACACATACACTACCATTCAAAAGTTTGGGGTCAGTAAAAAAAAAAATTTTTTTTTAAAAGAAATTAATGCTTTTATTCAGAGAGGATGTGTTAAATTGATCAAAAGTGATAATAAAGACATTGTTATAAATAAACGCATTTAAGAATGATTTCTGAAGATCATGTGACACTGAAGACTGGAGGAATGATGCTGAAAATACAGCTGCGCATCACAGAAATACATTACAGTTTAACAGATATACACTTAGAAAACCATTATTTTAAATGGCAAAAATATTTCACAATATCACTCTTTTTCTGTATTTTTTGGTCAAATAAATGCAGCCTTGATGAGCAGAAGAGACTATAATTGAAGTCTTATAATTTTATATTTAATATAAGTTATATAAAAATATACATAAACATTTTTCTTAAATATATACATGCATGTGTGTGTATTTATATATACATAATAAGTATACACAGTACACATATATTATGTAAACAAATTTTTATTTTTATTTTGGATGGATTAATCGTTTGACAGCACTATTAATTTAATATTTTATGTTTTACTTTTAATGATTTTATTTTCAATAGTTTTTTAAAATCTTTTTATGTCTGATGGGAGGTCAGTAGTCAGTGCTTGAACTAACATGTCTAAATAAAATGCAGTTAATAAGAACAACATTAACAAACAATATAATTGTATATAATTTGGATGTATAGCTTTATTTTATTTTTATTTATTTATTCACTTTTGACCCAGGAAAATCTACATGGGCGATGTTGGCTTAATTTAGTTTTAGTGAATAATTACGTTTTTATTATTTAATATTTAATTCAATAATTTTTACTTTAAGCGATGTTGGCATTAGTAGAAAGATACAAATCGTTTCGTAAAATCTGTCCCTCGCCGGATGCCGTACTGGACTACAACTCCGCCCCGGACTACATTCCCCATGAGTGACGCGCGAGTAGCGCCGCTAAACCCTCAGCAACACACAAACGAGACTAATAATCACAAACAACCGTAAGTACACACACAACACTTACTGTGATCTGACGTTTTTAAGATCAACTCGAGATCTTGTGATGCTTTATTGCGTGTGTTTGGAGCGGTTAGGTTAATGCTAACGCTAACAGCAGATAATCAGGAATAAACAACTGTGATTATAAACATATACTTCTGCTCTATAGAAACTCCACACGATATTTATTACACATCTAGTTTATAAAGATGCTAAATTAATTTGAGACTATATATAATACGAATCTGAGACATGATATCTGCATATGCATGAGTTTAGTGCTGCTGTTTTAGAGATTTCTGTTGAGGGTAAATGTGTTAGCATTTTTGTTGTTACTTTTATTTAACGTGAAGTTAAGTCACTTTCAGCTTCTTTAGGCTGATCTGACGTTGTTCATGTAGATGTTAGACTCTGACATTAGGAATTAGAATTCATGGGAGACGTTATCTCGTTAGAGGTGACAGGTGAGTCTCAGATCTGTGTTCTTTTCTCTTCAGGGTTTGTGAGGAAGATGAGGGTGAAGGAGATACTCAGGGCTGCGACACAGGCGTGGAGTCCTGCGATGAAGCACCCCGCGTACCTGGCCTTAGGTAACTGTGCAC
>NW_015505415.1:1070392-1075504 GCF_001515645.1 Sinocyclocheilus grahami | reverse complement strand
TGTGTGTGTGTGTGTGTGTGTGTGTGTGTTTTCACCTGTGTGTGTGTGTGTGTGTGTGTGTTTTCACCTGTCAGCTTGTGTTTGTTTTATTCAAAGCGCATCCAGAATGCTGGAGTGATCTGGTCTTCTTCACTGTCTCGTGTCTGCAGGAACCGCAGCGCAGCAGCTGGATGCATCCTTCAACACCAGCGCCGCTCTGGAGATCTTTGAGATGGATTTCGCTGATACATCCATGGACATGAAGCTCAGAGGAACTCTGCCCACTTCCAACAGGTCAGTTATTCACATACAGGTGAGGAAATTATATGTTATACAGTAAACCATTTAAAAGTTTGGGGATTTTATAATGTTTTTGAGTCTGCTCTGCTCACAAAGGCTGCATTAATTTGACCAAAAATACTATAAAATTGTAAAATATTATTTAAATTTAAAACATTGTTTTCTATGTGAATATCTGTTAAGGTGTAATTTATTTCTGTGATACGCTGCTGCATTACTCCAGTCTTTTCAGTGTCACATGATCTTCAGAAATCAGTATAATATGCTGATCTGCTGCTCAAGAAACATTTCTGATTATTATCAATGTTGAAAACAGTCATGCTGCACAATATTTTTGTGGAAACCGTGATGCATTTTATTTTTCAGGATTCACAGATGAATAGAAAGTTCAAAAGAACAGCATTTACTTGAAATAGAAAACGTTTGTAGCATTGTACATTTACATTTATTCATTTAGCAGACGCTTTTATCTAAAGTGACTTACATTTGCGATTCATCATAAAGAGGCAAATAAACACAGGAAGTGCTCGTGATACAAAGTTTCAGACATTGTACATTGGAAGTTCTATATGCATCCTTGATGAATTAAAGTATTAATCTTACTGAATCTTAAAAACTGAAAATTAAACTGAAAATGCAAAACAACCTTCCATCCTAGCATTGTGGCCATGACTTTTGCACAGAAAAGCACGTCTCACATTCTCTTCAGAATATATAGTGTAGTCAGTGCGCTCATCTGAAGGTGTGAGGTATTTCTGATTGTCTAGATGATGACTGGGTGTGTTTGGATGTTTATTACGATCTCTCTCCACACTGAACTGTACAGAAAACATTCAAAAACTTCCTCTGAGTTTTGACATGAAGTGGTGGAGTTACAGCAGCAGTTTGTTGACGTCTCTTCCTTGAAAGTGAATGTAGTTTTATATTAATAGCATCTTCCCCCGGCGGCGATTGAATAGCAGAAATCTTTAGTTTAGAGAGGAGAATGAGGCAGACGCGTCGTCATCACCTCTGTGTGATCTAACACACACAAACACACCGGTTTAGGTGTAAGGTGATAGAAAATACGGTTTGTACAGTATAAAAACCATTACGCCTATGGAATGTCGTGTGTGTGTGTGTCAGGTTTCACAGTCTGATCTGGGTGGCGTTTGATATGGAGGTGAAGGGCTCGTCCGGTCGGCTCATCGGAGGCAGTGAGAGCGGAACCGTGAGCGTCTTCAGCCCCGACGCTATTCTCAGCGCGGGAGAGGACGCCGTGATCGGACAGTCCAACAAACACACGGGCCCCGTGCACACACTCGACTACAACCGCTTCCAGGTACAGCCCAGACTCTCGCTTCAGATCCGATCACATCCGCTGATGCTTTCACAAACACACATGTGTGTTTCCTCCGCATCAGAGTAACATCATCGCCTCCGGAGCCAGCGATTCAGAAATATACATCTGGGACTTGAACAACTTCAGTAATCCCATGACGCCGGGCGCAAAGTCACAGGTATGAATGTGTTTGTGTGGAACTTAGGCCTGGGCGATAAAACGGTATCGATATTTATCGACGGTACACCTTCTTCGATGACGATATAAAAAATGTTCGATATAGTACACGATATAGGCACGTGCTCTGAGTGACGCAGACAGCACACACAAACACAAACACATGCTGAGTGCTGTGCTGCCTGTGATGAGGAGATTGTGAATAAAGAATGAATATTAGTCGAGTTTAAAATAAACATTTGCATTTGACTGTTATGTGTGCATCAGTGGAGCACGAGATGTGGTGATGATGATGCAAGTGACGTTGTTGTATTTTAATGTTTTGTCAGTCTAGCCCACGAGACGCGCCGCTGCTGCGTTATTCATTCAAAATATTAGAGGAATATAGAAGCTCAATTTTTCAGTGTCACATGATCTTCAGAAATCAGTATAATATGCTGATCTGCTGCTCAAGAAACATTTCTGATTATTATCAATGTTGAAAACAGTCATGCTGCACAATATTTTTGTGGAAACCGTGATGCATTTTATTTTTCAGGATTCACAGATGAATAGAAAGTTCAAAAGAACAGCATTTACTTGAAATAGAAAACGTTTGTAGCATTGTACATTTACATTTATTCATTTAGCAGACGCTTTTATCTAAAGTGACTTACATTTGCGATTCATCATAAAGAGGCAAATAAACACAGGAAGTGCTCGTGATACAAAGTTTCAGACATTGTACATTGGAAGTTCTATATGCATCCTTGATGAATTAAAGTATTAATCTTACTGAATCTTAAAAACTGAAAATTAAACTGAAAATGCAAAACAACCTTCCATCCTAGCATTGTGGCCATGACTTTTGCACAGAAAAGCACGTCTCACATTCTCTTCAGAATATATAGTGTAGTCAGTGCGCTCATCTGAAGGTGTGAGGTATTTCTGATTGTCTAGATGATGACTGGGTGTGTTTGGATGTTTATTACGATCTCTCTCCACACTGAACTGTACAGAAAACATTCAAAAACTTCCTCTGAGTTTTGACATGAAGTGGTGGAGTTACAGCAGCAGTTTGTTGACGTCTCTTCCTTGAAAGTGAATGTAGTTTTATATTAATAGCATCTTCCCCCGGCGGCGATTGAATAGCAGAAATCTTTAGTTTAGAGAGGAGAATGAGGCAGACGCGTCGTCATCACCTCTGTGTGATCTAACACACACAAACACACCGGTTTAGGTGTAAGGTGATAGAAAATACGGTTTGTACAGTATAAAAACCATTACGCCTATGGAATGTCGTGTGTGTGTGTGTCAGGTTTCACAGTCTGATCTGGGTGGCGTTTGATATGGAGGTGAAGGGCTCGTCCGGTCGGCTCATCGGAGGCAGTGAGAGCGGAACCGTGAGCGTCTTCAGCCCCGACGCTATTCTCAGCGCGGGAGAGGACGCCGTGATCGGACAGTCCAACAAACACACGGGCCCCGTGCACACACTCGACTACAACCGCTTCCAGGTACAGCCCAGACTCTCGCTTCAGATCCGATCACATCCGCTGACGCTTTCACAAACACACATGTGTGTTTCCTCCGCATCAGAGTAACATCATCGCCTCCGGAGCCAGCGATTCAGAAATATACATCTGGGACTTGAACAACTTCAGTAATCCCATGACGCCGGGCGCAAAGTCACAGGTATGAATGTGTTTGTGTGGAACTTAGGCCTGGGCGATAAAACGGTATCGATATTTATCGACGGTACACCTTCTTCGATGACGATATAAAAAATGTTCGATATAGTACACGATATAGGCACGTGCTCTGAGTGACGCAGACAGCACACACAAACACAAACACATGCTGAGTGCTGTGCTGCCTGTGATGAGGAGATTGTGAATAAAGAATGAATATTAGTCGAGTTTAAAATAAACATTTGCATTTGACTGTTATGTGTGCATCAGTGGAGCACGAGATGTGGTGATGATGATGCAAGTGACGTTGTTGTATTTTAATGTTTTGTCAGTCTAGCCCACGAGATGCGCCGCTGCTGCGTTATTCATTCAAAATATTAGAGGAATATAGAAGCTCAATGCAAGAAGATCTTAATTAGGTTAAAACCGAAACCAAGCCATTCACACAGAACACATATTCAGCACATTTTTAGACGGACGGCTGTGGAGGAATTTTGGCCCACTCTTCTGTAAGGATGGTTTTCCTACGGTGGTTCAGGCTGTAGGATTGCCGAATGACTAAAGAAACGTTATCAGCACGATGGTATAAAACTGTACATTTCTAGTCTATTACCACCCACTGCCACTTATACCAACGACGGAAATAAGCGCAGTTAGAATAGCTACATATGTGGGAGAGCGTTGCTATTGTGTGACTATTGTATTGCAATAGGTAACACTTTAAGATGAACCTTGAATCAAGACTAGTTAGCACATAATTAATAATTGAAATGGTTTAATAACAATATTTTGTTATGGTTACACTTGAATTGGTTACAAAATAGATGAAGGATGGTAAAGCATAGTTAATTGTACCCAACATGTAAAATATTACCTGAGAGAAAGAGATAGAGAGAGGAAGAAAAAGAGGGAGAGAGGGCAGAGACCCAAGAAGAGAGCCAGCCAAGGAAAGAGACAGAGCAACAGTTACAGTCCTCTTTTATCCCTTCCTTGACCATGTGACTAAAAACCAAATGTGAGACATTCAAACTGACCAATCAGCAGATTATAACTTCACCCACTGGGCAAGAGGTGTGACAATTAGCAGACCCCCGGTGTATACACATGTTGGCCTACAGGCCTTGATCACTATCAGCACCTCTGTGCCTTCAGGAATTCCAAATGGCCCTTTTGTTACTGAAGATAGGTTTGGGACAGGAAAGCAAAAGTCTTTGATAATTTTTGACCTTACAATATTATAATGGGTGTCTAAAGGGGTATAGATAGATATGTGAGATTGTTATATATTAATATTATAATGAATGGCTAATTAGGCAGAGAGATGTATGAGGTCGTTAAATATTAAAATATATATATTTTAATATTACAGTGGATGGCTAAATGGGTATAGATAGATATATGAGATTGTTAAATTAATATATATATTTTAATATTATAAAGGATGGCTAAATGGGTATATATATATACTGTATGAGGTCACAAAATATTAAAATGAATATATTTTAATATTATTTTGTGTGGCTAAACGGGTGTGTGTCTGTCTGTCTGTGTGTGTGTGTCTGTCTGTCTGTGAGTGTGTCTGTGAGTGTGTCTGTGAGTGTGTCTGTGAGTGTGTGTCTGTGAGTGTGTGTCTGTGAGTGTGTGTCTGTGTGTGTGTGTGTCTGTGTG
>NW_015505415.1:1069860-1070276 GCF_001515645.1 Sinocyclocheilus grahami | reverse complement strand
TGTGTGTGTGTGTGTGTGTGTGTGTGTGTGTGTGTGTGTGTGTGTGTGTGTGTGTGTGTGTGTGTGTGTGTGTGTGTGTGTGTGTGTGTGTGTGTGTGTGTGTGTGTGTGTGTGTGTGTGTGTGTGTGTGTGTGTGTGTGTCTGTGAATGTGTGAGTGTGTGTGTGTCTGTGAATGTGTGTGTGTGTGAGTGTTTGTGTTTCTGTGAATGTGAATGTGTTTGTGTGTGTCTGTGAGTGTTTGTGTGTGTCTGTGAGTGTTTGTGTGTGTCTGTGTCTGTGACTGTGACTGTCTGTGAGTGTGTGTGTGTGTGAGTGAGTGAGTGTGTGTGTCTGTGAGTGTTTGTCTGTGTCTGTGTGTGTGTGTGAGAGCGTGTGTGAGAGCGTGTGTGAGAGCGTGTGTGAGAGCGTGTGTGAG
>NW_015505415.1:1066681-1069466 GCF_001515645.1 Sinocyclocheilus grahami | reverse complement strand
GTGTGTGTGTGTGTGTGTGTGTGTGTGTGTGTGTGTGTGTTAGCCGGCAGAGGACGTGAGCGTGGTGGCGTGGAACTGTCAGGTGCAGCACATACTGGCGTCTGCAAACCCCAGCGGGAAGGCCATCGTCTGGGATCTGAGGAAGAACGAGCCCATCATCAAAATCAGTGACCACAGCAACAGGGTGAGGACATGCACAGCCATCCACTCTGAGGATCGAGTGAATCTGTGGCTCATATTTCACCACAACATCCTAAATAAACACAAGAGTTTATATTTCGCAAGGAAAGGAAGCCGGTTTTTAGGAGTACAGTGGACTTATTTTCATGACATTTAAAATAAAATCAGTGCAATTGTACTTTAATTGTACTGAAAAATTAGTGTTTACGATTGTCATTTTGCATTATTGACACACTATTTTCTTAATTAATGCTGTACAGTTGCTTTGACACAATCAGTATTGTTAAAAGCTCTATATAAATAAAGGTGACTTGACTTGACTTTATACATAAAATAGATACACTTATAGATAGGTAGATAGATTTTAGTGTAGTTTAGAAATCTAATTCTCATTACTGTATGTGTGTGTGTATGTACTTATATACAGTGTGTATACAGTGTATATATATATATATATATATATATATATATATATAATTTTTTTTACAGTAATGGGAATAAGATTTGGTAATGAGAATCTGGGCAGAAAATGTGTGTTCAATTGTCATTACAGTAGTCTCAGAATATCTTAATGTCTCTAAAATTAGGCATAATATATATGATTATTAAACTATAGAATAAATTATAATAATATAATAAAAATAAAATGTATTTTTGTATAATGTATTATTTTTAGTATATATATATATAATGTATAATAATGTAAATATATATGCATTATTGTTATTAAACTGTTGAATAAATAATAATAATAATAGAATATAACAAATAATAAAGCTTATTTATTATAAATAAATTGTATTATTATTTGTTTGTTTAATTTAGTAGATCTATAACATTATACAATGAATAAAATGTAAAAAATAAAATGTAATAAGATTTTGTGTTTGCATTGTGGTAATGAGAATCTGGGAGGAAAATATGTGTTTAATTATCCTGAATATAGTTTCACAATGTCTTGATCCTAAAATGAGTCCTACATTTTTATGCATTTTTAGCCTTAATGTAATATGCAAAAGAGGTTTATATAAAATAATATATTACGGATACAGATTGTTGGTTTTATTTCCTGGGAGTTTTGATGAGATTCACTAATGTTTAGATCCATTATGCAGTGAAGTCAGTTAATTCATCTGGAATTTGTGACCCTGCAGCACAAAAGCAGTGTTGAGTCGCTGGGGGATATTTGTAGCAATAGCCAACAATACATTGTATGGGTCACAATTATACATTTCTCTTTTATGCCAAAAATCATTAGGATATTAAGTAAAGATCATGTTCCATGAAGATATTTAGTAAATGTCCTACCGTAAATATATCAAAACTTAATGTTTGATTAGTAATATGCATTGCTAAGAACTTCATTTGAACAACTTTAAAGATGATTTTCTCAATATTTAGATTTTTTTGCACCCTCAGATTCCAGATTTTCAAATATTGTCCGATCCTAACAAACCATACATCAATGGAAAGCTTATTTATTCAGCTTTCAGATGATGCATAAAACTCTATTTCGAAAAATTGACACTTAAGACTGGTTTTGTGCTCCAGGGTCACATTTAACGCTTTCCTCTCTCTCAGCATTTTTTGAAAAAAGTTTTTGATGATTTTCACTAAAGTTTGATGGCCTCCAGTATATTTTGCTGTATGAATATTTGAATATGCAATGCACCAAAATAAAGATCAGAGCCTCTACTTTTAAACAAAAATTGTTCCATTTTATTCTAGCTTAAAGCATTCTTTTTTTATCAACACTTGAACGTATGTAGGTTTCATAAAAATGCATAATTTTGAACAAAAAGGCGAGAAAATCAAATTTTTATCAAAAACTACATCTGGATAATATTCAGTATGATTATCAAAGCATAATCCATCAATACCTCCAAAGCTTGCACAGACATATACCACTTCCTGGATCAACATTGTACTCCGTAACATTATGCAGTTTTCATTTATATGCTGTCTATTGCTGATGATCGCATTATTTTTCATATGCATCTGTTTACATAAGAGATCGCTAGTTTCTCCATCCTGTTCATGTGTGTTTTTGTTCGGGAGGTTTTGTACTCGTTCAGAAGACGTGTAATAGCGCCCTCGAGTCTATAACAGTGAAGCGTTTTCTTCTAAAAGACGAGATATCTCGTTAATGGCGGGGAAAGAGTTAAGCTCCAAAACGAGCTTGTGTGACGTGTGTGTGTGTGTGTGTGTGTGTGTGATGTGTGTGTGTGTGTGTGTGTGTGTGTGATGTGTGTGTGTGACGTGTGTGTGTGTGTGGTGTGTGTGTGTGACGTGTGTGTGTGTGACGTGTGTGTGTGTGACGTGTGTGTGTGTGACGTGTGTGTGTGTGACGTGTGTGTGTGTGACGTGTGTGTGTGTGACGTGTGTGTGTGTGACGTGTGTGTGTGTGACGTGTGTGTGTGTGACGTGTGTGTGTGTGACGTGTGTGTGTGACGTGTGTGTGTGACGTGTGTGTGTGACGTGTGTGTGTGACGTGTGTGTGTGTGACGTGTGTGTGTGTGTGACGTGTGTGTGTGTGTGACGTGTGTGTGTGTGTGACGTGTGTGTGTGTGACGTGTGTGTGTGTGGCGTGTGTGTGTGAGACGCG
>NW_015505415.1:1059584-1064290 GCF_001515645.1 Sinocyclocheilus grahami | reverse complement strand
CACCAAAATAAAGATCAGAGCCTCTACTTTTAAACAAAAATTGTTCCATTTTATTCTAGCTTAAAGCATTCTTTTTTTATCAACACTTGAACGTATGTAGGTTTCATAAAAATGCATAATTTTGAACAAAAAGGCGAGAAAATCAAATTTTTATCAAAAACTACATCTGGATAATATTCAGTATGATTATCAAAGCATAAATGCAGTAAATCGCTTCCATCAACACCTGCAAAGCACAGACATCACTTCCTGGATCAACATTGTACTCCGTAACATTATGCAGTTTTCATTTATATGCTGTCTATTGCTGATGATCGCATTATTTTTCATATGCATCTGTTTACATAAGAGATCGCTAGTTTCTCCATCCTGTTCATGTGTGTTTTTGTTCGGGAGGTTTTGTACTCGTTCAGAAGACGTGTAATAGCGCCCTCGAGTCTATAACAGTGAAGCGTTTTCTTCTAAAAGACGAGATATCTCGTTAATGGCGGGGAAAGAGTTAAGCTCCAAAACGAGCTTGTGTGACCAGATGCACTGCTCGGGGATGTTGTGGCATCCAGATGTGGCCACTCAGCTGCTTCTGGCATCAGAGGACGACAGACTTCCGGTCATGCAGATGTGGGACCTTCGGTTTGCCACCTCGCCGCTCAAAGTCCTGGAGAGCCACACCAGGTAGAGATTCACACGAACACTGTGTGGTCCAGCTCATGCCGTTCAGTTCACGAGCGCACTCTTTTCAATCTTCCAGAGGAATTCTGTCCATCTCGTGGAGTCAAGCCGATCCGGAGCTTCTGCTGAGCAGCGGCAAAGACAACCGGATCCTGTGCTGGAACCCAAACACCGGAGAGGTGCGTCAGTCACACCTGCTGCTTTTCTACATTAGATACTTCTATCCTAAGTGACTTGAACTGCATTTAAAGTATACATGTGATCAGTTCGTGCACTGCATAAGAATCAAGCCCCTGGCTTTGATATTGCTAGCATCGTGCTGTACTGTTACGGGTCTCTACTGTGTCATTTTATATGATTAATGTATATATAGATTAATATACAGTATAATATATATATATCTATTTTCAAAGATTAAAATTTTCAAACACGGTATGAACAGCGTCTGTTAAATGACTAAATGTAAATGAAAACGGTACTAAAATAAACATTATTTATTTATTTACTTATTTATTCATTAATTTGTTAAAAAAATTAGACCTGTTAAATTCTACAAAAAATTATTATAAATTTTTTTTATTGTTCAATTATAGAATAAATAATAATATAATGCATAATAAAATGTAATATTTTTAGTATAAGTTAGCGGATCTATTTATTTTGAACTGCATTTAAAGTATACATGTGATCAGTTCGTGCACTGCAATATAATGAAATATAAATTTTTTATTTTATTTTTATTATGATGATGATGATTGTTGTGGTTGTTATTATTAGGAATAGTTGTATTATAAAATTATATAATAAATAATAACATTAATTATTTTAGTATAATTGAACAGATAACATTTTTATTGTTTTATATATATATAATGTGTAATAAAATATACATGATGATGACTATGATTATTATTATTAAATAGAATAAATAATAATAGAAAAATAGAATACAAATAAAATTTATAATTATTTTTAGTATATATAATGTATAATAAAATATATGTATATTATTAAACTGTAGTAATAAAATATAATAAATAAAATGTATTATTTTTTTATTTAATAGATCTATATTATATAATTTATAATAAAATATACATTGTTGTTATTATTAAATTATAGAATAAATAATAATATTATACAATATAAGAATGTATTAAATTTATTATTTTTAGTATACTTTAACAGACCTATTTATGATGATAACACTATAAAATATTAACAATAAAAATAATATAAATTATAAAATAATATTCTAAAAATATAGTATAATTTAACAGACCTATTTATGATGATAATACAATCAAATATAATTAAACAAATAACTTATAAAATAATATTCTAAAAATATATAATAAATCTGTAGTTTGTCAAACAGCTGATTGCCAAGTTTAGTAATGAATAAACCCATAGAGATCCATTAGTGTGGGATCTTTGGATCGCATTGCACGTGTGTAGAGCATCATGCCTCGTCTCTGGTGTTTCAGGTGATTTACGAGCTGCCGACAGGCAATCAGTGGTGTTGAAATCCATCAGTGTGGGATCTTCGGATCGCATTGCACATGCACTGAGCATCATGCCTCGTCTCTGGTGTTTCAGGTGATTTACGAGCTGCCGACAGCCAATCAGTGGTGTTTCGATGTGCAGTGGTGTCCTCGTAACCCCGCCCTCCTGTCAGCCGCATCGTTTGACGGACGGATCAGTGTGTACTCTGTGATGGGAGGACGTCTTCAGCAGCAGCAGCACAGCACGGTGGACCAGGTGAGATTATGGGAACATTTAACCTGCTTTTCTTTGAGGAATGATGATCACATGATCTCTCTCTCTGTTCTTAGATCTCGGCTTCGTTTGACACCAGCGACCCGTTTGGAAGCGGTCAAGCTCTTCCTCCTCTGCAGGCTCCTCAGCCCTCAGTCGAAATCACCATCATCCCTCCGCTAAAAAAGCCACCCAAGTGGGAACGGAGGCCTGTCGGCGCGTCCTTCGCTGTGAGTATTTTAGGGATGTCGAGACGTCTGTTATTTTAAAGGTGACATATCATGAAATCTGACTTTTCCAGGTTGTAAGTGCTATAATCAGGTGCATCTACCAACCAAGGAAACGTGAAAAAGATTAACCCAGTAACTTTGTTTTGGGAAGTCTTTTTCTGCAAGCGTCTGAGAAAACCAGCGCGTCTGATTTCGCTCCCTTGGTGACGTGGCAAAGGGATCTCATTATAATATTACCGCCCCTTAATCTGTAAGTTTACACCCACGGCACAGTTATCCTGTTTTCACAAGCGACAACGGTGTACTAGTCCTAAAGCCATGGTGAAAGTTTGAGCGAAGCATGCTAGCTGTTTTGTGTTTGGCTGCACAGACGAGCACTGAACACTGTTTAGATTCCCAGCCTCAGACTTATTAAAATATAGAATAAATAACTAAATCATATGTAATATATAATACATTTAGTAATTGTATTATAAAATCAACATTTATTATTATTATTATTATTATTAAAATATAGAATAAATAACTAAATAATAATAAATAAATATTATAATAATAATAATAATAAAAAAAATTTTTTTACTAACTTTAATAATTGCAATAATTTTCTCAAACAACTTTTTACCAGGATTAATGAAATCATAGAAATCCATCAGTGTGGGATCTTCGGATCGCATTGCACATGCACTGAGCATCATGCCTCGTCTCTGGTGTTTCAGGTGATTTACGAGCTGCCGACAGCCAATCAGTGGTGTTTCGATGTGCAGTGGTGTCCTCGTAACCCCGCCCTCCTGTCAGCCGCATCGTTTGACGGACGGATCAGTGTGTACTCTGTGATGGGAGGACGTCTTCAGCAGCAGCAGCACAGCACGGTGGACCAGGTGAGATTATGGGAACATTTAACCTGCTTTTCTTTGAGGAATGATGATCACATGATCTCTCTCTCTGTTCTTAGATCTCGGCTTCGTTTGACACCAGCGACCCGTTTGGAAGCGGTCAAGCTCTTCCTCCTCTGCAGGCTCCTCAGCCCTCAGTCGAAATCACCATCATCCCTCCGCTAAAAAAGCCACCCAAGTGGGAACGGAGGCCTGTCGGCGCGTCCTTCGCTGTGAGTATTTTAGGGATGTCGAGACGTCTGTTATTTTAAAGGTGACATATCATGAAATCTGACTTTTCCAGGTTGTAAGTGCTATAATCAGGTGCATCTACCAACCAAGGAAACGTGAAAAAGATTAACCCAGTAACTTTGTTTTGGGAAGTCTTTTTCTGCAAGCATCTGAGAAAACGAGCGCGTCTGATTTCGCTCGCTTGGTGCCGTGGCAAAGGGATCTCATTATAATATCACCGCCCCTTAATCTGTAAGTTTACACCCACGGCGCAGTTATCGTGTTTTCACAAGCGACAACGGTGTACTAGTCCTAAAGCCATGGTGAAAGTTTGAGCGAAGCATGCTAGCTGTTTTGTGTTTGGCTGCACAGACGAGCACTGAACACTGTTTAGATTCCCAGCCTCAGACGAGACGACAGAGCAGTGATTTATTGATTTATTTACTGTATATTGCTGCTGCCACACAGATCTAAAATACACATGTGATTTATTTCCCAGCTGTTTACCTTCACAGACACCTTCACAGACATAACTGGTGTGTGTTTGTAACGTAAACTTGTGTGTGAATGAGAGCTTAGTTTAGTACTCACATGCTGTGACAGCCGCTTTCTGTGCGTGTGCACTCAGAAAACTGTATATCAGAAGTTTAAACTAATATGGTTTAAAACGCATGATTTCAGTGCGATAAACATGATAATCAGAACAAAAACAGATGTGTTTAGCAGGTACGAGCTGTAATGGCGCAGCTCTATTCAGGAAAAGGGGGCGGGGAGCAGCAGCTCATTTAAAGAGACAGGCACGAAAAACAGCGTGTTTCTGCTTCCACTCAAAATAGACATTTTCAGAATGCTATAATAAATGATCTGTGGGGTATTTTGAGCTGAAACTGCACAGACACATTCTGGGGACACCTGAGACTTATATTACATATTGTAAAAAGGG
>NW_015505415.1:1047840-1058784 GCF_001515645.1 Sinocyclocheilus grahami | reverse complement strand
GAGACGACAGAGCAGTGATTTATTGATTTATTTACTGTATATTGCTGCTGCCACACAGATCTAAAATACACATGTGATTTATTTCCCAGCTGTTTACCTTCACAGACACCTTCACAGACATAACTGGTGTGTGTTTGTAACGTAAACTTGTGTGTGAATGAGAGCTTAGTTTAGTACTCACATGCTGTGACAGCCGCTTTCTGTGCGTGTGCACTCAGAAAACTGTATATCAGAAGTTTAAACTAATATGGTTTAAAACGCATGATTTCAGTGCGATAAACATGATAATCAGAACAAAAACAGATGTGTTTAGCAGGTACGAGCTGTAATGGCGCAGCTCTATTCAGGAAAAGGGGGCGGGGAGCAGCAGCTCATTTAAAGAGACAGGCACGAAAAACAGCGTGTTTCTGCTTCCACTCAAAATAGACATTTTCAGAATGCTATAATAAATGATCTGTGGGGTATTTTGAGCTGAAACTGCACAGACACATTCTGGGGACACCTGAGACTTATATTACATATTGTAAAAAGGGGCATAATGTGTCTCCTTTAAGATGTTGCTGTGAGTCTGCGCTCGCTTCTGTCTCCTCCAGTTCGGAGGGAAGCTGGTGATGTTTGAGAGCCCTAAAGTAGCGCCTCAGCAGCAGCCAATCCCGCGACAGGTGCATGTGAGTCAGGTGACCACAGAGACGGCGTTCCTCCAGCGTTCAGCCGAGCTGCAGGCCACTCTACAATCCAGATCCTTTAGCAGCTACTGCCACGGCAAGATCAGGAGTGCCCCGTCTGACGCCGAGCAGGACATATGGAGGTTCCTCATGGTACAAACTTTCACATTTACACACAACTTCTTCTGTGAAGCACACAGGAGTCGGATTCATTCAGTCGCATAGTTAACAGAGGATCAGGATGCATTTACTTGAGATGCAAAATATGTGAAAAACAGATATGAAGTCTGAGAAATTGAACAAAATGATAAATTTCAGAGACTTTTTATAATGTTGGGTAGAACTGCACGATTTTAAATCTATTTGTGATTTTTGGGATAAAAATTATTTTAAAATGTGATTTAAAAAACACTTGTATAAGAATTCTACTACTAATATTAGTAATAACAACAACAATAATATTTATAATAACAATAATGCTAATAAAAATTAAATTAAATTCTTAAAATATTATTAAATAATAATTATTTTTGTAGTATTCATTTCCTTGTCATTATTAGCCTTTTTTATTTTAATAATTATTATTATTGTTAGCTATTTTAATTATTATTATTATTATTATTAATATACTATTAAATTATTGTTGTTGCTCTTGCTGTTATTAGTATTGTTATTTTTCTTTTTATTATTAGTCTTATTTATTATGATTATTATTATTAATAATGTCATTATTATTAGTCTCAGTATTATTTTTACTATTATTATTATTATTGGGGAAGTGGAATGGCTGTATTTAGTGTATTTAGGATTTTAAAATGTGATTTAAAAAAAAACTTGTTTGAAGAGCTTATAGGGCCGCTATGTTGTTGTTATTATTATTATTATTATTAATATAATTATTATTATTATTATTGCTAAATAAAATAAAAACAAAATAAATAATACTTTTGTAATAATTCACTGTAAAATAAAAAATATAGTCCCTGGGAATCGAACCCATAGCCTTGGTGTTGCAAGCGCCATACTTTACTGTTTGAGAGACAGGATTAGAAAATATAGATAATCTTAAAGCTATCATATTCATACTAAAAGCCACAGAACGTCACATTTATGCTCTGAGAACTGATGCACACATCACTTTCAATCAGTCGTTGTTCTGCGGTGTTTCTAACAGGTGAATTTTGAGGATGAGGCGCGTGTGAAGTTTCTGCGGCTGCTGGGCTTCAGTAAAGACGAGCTGCAGAGGAAGGTATCGCATCACAATACAAATCATTACATTCGGGGAGAGCAGGGATAATGCATAATGCTGTTTATCCACTGACACATCTTACCCCACCTCATTAAAATCATTGGAATAATGCTTTTTGGAATGCAATAAAGGAATAATGTGACCTGGAGATATTACACTGACTCCCATAATGACCAAAAAGCAAGTCTTCTGATGATGCTTGGTGAAAAAATCAGACTCAAACGTGTTTGTTTTTGAGTGAAGCTCTAATTCTAACCTCGATTCCTGCAGATCTCAGCGTGTTTGGGGAGGAAGCTTCATCCGAACGGTTTAGACGTGAATGATCTGGCTGAGAAAATGCAGACGCTTTCTGATCAGGTGTGTATTAGGCTTGCCGCGATAGACAGTGTTAAGCCGCAGCACCGGTTACGTCACTTGCCCACCGCGTCACCGACCCCCACCGTCGTTTAGATTTTTTTATAGTAATAAAAATCATTTAGTTCAGTAAAAGAACAGACACTACAATTAAAAACTGAACGCGGCTGCTCAATGCAGCGTGCCGAACGACAGTCGCATCACAGATCAGACTTCATTTCTCCAGCGAGGAGAGCGAGTCGAGCTGACTGACGAGAAGAGCGAGGCGAGACGGACGAGAAGAGCGAGACGACTGACGAGAAGAGCGAGGCGAGACGGATGAGAAGAGCGAGGCGACTGACGAGAAGAGCGAGGCGAGACGACTGACTAGAAGAGCGAGGCGAGACGACTGACGAGAAGAGCGAGACGACTGACGAGAAGGGCGAGGCGAGACGACTGACGAGAAGGGCGAGGCGAGACGACGGACGAGAAGGGCGAAGCGAGACGACGGACGAGAAGGGCGAGACGACGGACGAGAAGGGCGAGGCGAGACGAGACGGACGAGAAGAGCGAGTCGAGGCGAGACGGACGAGAAGAGCGAGGCGAGACGGACGGGGCAGGGCGAGACGAGACGGAGGAGAAGAGAAGGGCGAGATGAGACGGATGAGAAGGGCGAGGCGAGACGGATGAGAAGAGCGAGTCGAGACGAGACGGATGAGAAGAGCGAGGCGAGACGACGGACGAGAAGGGCGAGGCGAGACGACGGACGAGAAGGGCGAGACGAGACGGACGAGAAGGGCGAGGCGAGACGAGACGGACGAGAAGAGAAGGGCGAGATAAATTTGTACCAGTTTGTGGAACATCTAATTGACCTTAAACGTCGCTCAAGGGGCATCCACTCAAAATACTCATTCAAAGGGTGTGTGCAGTCTCCTATAATCTTATGTGCCATCCTCATCACTTGCTGTTCATAATAAAATCTAAGACTTCGCAAGGGAACACCTAACATTTTTGAGCACACATTAACAATACCTTGCAAACTATTTTTGTTCTTTGTAGACGATAAGGAAAACCAACAAATAAAGGAAAAGGACAATATACTTTCAACAAATGAATTTAAAAAAAGTCCTGAGAATGACTCTCTGTACATGAAAGGAATTCAGCTTCCTCAGCACAAACAATCTTTGATTTGACCTTTTAATAATTGCATCTGTGTTTTGATCAAACTTCAGCCTATTATCAATAATCGTTCCTAAATACTTGTATTCCTCCACTACATGAACCTGTGTGTCATTAATGACCACCCTTTGAGGTGCAAGTGTTTTCCTACTAAAACTAATGATCATCTCTTTCGTTTTTGACACATTCAAATCTAATTTCATCCTATTACACCATAAAATAGGTGTAGCCTTCAACTGTTTCAATATATCTAATTGATTTAATTTAAAATTATTAGAGGAACTAGTATTATCTTTAAAAACTGCCATCTTGTTAATATGATCTATAAAAAGTGCCATCTCATTACCTACAACAGATGTATCAAAACGAGAAAAAAATTCATTATACTTAGAAGAAAATTAGCATCATAATTCTCCATAGGCATTTGTTGATTTGATACCCGTGTACTTACTTCAGCCATACTCTTAATTCCTTTCCAGGCTGCTTTAAGATTACCATGCAGAAACACATCCTCAATCTTATTTTTATAATTATTTTTAGCAGTTTTTATTGCCCTTTTAACGTCCCTGTTTATCTGTTTTTTCTCCTCATTAGTTCCTGAGAGAAAAACTCTCTTCTTCATATTCAGTATACCTTTTAACTCCAAGGTATAATTATTATTGGGATACAAGGTGATCTTTTTTGTAGGTATGAAAATGTTAAAAAAACGTCTTGAATGCTGTTAAAGATAAAGCTGAAATTATATTACACAGTCCAAGGTAAAAAAAAAAAAAAAAGCACATTTTGTTAAAGAGAAAAGTTGGTTGGTTGTATCAAAACATAGCTCAGTAGCTTAGTACATATAAGATACATAAATGTAGTTTCATTTATCTGAGTACAAGATAATTTATTTTTTTTCAATTTTGCACCATTTTGTCCCACTTCTCAAGAATGACTGGGAAACCGCAATTAGTTCAATATCTGAATTACAAATCTTATATCGTACTATTGCTGTATTACACCAGCTTTCCTTAATATAAACACACACACCTCCTCCACGTTGTTTTCCCCGTCAGCTGATCTCGTCAGTGGTGACGCAGAACTGGCGTGATATCGTCCAGAGCTGTGAGCTGGATAACTGGAAGGAGGCGCTAGCGGCCCTGCTGACCTACGCTAACCCCGAGGCGTTCGCTCCTCTCTGTGGTGAGAGCATCACGAGTCTAACCACAGTCTCTTGATTAGTCTGCTGCTGCTGACAAACACACTTCTGCATCAGTACAGAGTATAAGAGCTCTGAATGCAGCTCATCCAATCAGAGCTCGGAAGCTCGAAGGATTGACAGCTCTGTGTGTGTGTGTGTGTGTGTGTGTGTGTGTGCAGATACTCTGGGTGCTCGTCTGCAGGCTGAAGGCACAGAGAAGCGCTGTCTGCAGGCCTGTCTGTGCTTCATCTGCTCGGGGAACATCGAGCGTCTGGTGGAGTGCTGGACGTCACAGAGAGACTGTTCTTCGCCGCTGGAGCTGGAGGTCACACACACGCACTCTTTCACGTTTATATATGTGACCCTGCAGCACAAAAGCAGTGTTAAGTCGCTGGGGTATATTTGTAGCAATAGCCAACAATACATTGTATGGGTCAAAATTATCCATTTTTCTTTTATGCCAAAAATCATTAGGATATTAAGTAAAGATCATGTTCCATGAAGATATTTAGTAAGTTTCCTACCGTAAATATATAAAAACTTCATTATTGATTAGTAATATGCATTGCTAAGAACTTAATTTGAACAACTGTAAAGGAGATTTTCTCAATATTTAGTTTTTTTTGCACCCTCAGATTCCAGATTTTCAAATATTGTCCTATCCTAACAAACCATACATCAATGGAAAGCTTATTTATTCAGCTTTCAGCTGATCCATAAATCTCAATTGCACAAAATTGACCCTTATGACTGGTTTTGTGCTCCAGGGTCACATATTGAGTGAATGCTGTCGTGCGCTGACGTCTGTGTTCACGTGCGTCTGCAGGATCTGGTGGAGAAGGTGATGATCCTGCGCAAGTCGATCGAGCGTCTGCGTAGCGGCGAGGTTTGTGTTCAGAGCTCAGCGCTGACCGAGAAGCTCATCCAGTACTCCAGCATCCTGGCATCACAGGGCAGCTTGAGTTCAGCGCTCCGCTACCTGCCTGACAGCCCAGACCAGGTGCACACACTCATACACATTTACATAGTAACAGTGAAACTTACAGGTGAGCTGCTCATGATTTCCAACATCTGCATGTGTTGTGAGTTTGAGTCGCTTATACTGTTGGTAACACAACACGCATCAGCTGTCGTCTGAAACATGTATTAGGAAGAACATGTATGAGCCAACTGTTGTCAACAATAGAATTTGGTTTGGTCTTCCACCAAAATAAATTAGTATTATATTTTTTGGATTGTTTGGTAAAATTATTATTATTATTAATTAAAATGTAATTATTATTATTAAATGCTTAGTTTTTATTTTACAGTACAATAGAATTATTGCGGTTTTAATTTTTATTATTTAATAAAATACAAATATTTGAAGAAATAATGAAAATTATTTTTAATTTAAATACTCATTTTAATTTTAGAGTGCAATATTATTATTGCAATAGTAATATATTTCTTAATTGATTTTAATTAAAAAAATATATAGATTTTTTATTATTGTTATTATAACTATAATACAGTATAGTAGAATTATTGCTATTTTAATTTTTATGATTTAATAAAATAAAAATATTTAAGTGATTAATTATTGTTTATTATTATTATTATTATTATTATTAAAATGCAATATTATTGCTATAGTAATCTATTTCTTTATTTTTATATAATTAAAATAATTAATATTAGTGCTATAGTAATATGTTTTATTAAATTTTTATAATTTATAATCTTGTAAAATGATGTGTGTAAATAATTAATAATAATCATTATTATAATTATTAAATACTCAAATTGTATTTAACAGTACGGTAATATTATTGCTGTTTTAAAATTTATAAATTAATAAAATGAAAATATGTACTCATGTTTTTTTCAGAAATGTGCCAGTCTGTTCTGTGTGTTGTACAGGAGTTGTGGTGAGTGATGTGTTTGGTAAGCGTGTTCTCTATATGTGTGTGTTTGTGTGGTTTAGGCTGGTGTTCAGATGTTGAGACAGCGACTGTTGCATGCGAAGGGTGAGATCCTGCAGAGACCGCAGCCGTCTGCGCCAGCAGGAGGTGCTAAAGGACCGGCAAACACACACACTCTTGCAGCACACACACAGGTGAGACACTGCACTCACACACACACTCCTGCAGCACACACACAAGTGAGAAGCAGCTCTCACACACACACACACAATCCTGCAGCACACACACAGGTGAGACACTGCCCTCACACACACACTCCTGCAGCACACACACAGGTGAGACACTGCCCTCACACACACACTCCTGCAGCACACACACAGGTGAGACACTGCCCTCACACACACACTCCTGCAGCACACACACAGGTGAGACACTGCCCTCACACACACACTCCTGCAGCACACACACAGGTGAGACACTGCCCTCACACACACACTCCTGCAGCACACACACAGGTGAGACACTGCCCTCACACACACACTCCTGCAGCACACACACAGGTGAGACACTGCCCTCACACACACACTCCTGCAGCACACACACAAGAGAGAAGCAGCTCTCACACACACACACACAATCCTGCAGCACACACACAAGTTTGAAGCAGCTCTCACACACACACACAATCCTGCAGCACACACACAGGTGAGACACTGCACTCACACACACACTCCTGCAGCACACACACACACACACACTCCTGCAGCACACACACAAGTGAGAAGCAGCTCTCACACACACACACACACTCCCGCAGCACACACACAGGTGAGACACTGCACTCACACACACACTCCTGCAGCCCACACACAAGTGAGAAGCAGCTCTCACACACACACACACACTCCCGCAGCACACACACAGGTGAGACACTGCACTCACACACACACTCCTGCAGCCCACACACAAGTGAGAAGCAGCTCTCACACACACACACACACTCCCGCAGCACACACACAGGTGAGACACTGCACTCACACACACACTCCTGCAGCCCACACACAAGTGAGAAGCAGCTCTCACACACACACACACACTCCCGCAACACACACAGGTGAGACACAGCACTCACACACACACACACACAAACACTCCTGCAGCACACACAGGTGAGACACAGCACTCACTCACACACACACACACTCCTGCAGCACACACAGGTGAGACACAGCACTCACACACACACACACACACACTCCTGCAACACACACAGGTGAGACACAGCACTCACACACACACACACACAAACACTCCTGCAGCACACACAGGTGACCTCCCGCACACACACAGGAGAGACACCGCACTCACACACACACACACACTCCTGCAGCACACACACAGGTGAGACACAGCACTCACACACACACACACCTGCAGCACACACACAGGTGAGACGCTCTCTCTGTGATGAAGTGCACACCGTTATGGGCTTACATTTCTGCCACAATTCTGCGCGCGAAAGATCATATTTTGAGCGCACAAGTGCACGCAGAATTGTGGCAGAAATGTAAGCCCATACGCCGTCTGCTGATGATCAGCAAACATTATTTGCTTCCTCGTGGCCTTGATGAAATTGCGCATCTATTGAATATTGTGAAAGACGAGGCTTGTGTACAGTGTGTGTTTGCACAGGGGCGTTTCGTCTGATTTACAGTGCATTCTCATGCATCATCTGCATGTTGCAAGTGTTTGCTGTCTTTAGGGAGTTTGTGTTGAAACCGTGAGGTTATAGTTTAAAAATGTATAATATTTCTATTTAGCTTTATTTTTGTTTGTTTAATTTTGGTAATTTTAGTACTTCATCTTAAACTAGTATATTTCAGTTAGTTCCCAATGCATAATTTCTAATTGTCATATTAGCAACATGCTAATATTTCTAACACCATGCTAACAAACTTTGTAAATAATGCTAACACCATGCTGATCATGATAGAACCATGCTAATGATGTTTAAAACATGCTAGCAACATGTTAACGATATGTTAAACATGTTATCAACATGCTAATAATGTTAACAACATGCTAAAAAACATTGTAAATAATGCTAACACCTTGCTGATAATGATAGAAACATGCTAATAATGTTAAAACATGCTAGCAACATGCTAATAATGCTAACACCATGCTAACAAACTTTGTAAATAATGCTAACACCTTGCTGATAATGATAGAAACATGCTAATAATGTTAAAACATGCTAGCAACATGTTAACAATGTTAAACATGTTATCAACATGCAAGCAACATGCTAATAATGCTAACACCATGCTAACAAACTTTGTAAATAATTGTGTGTGTGTGTGTGTGTGTGTGTGTGTGTGTGTGTGTGTGTGTGTGTGAGTGTGTGTGTGAGTGTGTGAGTGTGCGTGTGTGTGTTTAAGAGGGACAGCAACAGTCCAAACTCTGCTCTTCTAATATTTAATGCTGATTGATTATGAGTCATTTGCAAATTCGCACACTGATCATGTTGTGCTTCCTGTGTGATCTCTCTGAGCTTCATGGGTAATAATGTTAGTGTGACACCGGAGTGCTTATTGTAAGTTTGCTGTGTGAGTTTTGCATTATATGATGATATAAACAGACTAAGAAAAAAATTCAAAAGCATGATTTTTTTCATGTTTCTGAAAGAGTCTCTTCTGTTCACCAAAGCTGCATTTATTTGATCAAAAATACAATAAAATAAAATGACTGATTTAAAATATATATATATATTTATATACAATATTTTAAACATTTTTATATTAAAGACATTTTCAATATTAAAAAATATTTAGAAATAAATAAATTTTTATAAAAGTAAAATTGTGAAATATTATTATAATGTAAAACAGCTGTTTTCTATGTGAATATCTGTTAAACTGTAATTTATTTCTGTGATGCGCAGCTGTATTTTCAGCATCATTCCTCCAGTCTTCAGCGTCACATGATCTTCAGAAATCAGTATAATATGCTGATCTGCTGCTCAAGAAACATTTCTGATTATTATCAATGTTGAACACAGTCGTGCTGCACAATATTTCTGTGGAAACCGTGATGCATTTCATTTTTCAGGATTCACAGATGAATTTTGAATGCTAGTGTAAGTCAGACAGAAAGAGAAGCTGCAGAGACGCTTAAATCACTCACGCAAATGTCTGTAAAGATGCAGTGACAGTCAGACATTTAGAAGTGTGACTTGAGTGTGAAGAAATGTTTTGTTGCTGCTGTATGGATGCATGTGTTTCTATTTAAATGCAAATAAATGTTTTGGTGACTGATGCCCTGTGATTGTGTGAATATTGTCTCTTCAGTTCAGGACGGGTGGAACGACCCTCCAGCTGTAACAGTCGTGCTGCACAATATTTCTGTGGAAACCGTGATGCATTTTATTTTTCAGGATTCACAGATGAATTTTGAATGCTAGTGTAAGTCAGACAGAAAGAGAAGCTGCAGAGACGCTTAAATCACTCACACAAATGTCTGTAAAGATGCAGTGACAGTCAGACATTTAGAAGTGTGACTTGAGTGTGAAGAAATGTTTTGTTGCTGCTGTATGGATGCATGTGTTTCTATTTAAATGCAAATAAATGTTTTGGTGACTGATGCCCTGTGATTGTGTGAATATTGTCTCTTCAGTTCAGGACGGGTGGAACGACCCTCCAGCTGTACGCGCAGGACAACGAAAGAAAAAGGTATTTATCATTTGCATAATTATGTTGCTAATAATAATCCATTTAGCAGGAAACAGTCTGACCTGTTTTCCACTGACATGATGCTGGAGCTGAATTTTCCTTGTTATATTTTAAAATAACTGCTATTTGTTATGTCAAATTCTATGATTGCATAAAACCCTGAATTAAATGACTTTAAATGTTAAAATATTGTTGAAAAAAAATTAAATATGCCAACAGTGCACAATGTACTATTTATGAAAATGGACAGGTTATGTGTTGCATCATTGTTTGGCTCTCAGGTGGAAACATGGTCGGATTGAATGTTCAGTACTTGCTCCGAGTGTCATTGAACTTAGTGCTGTGTGTGTCTGTGTGTGTGTCTGTGTGTGTGTCTGTGTGTGTGTGTGTGTGTGTGTGTCTGTCTGTGTGTGTGTGTGTGTGTGTGTGTGTTGTTCAGCTGCCAGAGAACTACACTCCCCCTGCTCCAATCACAGCGCCGGTAATGGGTTTCTCAGCAGAGGCTCCCGGTCCTCATGATCGAGTCCAGGTGCCACCCGGAGCCCCTCAGGAGTCCAGCATACAGGTGAGAGGTCATGATGTTAGAGCCCATCAGAAGAGCTTGTGTTTTCATCATCATGACTCTCTGTGTGTGTGTGTGTGTGTGTGTGTGTGTGTGTGTGTGTGTGTGTGTGTGTGTGTGTGTGTGTGTGTGTGTTTTGGT
>NW_015505415.1:1028052-1045552 GCF_001515645.1 Sinocyclocheilus grahami | reverse complement strand
AATGCCACTGAATTCTGCAAGACTTCGGGCTGAAGCGAGTGTGATGCAACCTGGAGAGAAGTGTCCAGCTCTTATTTCACCACAAAATCAATGAATAAAAGTTTTTTAAATGCCAACTCTGTTAAATCATTAATGGTCCTAAAATGCACTTTTATTCAAAATGTAATTTCTCTGGATTTTTGAGGTGAAATATGACCTGGACCGTTTTTGTGAGATTCTTCAGTACTTTAACAGAGCACCGAAACATAAATGTGTTTATGTTCTGGTGATGAATCGTGCAGTTCTGTGTCTGTGTGCATCATGAAAGCAGTTCATTCTGAGGCCGTGCGTCAAACTCTTGAAGAAAAATATGCACAACATTCATAAATGCTCAGTGTGTCAGCTATTTCTGTACATTGGTTTTGTTAAGGGGCATATCAAGCAATTAAAGGATGATAAAAACAATATAGTTCTTCAGAATAATTGTTTTTGTGTTGGAACTTAACTGATTTATGTGGTTTGTAATTTTAATGAACCTCAAGACCTTGATCTGCTGCAGGTTTGGAGGAACATAAAAGATGCTGAAGGGGAAATGCAACATTTTGTGCATGGTGTCAGTGGAGACAGTCTCATCAGAACACGAGGGTTTTTAGGGTTTTGATTTTGAGTTGATCCTGTAGAGGGCGAGAACCTAAAACTTATCAACCTAAAAACAAGATGCATTTCACTCCATGGAAATACCATTGTGAAATCTACAATTTTATTACGTGAATTATGACCCGACCATCTTTTTTATTTTATATATATATATATATATATATATATATATATATACTGTTATTAATATATCTTGCAATATATATCTATATATTCATGAACATAAATATGAATGCATCAAATTCAGTAGTAATATTTGCGCTTGCATGTGGCATTTTGACAAAAACGGGGGGGAAACTGCACTTTCATTCATGGTTAACTACTTTTACTAGTTGACTACGGATTTCCCCGGTGGGTTTATCATCACGCGATACGCACCGGCTGAGTTTCCACACGAGAAGCTCTAAATCAATGTGGCTCTGTGAAACCGCAACCATTAGTGTCTCATTTTGGCGCCGCTGTACGATTTCATCAGAGGCGCTCGCTGATTGGTCCGGCGGGGTCATACGGCGCTGCTGATTGGCTGCCGCTGATCTGCTGTTGACATTCCCGAGATGTTGTGAACCCTTGTAACCTTCCGCCGTGATGACGCAACGCCGCAGTGGCCGATAATAACACTGTGGTTCTGGCTCTGTGTGTGTCTCACTATCTGGAGGCCTAATGACACTGAAGTACTTCATGTTTAGTAATTGCATTAATTAGTGTAGCCTTTGTTTCCTCTGTCTAACTGCATGCATGCAAAACCTGTGCAATAGTTGTTATATCAGTCTGATTAAAACGAATCCGTGTCTCTGCTGTGAGTGACTGAAACTAGTGCTGATTCAGCAGTCTGGATGCATGCCATCACTGCCAGAAACTGCCAGAGAGAATCAGACACAAGCACAGACATGAAGTGCGTGCTTACGAGCTGTGCAAAAAACAGCAGGAAGACTCTCAGATCAGGGCTGTAGATCTAGCAACCTTTTTTCTCAGAATTGCATGATACAAACTGTGATACAAGTTCAAAAGATTCTAGGAGAACTGCTACAATTATTTCAAAATGTCACAAAACAGAGAAAAGTGGCAGAAATGAAGTGCAGAACTCAGACACGTGTCAGAAAGTGCAGAAGCTCTGTGCTTGAGACTTTATTTCCAGTAAATGATTATTAAACAAGTGTCTACTGACTACCGCAAACAGGAGCATCACTTTAGTTTTAAGAGTCAAAGGCTTCTCTTCAAAGCAGCATGAGAAATATCACAACCGCATTTTTGGCATCTTGAGTCACAAGCGTCAAGAGTAAAAATAAGGCGATCTGTCCTGGGTGAGAGGCACGGGAGTCAAAATACAGTATAAAGTCTTCAAAGAACTGCAATCCGAATGCTTTTTAAAGTTACCAAACAATTTAATTACAAGCAACTTGTGAAATGAAATCCAAAAATGGAAAAATAGCACTGAGAACTCTCTGAAAATACATTATGTTTGATTAAACATACAGGTGAACTAGAGCAAAAACCTCCGTTTGCACCAATTCGGATTGCATGCAACACAATGGCTTTTGGCATCATAACACACATGAGTTATTATAATTACTGTGAATGCACAGATTCGTCCGTCTGTATTATTTTGCCATAGAAAAGAGGTCTGTATTAACACAGCATGCTCACGCTACAGATGTATTTAGAAGATGAAAACGTTAAAGCGGGACTCAAAAGAGAAGTATGGTGTTGCACGATTAATTACAATACAAAACCAAACTATACATTCTACAGTACCTAATAATGAGGAATCAATACACGCCGTCATTCTCACGCAACCTCAACCATTCAATCCAGCGACAGATTCCTTCTCTGTCGTCGTCGGTGTCCTCGAAATTACTGTTAATTGTAAGTCAATGTTACTCAAATAAGTGCGTTTACAGATTAGACATTAAATTGATCTCAATCGGTGGTAACAAAAAGACTTTGTCTGTCGTATTTGTGCTGTGGTCAAAAAATATAATCACGAATCTTCAATACAGATTCCTAAGAATTCAGGCAATTGAACCATTTGTGCAAGTACGGCAACGAAATAGATTGGCAATATTAAATTATGAACTACGTCTGCATCTGATCTCTATTTAGTCCAGATGCAGTAAGGTGCATCTGTTGAATATTAAATAGATAGATGTGCATCTTAGTTCATTTCTACCAAACTGCACAGCTAGATTTGGTAAGACGCGCACATAAAAGGACCGGGAGGGCAACAGGTTTTGAGTAAACTGGCAAATCAGCTACAAGACTGGACTCAAAAATATCTACAGCTGCTGTCGAGAAGAGGAAGAAGATCGGAATAAGCGCTACACAAACAGGTCAGATCCCCGTATTAAAGCTTCACAGGCTAGACTGGGAAACACAACATTTGTCATCTGACATGAAGCAGCACCGGAAGAGCAGACGTCCTTCTGTTTTCATGTGTGCAGTTCGTTAGGACGGACGGCACTCGTTAGCCGCTCCGGTGGCTGCCGTCTCCGGTGCGCTGAGCTCGAGCGAGCACGGCCTCTCTGGACACCAGCTTGGGCTCTCGGGCCAGACCCAGGAAACACATGAAGTCAATGAAGCAGGTGGTCAGGTTGAGTTTGCAGCCGAACTCGCTGGTGGCGTAGTCGAAGGGAAACGTGTGGTGGTAGTTATGAAAGCCTTCGCCTGAGAAATTAAACCAGGAGGTGATTCATCAATACACAATCTAAGCAAATGCAAACGATAAGAAATTATTTTGAATGGTTTTTATATATATTATTATATAGCAAAACAATACTCTAAATATAACAGAAAATTAATTTCCAATATTTGGCAAAAATATAATTATGTATTTCTTGTATATAGAATGATGGAATAAATTATATTTTGTCATAATGACAATTAAGCGTTTATTTATTTTACTTTTCCATGATAGATTTTCATGACAATTAAGCACATTTTCCTCCAAAATTACAAAATTGATATCATTAAATATAAATTCATACTTTTCTATACATCAAAAAAGGGTTCTTAGGGTTTTGATTTTGAGTTGATCCTGTAGAGGGCGAGAACCTAAAACTTATCAACCTAAAAACAAGATGCATTTCACTCCATGGAAATACCATTGTGAAATCTACAATTTTATTACGTGAATTATGACCCGACCATCTTTTTTATTTTATATATATATATATATATATATATATATATATATATATATACTGTTATTAATATATCTTGCAATATATATCTATATATTCATGAACATAAATATGAATGCATCAAATTCAGTAGTAATATTTGCGCTTGCATGTGGCATTTTGACAAAAACGGGGGGGAAACTGCACTTTCATTCATGGTTAACTACTTTTACTAGTTGACTACGGATTTCCCCGGTGGGTTTATCATCACGCGATACGCACCGGCTGAGTTTCCACACGAGAAGCTCTAAATCAATGTGGCTCTGTGAAACCGCAACCATTAGTGTCTCATTTTGGCGCCGCTGTACGATTTCATCAGAGGCGCTCGCTGATTGGTCCGGCGGGGTCATACGGCGCTGCTGATTGGCTGCCGCTGATCTGCTGTTGACATTCCCGAGATGTTGTGAACCCTTGTAACCTTCCGCCGTGATGACGCAACGCCCCAGTGGCCGATAATAACACTGTGGTTCTGGCTCTGTGTGTGTCTCACTATCTGGAGGCCTAATGACACTGAAGTACTTCATGTTTAGTAATTGCATTAATTAGTGTAGCCTTTGTTTCCTCTGTCTAACTGCATGCATGCAAAACCTGTGCAATAGTTGTTATATCAGTCTGATTAAAACGAATCCGTGTCTCTGCTGTGAGTGACTGAAACTAGTGCTGATTCAGCAGTCTGGATGCATGCCATCACTGCCAGAAACTGCCAGAGAGAATCAGACACAAGCACAGACATGAAGTGCGTGCTTACGAGCTGTGCAAAAAACAGCAGGAAGACTCTCAGATCAGGGCTGTAGATCTAGCAACCTTTTTTCTCAGAATTGCATGATACAAACTGTGATACAAGTTCAAAAGATTCTAGGAGAACTGCTACAATTATTTCAAAATGTCACAAAACAGAGAAAAGTGGCAGAAATGAAGTGCAGAACTCAGACACGTGTCAGAAAGTGCAGAAGCTCTGTGCTTGAGACTTTATTTCCAGTAAATGATTATTAAACAAGTGTCTACTGACTACCGCAAACAGGAGCATCACTTTAGTTTTAAGAGTCAAAGGCTTCTCTTCAAAGCAGCATGAGAAATATCACAACCGCATTTTTGGCATCTTGAGTCACAAGCGTCAAGAGTAAAAATAAGGCGATCTGTCCTGGGTGAGAGGCACGGGAGTCAAAATACAGTATAAAGTCTTCAAAGAACTGCAATCCGAATGCTTTTTAAAGTTACCAAACAATTTAATTACAAGCAACTTGTGAAATGAAATCCAAAAATGGAAAAATAGCACTGAGAACTCTCTGAAAATACATTATGTTTGATTAAACATACAGGTGAACTAGAGCAAAAACCTCCGTTTGCACCAATTCGGATTGCATGCAACACAATGGCTTTTGGCATCATAACACACATGAGTTATTATAATTACTGTGAATGCACAGATTCGTCCGTCTGTATTATTTTGCCATAGAAAAGAGGTCTGTATTAACACAGCATGCTCACGCTACAGACGTATTTAGAAGATGAAAACGTTAAAGCGGGACTCAAAAGAGAAGTATGGTGTTGCACGATTAATTACAATACAAAACCAAACTATACATTCTACAGTACCTAATAATGAGGAATCAATACACGCCGTCATTCTCACGCAACCTCAACCATTCAATCCAGCGACAGATTCCTTCTCTGTCGTCGTCGTCGTCGGTGTCCTCGAAATTACTGTTAATTGTAAGTCAATGTTACTCAAATAAGTGCGTTTACAGATTAGACATTAAATTGATCTCAATCGGTGGTAACAAAAAGACTTTGTCTGTCGTATTTGTGCTGTGGTCAAAAAATATAATCACGAATCTTCAATACAGATTCCTAAGAATTCAGGCAATTGAACCATTTGTGCAAGTACGGCAACGAAATAGATTGGCAATATTAAATTATGAACTACGTCTGCATCTGATCTCTATTTAGTCCAGATGCAGTAAGGTGCATCTGTTGAATATTAAATAGATAGATGTGCATCTTAGTTCATTTCTACCAAACTGCACAGCTAGATTTGGTAAGACGCGCACATAAAAGGACCGGGAGGGCAACAGGTTTTGAGTAAACTGGCAAATCAGCTACAAGACTGGACTCAAAAATATCTACAGCTGCTGTCGAGAAGAGGAAGAAGATCGGAATAAGCGCTACACAAACAGGTCAGATCCCCGTATTAAAGCTTCACAGGCTAGACTGGGAAACACAACATTTGTCATCTGACATGAAGCAGCACCGGAAGAGCAGACGTCCTTCTGTTTTCATGTGTGCAGTTCGTTAGGACGGACGGCACTCGTTAGCCGCTCCGGTGGCTGCCGTCTCCGGTGCGCTGAGCTCGAGCGAGCACGGCCTCTCTGGACACCAGCTTGGGCTCTCGGGCCAGACCCAGGAAACACATGAAGTCAATGAAGCAGGTGGTCAGGTTGAGTTTGCAGCCGAACTCGCTGGTGGCGTAGTCGAAGGGAAACGTGTGGTGGTAGTTATGAAAGCCTTCGCCTGAGAAATTAAACCAGGAGGTGATTCATCAATACACAATCTAAGCAAATGCAAACGATAAGAAATTATTTTGAATGGTTTTTATATATATTATTATATAGCAAAACAATACTCTAAATATAACAGAAAATTAATTTCCAATATTTGGCAAAAATATAATTATGTATTTCTTGTATATAGAATGATGGAATAAATTATATTTTGTCATAATGACAATTAAGCGTTTATTTATTTTACTTTTCCATGATAGATTTTCATGACAATTAAGCACATTTTCCTCCAAAATTACAAAATTGATATCATTAAATATAAATTCATACTTTTCTATACATCAAAAATATATATTCTAAATATAATAGACAAATCATTTCTAATATTTAGTGAATATATAATCATTTATATATTTCTACAAAATATTAGAAATTATATTTATATTATATATAAAATGGGAATATAATTTGTAGTGTGTGCATATACACACACACGTATATATATATATATATATATATGCACTTTTTTTTGTAAAAAATGTATTTTTCATAATGAAAATTGAGCATTAAGGACATTTTACTCCAAACTAAATTTCATTACTGTTAACATTTTATTCTAATTTTTCTTTTGTATTTTTCAATATTGCAGGTAGTGATTCAGCTATATATATTTTTTACAATAAAAATGTTTTGCATTACTGCAAACTCAAGGTTAAGTGTGCTTAACTGTCCCAAAAATATGTTTCAGCTCCTTGAATATTTTTTTCCTTGTTTTTGTTAAACTCTGCTCAACTTGGTCTCGTCACCAGCTCTTACTGAAAACAATGATGAAGCTGAAAAAGCCTCATTTGTCCCTCGCTGCTCTCATGTGGAGTATATCAGACGTACCTATAGCGCTGAAGGCCACGAATCTGTTCTCCCGGGGGTTGATGCTGCCGTCGTAGGGCCGGTTTCCCCACATGTGCGCGGCGCTGTTAACCAGCCAGGTGGCGTTGAGCACAACTGCGTATCTGAGGAGAGCAGGGACGAAATACGCCACCCACAGAGACTCGCCCCACACCAACCACGGCACGAGCGTCGGCACGGAGAAGCACATCAGCAGCACAGACGACTTGTAGAACCTGACACAGTTCAATCAGACCCAGTTACACGGTTTACTCTGGCCACACACCGCCAGTCTGACTGACACACAAAGTGATCTCAGACTTACCTCCTCTGGAACATGACGACTTTATCGGCCTTCAGGTCGCTGAGCTCCAGCTTGCGTCCCTTCTCAATGACGTCCGGATGCTTGCGGACCAGCAGCCAGCCGATGTGAGAGAAGAAAAAGCCTCGCACAGCGTTGTGAGGGTCGGCGTCCGTCTCGGAGTATTTGTGGTGAACGCGGTGATCTCGAGACCATTCGTAGATGTCATTCTACAGAGAGAGCAGGAGAAGTGTGCCATTTCTACACAAAAAACCACTGCGATTCTGCTTTGTGCCACTAGTAGCACACAAACACACTACAGTACATTATCTATGGAAGCCCGTTTCTGCCACAAAATAAAAAATAAAAAGCAATTCTGACTTCTTTTCTGAGAAAGAAGCAGTTATAAAGTCCAATCCTGAGGAAAAACAAAAAAGACTATTTTCTTACAATTGCAAGTTTCTCACAATTCTGACTTTGTATCACACAATCCAGAGAAAAAAAGTCAGAATTGCGAGATAAAAAGTTGCAATTACCTTTTTTATTTTTATTTAGTGATCTTACAATTGCAAGTTTCTCACAATTCTGACTTTGTATCACACAATCCAGAGAAAAAAGTCAGAATTGCGAGATAAAAAGTTGCAATTACCTTTTTTATTTTTATTTAGTGACTTGCATAAAAATCTTCCAACCTAATGCCTAACAAAGTTTTTTTGCATGAATCAGTGAATAGATGGAAATGACAATCAAATACATAAATAATAAACTTCATAGAAAGGGATTAACCACTTTTTACAGCTTCTACACTTTCACTAGCAGTCAAATGGGTTGTTATAATTTGCTAAAACCAAGAAAAACATTCCTTACTTGAGACAAAATGAACATTAACTGAAATTATTTTAGCTAGTGTCAAGGACACATTTCTCATTTTTGTTTAGTTTAAGCTACTAAAATAACTACAACCAAGTAAATTAATAAATAGAGAAAAAACGATTAAAAATGACAAAAATAAAATCTAATTCAAAATATAACAATTATAATAGTATAGCATTGCTACAATGCTTCTCATAATCTTCTGATCTAAAATTCTTGGATTTAAGATGTTTCTCAAATATAAGAGATTTCATTAGTGTTGCGTTTTGACGCTCATCTGTGTGATTTCAGAGTTTGCATCACTCTACTTTTATTCATACGTGTAGAAAACAGTCAGAATAAAGACCGAGATGAGTCTGAACTCTTGACAAACTCTATACTGGCTGAGAATTCCTTCAGATGAGTGTGTTACCTGGAAGGCCATAGAGTTTGCGAAGGCGAGAAAGATCCGGAGAGGTAATGATGCTTTATATGATCTGTGACTCCAGAGTCTGTGAGCGCCGGCGGTGATGCCCAGAGCACTGAACAACAAACACGCAAAAACTGAAAAACACAAACATACGCCATCTGTTATACACGGCTGGAAATCACTTAGACACACAAAGCACAACTTCAGCTTTGAATGCACGTACATGGACTCCATGCATCATTTAACTCATTTTAAATGCATTCTTAAGCAAATATGATACGCAAACTTGTGCATCTGATCACTAGGGACATTAGATGATCTCGAATAGAATTGGGCAAGTAAAATGCCAGAAGTGGTAGTTTTTGTCATATTGAGGTCAGCTATCTATTCTATTTGCACTGAAGTTTCACTACTAGCCAATCGGATTTTTAAAACGAATAGAGTGAGTGAAAATCTGTCAGTCACTTTGCACAAATGTAATGAGCTCTTGCCTGTCATCGGCACTAATTGTGTGCATTAGAACATCTCAAAATGAGATTGCAGAAATAAAATTTAAATGTAAGTAACACAGAGCTAGTGTACGCCTTCAGAAGGCTTCATATGGAGCTTGATGGCCCTGGTCTCCACTCAGCTGCATTGTTTGGAAAAGTCTGGGAACATTCTGCTAAACATCTCCTTCTGTGTTCCATGTTAGAATGGAGCGAGCATGAGGAGTAAACGATGACCAAATGATCATTTTTGCATGATTTATATGGGTTTGATGGTAAAATATTGTCAGTAGCGCGTTTAGGCACCATGCAATCTTTCTAATTAGCTGTTTAAAAGTCCTCTGATGAGTGTCGGCATGTATAATTAAATTTAGACGGTTTGCCTAGATCAGGGATCCTCAAATCTGGCCCGCGAGATCCGCTTTCCTGCAGAGTTTAGCTCTAACCCTAATCAAACACACCCGAGCATGCTAATCAACGTGTTCAGGATCATTAGACAATCACAGGTAGGCGAGTTTGATCAGGGTTGGAGCTAAGCTCTGCACTGCATTGGCCCTCCAGGGCAAGATTTGAGGAACCCTGGCCTAGATTGTTCAGTGTCTGTGTTGCCAGTTCCAGTTATTATAAGCGTCTTTGGGCTTGTTTTTTTCCAAAATAATGTGACCTTTTAGGAAGTTAATAAAGTGGGAAGTTGCAGTTTAGGGTTAGCGATATCTTTATCTTAATACCCAACAAAAGATTAGAACTTATTTCATTTTTGGGGTCCGGCTTTTGTTTGTTACTGTAACAATACCTGGCAACACTGCATCGTTGCGGTCACTTAAACTGACAGTCATTTTTTTTTAAAACTACATTCGGTAAGAAAACACAATGATATTATCTGTAAGAAATAGTATCAATGCTGTCATAATAACCAGTACTAGTACTAGTACTAACTAAATAATAACTAGAATGCAAAATATGTAGACACCGTCCGTTTCATTCAGTTTTAGTAGTTAAACTTTCATAAAGTCATGCTAAAACATTCCTAAGAGCACTAGACAGAGTTCTTATCACACAGAAATGCTTACTAATGAAAACTATTACAGTATTATCGCACAAATTATAAACAAATAGTACAATTATCCACCCCAACCTATAGAAAAGTATGAATACATTTGAATGCAGTAATCTAATTTAAGATCTCATCCACACGTCTGTCGCTTTTTACATTTTGGGAGCACTTTACAACAAGGTTCTATTAGTTAATGAACAATACATTTGTTACAGTATTTGTTCATGAAAATACAGTCGTTCGTGCTAATTCGCGGTGCATTGACTAATGTTAACAAGCATTTTAATAATAATGCATTTTAATAATGCTTCAGTAAATGTTGAAATGAATATAAGAGCACGTTAACTAATGTAGTAATGAGACCTAGCTGTAAAGTTTAGAACAAGTTGTTGCATTTGTATGTGTTCTTATAGCACAATTCTTAACACCCCACCCCAGACCTCACGTGACTTCCAGCGAGGGGGCCCCTGGGGGCCCTCAAAACTCTAAACACGCGCCCCTGAATGTTGTTTGATACTTACACCAGATCCACGTGAGAACACCGGCGGATGGAAACAGGAAGAGTCCATACAGAGCTCCGACGTGCAGGAAACTCATGAGAAAGACGTTTCTCCACACTATGACGGAGGGAGGCTTGGGCCCTGCTTTCTCTTTATACGTGTGATCAAACACGTCCTCCACTGTCTCCGGCTCCGGGTGCCAGATTGGAGATTTGATGTCCCTGTCAGGCATGATGAGCACTGGCGACACAAGCTTCCGTTATTGTAACACCCAAAGAGAGCAGCGGATACAGCAGAAGCAAAGCGAGGCTAAACTGGGTCACATCGGTGTGACGCATCAAAGCAGCCGCGCTTGTTAGAAAGTAACACTCACCGGACTGATGCTGCGGACTGAGCGCACGCTGACCCGCGGACTGAACGACACCGAGTCTGGATCTGAGGAGCACAAACACTCGTGAAGCGCAAACAGCTGCCGGTGATGCGAACGCCTGAAATACTGCGCTCTGATTGGCTAGATAGGTCGATGCCTCCTGAAAGCGAGCGTTCGGATTGGCTGAGTCTCATCTGATGTTTCTCCTTCCCGTTCTTCGCTCCAGCATCCCCGTACAACCAAACCAAACCGGAGCCGGTGCATTTATACGGCAGCTGCGCTCACCCCACCGCCGAGGAGTTTCTCCGCCGCAGCCAATCACCGCGAGCCCCTGCTGGCTTGCACTATTTCAACATTTCACTCATTATTTTCCTATTTGTTCATGGATGATCACTTTATATTGCATCGTTGATAACGCAAGACATTGATATACTGATAACTGATAACAGAACTTCATATAGTGATCTATGTATCAGCTGAACTACAGTGACCTCAGGGGTTTCCTTGCTTTACAGTGTCGGAAATCAGCTCTTTTTAATTAAGGGACTTTATGTAATGCATTGTGTTACACTGACTGTCCCTTTAATAAAAAGAGTTGGTTTCTGAGGGCGTGTCGTGTACATAAAATTCATTCTCAGGACAAGCATGGATGTTATCAAACAAATAAAAATCAAATGTATCTAATCAAAAACTACTTCATTTTAGTGAATCGTTTCGTTAAGAATGTTCATAAAAACGAGCTAGTTCAAAATTGAGTCACTGATTTATTTTGCACCAGAATATTTAGAATATTTATATTTGTAAATTGTTAATAAATTATATTATATATATATATAATTATTTTTTAAATTAAATTATTTTTTTAAATTAAATTAAATATTTATTTATTATTATTATTATATTATATAAATTAAATTATATATAAATTACATTTTATTTTAAATATAAACACAAAATCACATTTTTATTTAAACAAATAATATTATCTAATTTAGTTGTTATTTATTTTTATCGTTTTTATTTCTTAAATATTTTAAATCTATTAGTTTGACTGAAGATGAATTGCTTTAAATGATGTGAATCATTGCTTTGCTGTGATAAAGTGTTCCAGAATGTGGTGAAATGAAAGAAAAGCTCATGCACTGGTAAATAAATACATACATTACTCTGCGTTGATAAGCTAGTCTGTAAAACAACAGTGTTTTATTACCTGTACTATCAGTGCGACAGCAATCAGTTTACAGTCACTCATTTTCTCATATTTGTGAGACATTCCTCAGCTCTCTGAAGACTGATCATCTCAGCTATTATTATTAATAACTGTAGCAGTATTTTTGTGCTTTGAGATACATTATTGTCTTTTCGAAATCATAATTTGTCATTTTCATCAACATCTTTGAATGTGTGTGGGAGTTAAAAGTTGTTGTCAACATTTTATTGAACTTTACATGTGTCACACTATATGACCTCATGATAAGCTGATATGAAGAAGATACTGGTCCGATCCAGATAATGATATTGATATTACATGACACGATGCTGGGTGAGATCATTTAAACCTTTGCTCTCATTTCACCAGCACACACATCAGAAACACACGTATTCACATTGCTATATTAGCTTTATTATCAACGTTAAAAACAATTTGTGATGCTTAATATGAAAACTGTGATACACTACCATTCAAAAGTTTGGGGTAAATACAATTTAAAAAGGGAAATAAAGGAAAAGGTGCACTTTTGTTCATCAAAGATGCATTAAAATGATCAAAAGTGAGAGTAAAGACATTTATAATGTTACTGAAGTAAAAATAAATGTAAATAAAACTGAAAATAATTTCATAAACAATAATGTTAAATAACACTCTTAAAAATAAATCCAAATAAAGCATAAACTATCATTTTGATATTTTATTGTGTACTATGTGGTATGTGTGTATGCTATTCTTTTTTTTTTTTTATTCAAAGAGCAAAAACATATAATATTTTTTATTAAGAAACAATATCAAAAAGAAGGAAAGGAAAATAAAAAAGCTAGAAAGACAAATGACAACAAATAAAAGTTGCCAGGGGGAGGTAAGTAGGCTATTAAAGTTAAAAACAAAGATACAAATGACGATTGTTTTCTGGCGCCACATTTATCAACATACGATCATTCGTACGATGAGATCTGCGGCATACGAATGTTTCATAAATCACACGTGAACTCTGTCGTAAGTTGATTTGTGCGCACAGATCTGCACTCGTTTCTACGTTAGATTGATAAATGAGGCCCACTGTATCTATTTCATAATACCCACATCAGTGTTATTGTAGTATTATTTATATATTATTATGATATGCATTAATATTTTGAATTAGTTTTTTATTTTTAAGATTGCATTTTAATTTAAATTTGAGTAATTTAGCAATGTGCTTTTGTCTTTTTATTTTTTTTTATATTTCTATTCAGCTTTAATTTATTTCAGTTTTAGTAGTTTTAGTTTTAAGTTTTTAAATTTTATCTAATACATTTATTTTAACAAAAACTATTTTTAAGACTTTTGGTTAACAATAACAACACTGATCCAAATGCCTGTTCTTAAGAAGTTTGTGGTGTTTTTTTGTCTTGGCAGAATCAAGCAGTGCAAGAACTACTATGAGATTCTCGGCGTGCAGAAAGATGCTTCTGAAGACGACCTTAAGAAAGCCTACAGAAAACTGGCGTTAAAGTTTCACCCTGATAAGAACCACGCTCCGGGAGCCACGGAGGCGTTTAAAGGTACGGCAGACCGTTATACGCTTGCTTTGGCTGCGTCACAGTCTGTCTGCAGCAACAGTGTTCGTTCTTCATTAACATCTGCAAAGTGAATGATTCATTTGAAAATGTAATAAAGACATAAACAGTGTCCTGTATTTGCTGTGTAACTGTGGTTATGTGCTGCAGCCATAGGAAACGCATATGCAGTTCTGTCTAATGTGGAAAAGAGACGTCAGTACGATCAGCTGGGCTCGACCCGATCCAGCCAGACCAACGACACACACTTCCAGGCCGATATTTCACCTGAAGATCTCTTCAACATGTTCTTCGGAGGAGGATTCCCTTCTAGTGAGTCTGAGCGTGTGTTTGTGAGGCTGAAGGGCATCTTGGGTAATGAAAGAACATTTACTGGCTGTGTTGTGCATTCAGAAGTTCACCCAAAATCAAAAGAAAAATAAAGAAATTATGTTTTGCATAATTAACTTTTTTTTTTGCATTGTGACATTTTCATAAAAAGATTTCATTTTGAGAAGAAATGACAAAAAAACAAGAAGCTTGTTTCCACAAAGGAATAAAAGTAATTGTGAGTTTTTTTTTGTTCTTGCAATTCTGTTTATATTTCATAATTCAGATTTTTTTCTTGTAATTCTGAGAATTCCAAGATGTAGACTATAAACTTGCAATTCAGAAAAGTTACTTTTTTATTTATTTAGTTAGTTATTTCTACATTCTGTGGCAGTAACAAGCTTCCGTACGTTACTGTTTTTGTTTTTCTGTGAAACACGACGTTATCATTTTCTCTTAGCAGAAACATAATTCCATATTTTTAACTTTAGATTTTGGGAAGAAATATGACCTGGACATATCGAGCATTATTGACTCGTGAAAGCCAGGTTTTGTGTTTGCTGTGAAGATTTAATGTGAAGTAACTGTCGCAGGCGTCTGTGTCTCTGTCAGTGGATTTCAGGGCCTTTACTGAGCCGTAAGTGAACAGACGTCACACGCACGATCCCATGAGTTCCTGAGGCTCTGAATAAAGACGTGAATGTGTTTCTTTCAGGTAATGTTCACATGTACAGTAATGGACGGATGCGCTTTAATCAGAATCATGGCGAGAGAGGAGAACACAGAGGGGTGAGGAACATCTTCAGACCCATGATCTCTGTTCATTTGGGAGAGTTTTAAAGTGTGTTTTGGAGTAACTGTGAAAATGTCCGTAGTAGGTTAAAATGTAGTTGTGGCCTAATGGTTAGAGAGTCAGACTTGTAACCCAAAGGTCGTGGGTTCGAGTCTCAGGTCCGGCAGGAATTGGGGAGTGAATGACTCTTCAGCAAGAACTGAACCCCCAAAAATGACTGCCCGCTGCTCCGGGAGTGTGTGTGTGTGTGTGTATGAGTGTGTTCATTTGGGAGAGTGTGTGTGTGAGTGTGTTCATTTGGGAGAGTGTGTGAGTGTGTGTGTGTGTGTGTATGTATGAGTGTGTTGTTTATTTATAATTAAAAATGTATATGATAAAATGTTTTATAAATGTATTGTATATTGACTTTATACATTTTAATGTGTATAAATATATATATATATATATATATATATATATATATATATAAACTTGTAATATATAATAAAATAAATTATTTTAATAAATAAATATATATATATATATATATATATTTGAAATTATAAAACTATATAAAATTATAGTATTTATAAAATTCTATTAGTTAAATTAATTTTCATTTACAAAATTCATTTAAAGTACTATGGTTTCAAAAGTTGCAGCAGATTCACATGCTGTTGACTGTAGCTGTATTTTGTGAATGAAACAGCAGAGGGCAGCAACCAGACATTTATGAGTAGATCTGACTGTGCTGAAGATTTATGGAGAGTTATGATGTCTGATTAATATGATTGTGTGTGTGTGTCTGTGTGTGTGTGTGTGTGTGTGTGTGTGTGTGTTTAGGGAGGTCTTGCTCTTCTCATGCAGTTGATGCCCATCCTCATCCTCGTCATCGTATCAGCGCTCAGTCAGATGATGGTGACCAACCCACCCTACAGCCTCAGCTTCAGACCGTGAGTCTCTCTCTCTCTCTCTCTCTCTATCCCTCTCTTTATCTGTATCTCTCTCTGTCACTCTCTTTTTATCTGCTTTCACACTTTAAACAGCACTGTTGCTCTTCCAGTAGTCACCTTCAGATATCTTAAGCACACAAACGCTCACGTTATCAGAATCAATAGACTTACATAAAGTTCTACAGCAGATACATGGAGTATTTAAACTTCATTATCTACACAGGAACAAGGCATCATTTTATTTATATAGCACATTTTAAACACAATGGTAATTCAAAGTGCCTTACATAAAAATGATTTTATATATATATATATATTTTAAATATATTTATGAGATAAAACCTCATAAATAAAATTCTAAGAAGAAATTGATTTATTTATGCATGTATTAAATAAATAAGAATATATGTTCAGTGTATATTCTGTGGGGTCTAACTGAAAAGTTAAAGCATAAAAAAATATATAAAAATGATAAATTGTTCAGGTTGTGGACTGATTGTAGGCCACAAGTGAGTAACACATGACTTGTGCTTGAAGGAAATCTGACCTTTTGTCACATAATCAATGTCACTTACGTACTTACATCTGAGTGACCTGCAAATCTGCAATGCTGCTTCATTTAATGTCAGAAGTTTTATGTTATACTTGTATGTATGTATGTATAGCCAAGTACAAGTGCTCTGCCACAATATTTGCACATTTCTTATTATTATTATTAGATTCATAAAATAAGAAAGCATCTGCTGTATTGATCGCTGGTCCATGCCGGGTCACCGTGAGCCGCCCGATCAATACGCCATGATGAACCGGTTCGGACCGGTCGGGTCACAGGTCGAGTTCTGGACCCTGATCAGCAGCTGGATGTGTGTGAGGACTGGGAAAGATTATGGACCAGTTATGCAACATTTTATTTGTTTGACCAAAATGAATCCAAAAATATAGTTTTTTTAAATGATCAGTTAATCAGATTGAATACACTTGAATAAAAAAATTCACATTTTAAATTACACTGCCGGTCAAAAGTTTGGGATCAGTTAGACTTGTAATGTTTCTGAAAGACGTCTCTTCTGCTCATCAAGGCTGTGTTTATTTGATCAGAAATACAGAAAAAAACAGTAATCTTGTTTCATTTGGGAGAGTATGAGTGTGTGAGTGTGTTCATTTGGGAGAGTGTGTGAGAGAGTGTGTGTGAGTGTGTGCGCTTGGATGTGGGAAATGCAGAGCACAGTTTCTGAGTCACTTTCGCTTTTTTTGCAGGTCACTTCAACAGTCTTGTGGAGTGACACGTGTTTTATTATGTTTTCATAATAAACATAATTTAAAAAATACTTTTTATTATATAAACATTATAGACACAATTTATAATATTATTATTACATGCTTGCAATATTAAAATGACTTTTTATATATTTTTGTAATTTGTTTTTAATAATTACAATTATGTATATTATATTTAAATTATATATATATATATATATATATATATATATATATATAA
>NW_015505415.1:1025297-1027370 GCF_001515645.1 Sinocyclocheilus grahami | reverse complement strand
TATGATTGTGTGTGTGTGTCTGTGTGTGTGTGTGTGTGTGTGTGTGTGTGTGTTTAGGGAGGTCTTGCTCTTCTCATGCAGTTGATGCCCATCCTCATCCTCGTCATCGTATCAGCGCTCAGTCAGATGATGGTGACCAACCCACCCTACAGCCTCAGCTTCAGACCGTGAGTCTCTCTCTCTCTCTCTCTCTCTATCCCTCTCTTTATCTGTATCTCTCTCTGTCACTCTCTTTTTATCTGCTTTCACACTTTAAACAGCACTGTTGCTCTTCCAGTAGTCACCTTCAGATATCTTAAGCACACAAACGCTCACGTTATCAGAATCAATAGACTTACATAAAGTTCTACAGCAGATACATGGAGTATTTAAACTTCATTATCTACACAGGAACAAGGCATCATTTTATTTATATAGCACATTTTAAACACAATGGTAATTCAAAGTGCCTTACATAAAAATGATTTTATATATATATATATATTTTAAATATATTTATGAGATAAAACCTCATAAATAAAATTCTAAGAAGAAATTGATTTATTTATGCATGTATTAAATAAATAAGAATATATGTTCAGTGTATATTCTGTGGGGTCTAACTGAAAAGTTAAAGCATAAAAAAATATATAAAAATGATAAATTGTTCAGGTTGTGGACTGATTGTAGGCCACAAGTGAGTAACACATGACTTGTGCTTGAAGGAAATCTGACCTTTTGTCACATAATCAATGTCACTTATGTACTTACATCTGAGTGACCTGCAAATCTGCAATGCTGCTTCATTTAATGTCAGAAGTTTTATGTTATAATTGTATGTATGTATGTATAGCCAAGTACGCTGACAAATATTTTTTTGGAAACTGCGATACTTTTTTCAGGATTCTTTGATGAATAAAAAGTTAAAAAGAACAGCATTTATTCAAAATATAAATCTTCTCTAACAATATACATCTTTGCTATCTCTTCTTATCAATCTAACACATCCTCGCCGAATAAACGTTTTAATTTCTTTCAAAAAAAGAAAGAATAAAAATGTACCGACCCCAAACTTTTGAACACTAGTGTATATTGTTAGAAAAGATTTCTATTTTAAATAACCGCTCTTCTTTGTAACTTTTTATTCATCAAAGAATCCTGAAAAAAAGCATCACAGCTTCCAAAAAAATATGAAGCATCAACAGTTTCAGCTCTGATGATAAATCAGCATATTATACTGATTTCTGAAGATCATGTGACACTGAAGACTGGAGGAATGATGCTGAAAATACAGCTGCGCATCACAGAAATACAGTACAGTTTAATATATATTAATATATTATATATTATTTCACAATATTACAGTTTTTCCTGTATTTTTAATCAAATAAAAGCAGCCTCGATGAGCAGAAGAGACTCCTGTAAAAACATTAAAAATCATTCTGATCCCAAACTTTTGAGCGGGAGTGTAAATATTAATTTGTTTTGAAATATAGACATTTAAACAGTGGCTGTAATAAAAACATGACAAATCTACATGAATGAATATTAATGTTATATAATGCATGTATTGCTCCGCTCTAGAGGTATTTTTCTAACTGACTAATGAGTTTATGGTTTATGGATGAGGTGAATGTGACATTTGACCTTTGATTTATTTTATGTTGCATTTTCATTTGAATGGAAACTCTGATGCATTCTGTCACTCATGTGAGATCTCTTCTGATTGGTCGAGAGAGACCAGAGGGCTTAACCTTTGACCCTGAATGATCTTCACGCAGAGGAATCATCTAGAAGTCTGATGGACAGTCGCTCAGCTGTTCTTCACACTCGGTGTGCATGAATGAAGCCTGTGACCTCTGACCCTGACCGCTGACTTTATACCACATTCTAGCTTACTGCTGTTCTCTAAGCAGGGCTATTATCGTTAGCTAAAACTAATACCATGAACACATTTACTTGAAATAAAATATATTAAAAAACATATAATATAAAAATTTTAATAAAAAAAAATATATATATAGTATATAAAAATAATAAATTTTTACTGATGTACTAAAATAACTATTATAAAGCGGAGAGTTCCGGTGCTTG
>NW_015505415.1:1020555-1023127 GCF_001515645.1 Sinocyclocheilus grahami | reverse complement strand
CAATCTAACACATCCTCGCTGAATAAAAGTTTTAATTTCTTTCAAAAAAAGAAAGAATAAAAATGTACCGACCCCAAACTTTTGAACACTAGTGTATATTGTTAGAAAAGATTTCTATTTTAAATAACCGCTCTTCTTTGTAACTTTTTATTCATCAAAGAATCCTGAAAAAAAGCATCACAGCTTCCAAAAAAATATTAAGCAGCAACAGTTTCAACACTGATGATAAATCAGCATATTATACTGATTTCTGAAGATCATGTGACACTGAAGACTGGAGTAATGATGCTGAAAATACAGCTGCGCATCACAGAAATACAGTACAGTTTAATATATATTAATATATTATATATTATTTCACAATATTACAGTTTTTCCTGTATTTTTAATCAAATAAAAGCAGCCTCGATGAGCAGAAGAGACTCCTGTAAAAACATTAAAAATCATTCTGATCCCAAACTTTTGAGCGGGAGTGTAAATATTAATTTGTTTTGAAATATAGACATTTAAACAGTGGCTGTAATAAAAACATGACAAATCTACATGAATGAATATTAATGTTATATAATGCATGTATTGCTCCGCTCTAGAGGTATTTTTCTAACTGACTAATGAGTTTATGGTTTATGGATGAGGTGAATGTGACATTTGACCTTTGATTTATTTTATGTTGCATTTTCATTTGAATGGAAACTCTGATGCATTCTGTCACTCATGTGAGATCTCTTCTGATTGGTCGAGAGAGACCAGAGGGCTTAACCTTTGACCCTGAATGATCTTCACGCAGAGGAATCATCTAGAAGTCTGATGGACAGTCGCTCAGCTGTTCTTCACACTCGGTGTGCATGAATGAAGCCTGTGACCTCTGACCCTGACCGCTGACTTTATACCACATTCTAGCTTACTGCTGTTCTCTAAGCAGGGCTATTATCGTTAGCTAAAACTAATACCATGAACACATTTACTTGAAATAAAATATATTAAAAAACATATAATATAAAAATTTTAATAAAAAAAAATATATATATAGTATATAAAAATAATAAATTTTTACTGATGTACTAAAATAACTATTATAAAGCGGAGAGTTCCGGTGCTTGATTCTGATTGGCTGAGCCGCGTTCGAAGCTGTTGTAAATGACGCTACAAAGTAACACACACCTTTGTTTACGTTTGTGTGTTGCTCGGCAACCACTTTGTAGCAACCACAACTGTTTCTGAGGAGCTACATTGTTTGGTGGAAGAATACTGTGTTTATTAATATCATTACACTTTATTTGCTCCGTTTTATTTTGTGAAACCTTACTACGTATATAACCGTTTTATAAAAGCAGTAATCCCCGTGAAGCCGTGGTTTACAGTGAATTTATAACAGCTAAGAGGGTTTAGCTCCGCTTCGCGTCGTACCTAACAATGCTGTTATAATTTCACTGTAAGCCACGGCTTCTCGGGGCTTATTGCTTTAGTATAAAAGTAAAAATATATTGTGTATTCAAGTTCAGAGTGTGCTTGTTTTCGCTCTCTGTGTGTTACTTTCTTATCACGTCCTTCTGAAAATATCTCATTTCTCGTGTGCGTCTCACAGGTCAGCGGGTCACACACACAAGCGCGTGACGGAGAATCTGGCCGTGACGTTTTACGTGAACGAGCGTTTCTCTCAGGACTACAGCGGCGCGAATCTGAAACGTGTGGAGAGCAGTGTGGAGGACGACTACATCTCCAACCTCAGGAACAACTGCTGGAAAGAGAAACAACAGAGTACGTGACTCACACACACACACACACACACACACACTCACTCACACTCACACACACACACACACACACACACACACAGACACACACTCACTCACTCACACACACACACACACACACACACACACAGACACACACTCACTCACTCACACACACACACACACACACACACACACAGACACACACTCACTCACTCACACACACACACACACACACACACACACAGACACACACTCACTCACTCACACACACACACACACACACACACACACAGACACACACTCACTCACTCACACACACACACACACACACACACACACAGACACACACTCACTCACTCACACACACACACACACACACACACACACAGACACACACTCACTCACTCACACACACACACACACACACACACACACAGACACACACTCACTCACTCACACACACACACACACACACACACACACAGACACACACTCACTCACTCACACACACACACACACACTCTCACACACACACTCACTCACTCACTCACTCACTCACTCACACTCACGCACTCACTCACACTCACTCACTCACTCACGCACACACTCACGCACGCACGCACTCACTCACTCACTCACTCACTCACTCACTCACTCTCACACTCACTCACTCACTCACTCACTCACTCACTCACTCACTCACTCACTCACTCACTCACTCACTCACTCACTCACTCACTCACTCACTCACTCACTCACTCACTCACTCACTCACTCACTCACACTCACACACACACACTCACTCACTCACTCACTCACTCACTCACTCACTCACT
>NW_015505415.1:1009040-1016540 GCF_001515645.1 Sinocyclocheilus grahami | reverse complement strand
ATCAAAAGCTCTTCAGAGCTGTACAGTTTTCTTTTAATAACTCTAAATCCAGTGCTCAGTTTAAGTGCATGTCTAACAACCGGAGACGAAGGCGATCTGCCGGCGAAAAGCCCCTGGAGTTTCGGCCAAAAGCCCCTGGAGTCGAGCCTCAGCACGAGCGTGAGCTGGAAGGTGGGCACTAGGTACGGGTCGACGGAGATCTGTCCCACGGCTTCACAGCTGCCATCCTGCTCCACGCAAAGGTCAACGAGGGCACCGCGGAGGCCACAGGGCTCGCTGACCGACAGGTGCACCAGCTCCTGGCCGATGTGCTCCAGGAGCGTCTCGGGAATGAGGAGTTTGGAGCAGTGCAAGACGCCGTCTTTGGCATCGGTCAGGTTAAGTGCGATGAGCTGCACCACTTCTTTGCACAACGCCTCTTCGGTGGGGTCGAAAAACAAGTCGGATTCGGACAGATCGGCTAGGGATATGGAACCTGCGGGAGACGAATGCAAGCATGCATTAGACTCAAGATCTTGGATGATTAAGGTGCATCATCAACCTATGCATGGTGACTCATGCTTGTTTACCTGCATCTGATGCATCGTCTGTGCTGCTGTGATTGTCTGCATCAGAGTCCAGGCTTTGGCTGCTGTGCAGTTTCTGCATCAGGTTGCTCCAGGACAAGCGTTTGGATGGAGCATCAGATGTCGGTGTGGATGGGAGACCTGAGTCTTCAGATGAAAGGCTGGAAATCAGCTGCTCCTGCATTGTTCGGTTTTAAAGTGACTGTAAAAGAGAAGATCTGTTTTTATTATTCATGCACGAGACACAAACGCAGCTGATGCACTGCAACATTTCAAGATCAAGATGCATTTACTAGCAAAATGACTTACGATATAAAGCTTTGAATGCATTCTGAAAAATGTATTATGCTTTTGTATAGAAAAACGTGTCTGCATGCTTAAAACAAAGACAAATCTGCGATCAGGGTCAGACAAAATTGCTTTCCCATTGAATTAAGTTGTTTTTTCTGACCCCATACACAGATTTGCATAGTTTTAAGGATAACGTCACTAAATGTTGATTTTTTTTTCTTCCTGAAAGCAATATCTAAAGTAATTTTGCGTCATGTTAATGCATCGTGATGTAAAGGTGTTTAGATATTTGTTATGCAAAACAAGTAAATCATTTCTGCGGAGTAATCAAACAAACAAAGAACAAAGCATTCTGTCATTTTGACTCAAAAAGATACATGCATCCAGTTATCGGACTGATTTTGCAGTGCTGATGTCAGGAATATTTGATCAAAAATGCAGCATACTTTTGTCTTGCATTGTACTTCAAGGTTTGAATGAACAACAATGAAGAAAATAAAAACAGCCAAAAAAAAAAATCATAAAATAAGACACTTACCGATATTTTGCACGGTAGATCTTCAGATGTGATTTTCCCGCAGATGAAATAGTCCGTAACAAAGACCAGAAACCAACAAAGCCGTGTGAGAAGCGGAATAAGTGCAGCAGCTGTTAGTTAGTATCCGCAGAGAGTTCTGCAAAACACTGACGCAACCAGTTCAGCGCCTGCTTATATAGCCGCTGGCGCTGGCCACGCCTCCTTCGAGTTTCCAGCCAATCGGCGTTTATGTCACGTCTTTCGCGTCCCAAGTTCGCCTGGTAACAAGCAGCAGCGCTGGTCAATGAGTCTCCGCTATTGTCTGCGGTGGTGGAGGAGGTGCATTTCTCACATCACCTTTTGTCTTCGACTCAGGACATGCAGTGGCGAATCTCACGTCTGCGCATTTGTTTGTGGTTTGATTGGACGATTAAGTTACTTGCATCTCGAATCGAAACAGAATTGTGAAATACTGACTCTATAGATGCGTTTTCATTGAGTACGTGCATGAAGAGCCACAGTGACTGATGACTTCACTAAATAAACACACTGTGAGCCTTATGCAGTTTGATGCCTCTGATCCAGTCATTTAATATGGGATGTTGGCATGAGATACTTTTGGAAAGCGGACATGCACTTCAGCTTTAGCTGTTCTTGTATTGTTGTTATTCATGTAAAGTTTATGAACTCAGGTTTGTACTTTTAAAAATGTTTTTGCCAAACTACAAAACTAAGTTTTATGGATTAAATACAATAGAAATAGTTAACAATAGGGCAAGACCTAAAACATAGACTTTTCCTTACATTTTAATCTAAAATATTGATTTAATAACACACTTGAACACTCTTTCAATCTAAACCAAACTTAAAGCACCAAAAGTTCACTTTAACAGCGTCGGCGTTTCACATTTTTACTTATATGATGGTGGAAAACTTTACTAAAGGGTGCTAGTTACACTAAAAGACAAAATGGTAACCTAAAAAATGGAAACTAAAAATAATGTAATGTCTTAGAATCAACCTACATACATTTTACCAAGAAACCTATATGTTATGGGTTAAACGTAGTTGCAGGTTAACACTTTTTACAGTGCAAAAGATGTAAATATACACTTTCCTTTATATTTTAATCCCAAATAATTAAAAAAAAGTCTAACCCTGTTTTCACATTTTAACCAAGCTAAAAGGGGGTCTGAATTTGTTGGGAGTTTTCACATGAAACCCCTGAAACTAACCGAGTTAACACACTTTGGTAGAAAGATCCAACACATTTAAAAACTAGTTTTCACTGGAAAGAGTTCATAATAAAGCCAGATTTCATTTGATTAAGGCTTTCTGCCTTTCAGATAAATTGACTGCATTTGTCCAGTAAAGTGTGAAGCGCTGCAGTCGGGGGAGGTTAAGGAAGGGTTAAAAGTTTCCTAGTTTAGAATGAAGGACTGTTGCTGGTCATCAGAGACCGTCCCACACGGACAGGCACATTCCAGTCTTCTGTTTGCTAGTCAAGGGTGTGTTTTCCCTCAAATCCTGCTGCAATTTACGCATATAATGCATTTGAATCCGTTCAGCCGCATGAATACACAAACAATAATGGGTCTCAGAAGAGTTTTTCTGTGTTAAATCAATGCACTCATTTATGCAGTGCTTTTAGAAAGGCTTGCTGTTTGTTCACACCTCAGCAAAACTTGGCTTGAGGACAACTGCTGAAGATCTGACCTCTGCCAAATGTGACTTAGAGACGCTTAGTGAATGGAAAACCACCTCAGTCCTGAGGAAGAGTGCAGTTTTAGCATGAATTATCTGATTTTTCTGAGCATTAAATTACAGTCACTCAGTAAATACATGATTTATACATGATTTATTATTTATTTACCTTTATTTAGCCAGGCAAGCAACTCAGATTCTTATTTACAACAACAACAACCTGGCAAGATTATTTACCCTGAATGAAAAACATAACTCCTGGGAATAAGAATTTTTGTTTTAGTCTGAGAGAGAGCTGGTTTACATGGAAGCTTGCTCTGACATGGAATAGAAAAAAAAAGTTCTGAATATATCTCACAATTCTGACATTATATCTCACAATTCTGACTTTACGTCTCAGTTCTGACTTAATGTCTCACAGTTCTGACTTTATATCTCACAATTCTGACTTTATATCGCACAGTTCTGACTTTACGTCTCACAGTTCTGTCTTTATATCGCACAGTTCTGACTTTGCGTCTCACAGTTCTGACTTTACATCGCACAGTTCTGACTTTATATCGCCCAATTCCGACTTTACGTCTCACAGTTCTGTCTTTATATCGCACAGTTCTGACTTTGCGTCTCACAGTTCTGACTTTACATCGCACAGTTCTGACTTTATATCGCCCAATTCCGACTTTACGTCTCACAGTTCTGTCTTTATATCGCACAGTTCTGACTTTGCGTCTCACAGTTCTGACTTTACATCGCACAGTTCTGACTTTATATCGCCCAATTCCGACTTTACGTCTCACAGTTCTGTCTTTATATCGCACAGTTCTGACTTTGCGTCTCACAGTTCTGACTTTACATCGCACAGTTCTGACTTTATATCGCCCAATTCCGACTTTACGTCTCACAGTTCTGTCTTTATATCGCACAGTTCTGACTTTGCGTCTCACAGTTCTGACTTTACATCGCACAGTTCTGACTTTATATCGCCCAATTCCGACTTTACGTCTCACAGTTCTGTCTTTATATCGCACAGTTCTGACTTTGCGTCTCACAGTTCTGACTTTACATCGCACAGTTCTGACTTTATATCGCCCAATTCCGACTTTACGTCTCACAGTTCTGTCTTTATATCGCACAGTTCTGACTTTGCGTCTCACAGTTCTGACTTTACATCGCACAGTTCTGACTTTATATCGCCCAATTCCGACTTTACGTCTCACAGTTCTGTCTTTATATCGCACAGTTCTGACTTTGCGTCTCACAGTTCTGACTTTACATCGCACAGTTCTGACTTTATATCGCCCAATTCCGACTTTACGTCTCACAGTTCTGTCTTTATATCGCACAGTTCTGACTTTGCGTCTCACAGTTCTGACTTTACATCGCACAGTTCTGACTTTATATCGCCCAATTCCGACTTTACGTCTCACAGTTCTGTCTTTATATCGCACAGTTCTGACTTTGCGTCTCACAGTTCTGACTTTACATCGCACAGTTCTGACTTTATATCGCCCAATTCCGACTTTACGTCTCACAGTTCTGTCTTTATATCGCACAGTTCTGACTTTGCGTCTCACAGTTCTGACTTTACATCGCACAGTTCTGACTTTATATCGCCCAATTCCGACTTTACGTCTCACAGTTCTGTCTTTATATCGCACAGTTCTGACTTTGCGTCTCACAGTTCTGACTTTACATCGCACAGTTCTGACTTTATATCGCCCAATTCCGACTTTACGTCTCACAGTTCTGTCTTTATATCGCACAGTTCTGACTTTGCGTCTCACAGTTCTGACTTTACATCGCACAGTTCTGACTTTATATCGCCCAATTCCGACTTTACGTCTCACAGTTCTGTCTTTATATCGCACAGTTCTGACTTTGCGTCTCACAGTTCTGACTTTACATCGCACAGTTCTGACTTTATATCGCCCAATTCCGACTTTACGTCTCACAGTTCTGTCTTTATATCGCACAGTTCTGACTTTGCGTCTCACAGTTCTGACTTTACATCGCACAGTTCTGACTTTATATCGCCCAATTCCGACTTTACGTCTCACAGTTCTGTCTTTATATCGCACAGTTCTGACTTTGCGTCTCACAGTTCTGACTTTACATCGCACAGTTCTGACTTTATATCGCCCAATTCCGACTTTACGTCTCACAGTTCTGTCTTTATATCGCACAGTTCTGACTTTGCGTCTCACAGTTCTGACTTTACATCGCACAGTTCTGACTTTATATCGCCCAATTCCGACTTTACGTCTCACAGTTCTGTCTTTATATCGCACAGTTCTGACTTTGCGTCTCACAGTTCTGACTTTACATCGCACAGTTCTGACTTTATATCGCCCAATTCCGACTTTACGTCTCACAGTTCTGTCTTTATATCGCACAGTTCTGACTTTGCGTCTCACAGTTCTGACTTTACATCGCACAGTTCTGACTTTATATCGCCCAATTCCGACTTTACGTCTCACAGTTCTGTCTTTATATCGCACAGTTCTGACTTTGCGTCTCACAGTTCTGACTTTACATCGCACAGTTCTGACTTTATATCGCCCAATTCCGACTTTACGTCTCACAGTTCTGTCTTTATATCGCACAGTTCTGACTTTGCGTCTCACAGTTCTGACTTTACATCGCACAGTTCTGACTTTATATCGCCCAATTCCGACTTTACGTCTCACAGTTCTGTCTTTATATCGCACAGTTCTGACTTTGCGTCTCACAGTTCTGACTTTACATCGCACAGTTCTGACTTTATATCGCCCAATTCCGACTTTACGTCTCACAGTTCTGTCTTTATATCGCACAGTTCTGACTTTGCGTCTCACAGTTCTGACTTTACATCGCACAGTTCTGACTTTATATCGCCCAATTCCGACTTTACGTCTCACAGTTCTGTCTTTATATCGCACAGTTCTGACTTTGCGTCTCACAGTTCTGACTTTACATCGCACAGTTCTGACTTTATATCGCCCAATTCCGACTTTACGTCTCACAGTTCTGTCTTTATATCGCACAGTTCTGACTTTGCGTCTCACAGTTCTGACTTTACATCGCACAGTTCTGACTTTATATCGCCCAATTCCGACTTTACGTCTCACAGTTCTGTCTTTATATCGCACAGTTCTGACTTTGCGTCTCACAGTTCTGACTTTACATCGCACAGTTCTGACTTTATATCGCCCAATTCCGACTTTACGTCTCACAGTTCTGTCTTTATATCGCACAGTTCTGACTTTGCGTCTCACAGTTCTGACTTTACATCGCACAGTTCTGACTTTATATCGCCCAATTCCGACTTTACGTCTCACAGTTCTGTCTTTATATCGCACAGTTCTGACTTTGCGTCTCACAGTTCTGACTTTACATCGCACAGTTCTGACTTTATATCGCCCAATTCCGACTTTACGTCTCACAGTTCTGTCTTTATATCGCACAGTTCTGACTTTGCGTCTCACAGTTCTGACTTTACATCGCACAGTTCTGACTTTATATCGCCCAATTCCGACTTTACGTCTCACAGTTCTGTCTTTATATCGCACAGTTCTGACTTTGCGTCTCACAGTTCTGACTTTACATCGCACAGTTCTGACTTTATATCGCCCAATTCCGACTTTACGTCTCACAGTTCTGTCTTTATATCGCACAGTTCTGACTTTGCGTCTCACAGTTCTGACTTTACATCGCACAGTTCTGACTTTATATCGCCCAATTCCGACTTTACGTCTCACAGTTCTGTCTTTATATCGCACAGTTCTGACTTTGCGTCTCACAGTTCTGACTTTACATCGCACAGTTCTGACTTTATATCGCCCAATTCCGACTTTACGTCTCACAGTTCTGTCTTTATATCGCACAGTTCTGACTTTGCGTCTCACAGTTCTGACTTTACATCGCACAGTTCTGACTTTATATCGCCCAATTCCGACTTTACGTCTCACAGTTCTGTCTTTATATCGCACAGTTCTGACTTTGCGTCTCACAGTTCTGACTTTACATCGCACAGTTCTGACTTTATATCGCCCAATTCCGACTTTACGTCTCACAGTTCTGTCTTTATATCGCACAGTTCTGACTTTGCGTCTCACAGTTCTGACTTTACATCGCACAGTTCTGACTTTATATCGCCCAATTCCGACTTTACGTCTCACAGTTCTGTCTTTATATCGCACAGTTCTGACTTTGCGTCTCACAGTTCTGACTTTACATCGCACAGTTCTGACTTTATATCGCCCAATTCCGACTTTACGTCTCACAGTTCTGACTTTATATCGCACCAATTCTCACTTTATATCGCACAGTTCTGACTTTACGTCTCACAGTTCTGACTTTATCTCGCACAGTTCTGACTTTATATCACACAGTTCTGACTTTATATCGCACAGTTCTGACTTTATATCGCACAATTCCGACTTT
>NW_015505415.1:1006739-1008833 GCF_001515645.1 Sinocyclocheilus grahami | reverse complement strand
CTCACAATTCTGACTTTATATCTTGCAATTCTGACTTTACGTCTCGTGATTCTGACTTTTCAACTCACAATTCTGACATTACATCTCGCTGTTGTGAGAAAAAAGGTCAGAATTGTAAGATATGAAGTTGCAGTTTGTTTGTTTTTTATCCTCTGACAGAAAGAGGCTTCCATAGGCTTATATATTTCCATGCAGCACACACACAAATAGTGTCACAATTAGTTTTTGTTAGTTTTGTTATTGCTCATACGCAGGATTATAGAGATGTACTCATAAATGTGGTTACTTTGGGAAAAAGCTTTGGCAAAAATTCTTCTCAGTATTTATCTATAACTAAGTTGCAAGTTTAATCCTAAAAGAGGGTGAACTGGAGGGTGACTAAAATTACAACACCAGGTTGCTTTGGATCAAAAACATGTTTTTACAGTTGTATAATAATCTTTACAACTTCTACGAAGTGCTGCAATAATGGCTGCAAGGTTTCCAGGGTTAAAACCTAATGCTGTTTGTCCATTTGAATGAAAGCCTTTGACCACTTTAACTGCGTTTAATAATAAACAGTTTCTTCAGGACAAAGAATTAAGCAACCAAAGCAAATAAAGTTTTGAAATCTCAAGAAATCTATTACGTGAAACTCTCTCCTGGAGATTGAGTGAAGATTCGCTAGTTGGGCTTTTATTTAAGTTCATGCACATAATACACAAATATAATGCAACTGGAGGTTTGTTGGAGGGAAGCCAAACTTCACAGATGTACTTCAGCAGAGGAGCACAAACAGTTCCCTCCGAATGTAGGAGGAACCACAGACAAAAACAAAGACACGTGTTCCCCGTCCAGGAACAAAACATACCGTCCAAGTTCATTTACATTTCACACTATCATATATCATATATATCATACATTTTATGGCCATAAAGCAAGTCATCCAACTGTTGCCATGCATGAAAATAACAACAGAACTGCTTACGTACGCCTGAAAACATGAAAGAGCAATGCTTGTGCAATATGCAAATCTGAATATATGCATAAGAAACTGTGAAAAATATGTTCAGCACATATTTCCCACCAAAAATAAAAAAAGAATATTTTGCATAATAAAGCAGTATATTCAAAGGACCATAAAGATTTTCTTTTAAACTCCAATTCTCATACTATAATACAACAAATATGTATTTTTCTTTATTGTAATACAATAATGATATATAATTTAACCTGTACTTATATTAAATACTAAATTATATTAAATGTGTATGTATGTGTGTGTATATATATATATATATATATATATATATACAAGTGGGAGAACTTGCACAATTGGTGGCTGACTAAATACTTTTTTGCCCCACACACACATTTATAAATTAATTAAGAATTCATAATAAATTCATGTTACAATTTTCTCTCTATTTTTATTAAATACTAAATTATATAAAATCCCTTAATATATCTATATATATACACACACACACACATCAGTTTTTGTTGTACTGCCTTATTTATACTTTTTAACTGAATAAATCGAATTGTTTTTGTAACAAACAGATTTATGCTGATTCTGAACAATTTGAATAAATGTATTTTGATAAATATATTTAGATTTAGTTTTTTTTAACAGATGCAAATAGTTAATGAACTACGCCGTGATTTTTTGAATGGAGAATCTGACCCGTTTCATTCACGCATCACATTTATTTGTCATTAGTTTCTTTATGTTAAAACCGTATAATCCAATATGCAATTAGATGCAATTAAAATACATAAATCTTAATTTTTGAGCACATTAAGTAAATAAAATTGATGCTGATTTCATCAAAATCTTTAAACGTTATGTAAAGATTTTAATGCACCCTTTGATAATCATTTAAATTATGAATTGTGCTTAAAAAGGCTTTTATTGTACATGTATTCAGATGTAAAAATCAACACTGTGAAAACATGGGGTTAAAGTATTCCTAAGGCTTAATCCAAAAACACATGATCACAAAACAATGTTGGCGATTATAAACCAGTGCAAAACATCATACACCTACAGTACATGTAACATTCATAAGAACTCATTTCAGCTCATTCAAGATGAGGAAAAACAGGCGTATG
>NW_015505415.1:969900-1006598 GCF_001515645.1 Sinocyclocheilus grahami | reverse complement strand
GTCCATCAGTTAACATCTGGAGAAGACAAAAGCTGAAACACATCCAGCATTAAGACGCTTTAAATCACGAGTCTATAATCCATAATAACTCTTCCTCCAGTGAAAAAGTGTTCTGGTGTGAATCAGGAGAGAAATCTGCACAGATCAAGCAGCGTTTAAACAGCTCTAAACACATATGTGGCTGGATTTTGATGCGAGAGACAACAGCAGATGCACTTTTTCACTGGAGGAAGCGTTATTGTGGATTATGGACTATGTATTTTAGTTAAAAACGTCTTAATGTTGGATGTGTTTCAGCTTTTGTCTTCTCCAGATGTTAACTGATGGACTGGAGTGCTGTGGATTATTGTGATGTTTTTATCAGCTGTTTGGACTCTCATTCTGACGGCACCCATTCACTGCAGAGCATCCGTTGCTGAGACACTGATGCAGTGCTACATTTCTCCAAACCTGATGAAGATTTAATCTGGGATGGCCTGAGCGTGAGCACATTTTCAGCACATTAATGTTCATTTTTCGCTGAACTATCCCTTTACGTAAACCGAAGCGAGTGTGAGTTTTTTTGAACTCACCATGTTTAACCTGCTTCAGTGTGGATGCAACTTGATAGCTGAAGACAGACTCGCACAAAAATCGATCAGATCCATCTGTGGGGGGAAAAAAAGGCAAATGTAGTACTATGCATGCAGCAGATCAGCACTGGAAGATATAACAGGCTTTTACGGCAGGCAGTCTGTGCCATTTCTGAGCTGCAGAGGGACAAAATCGGTATTCAGGAATGCAAAACGGAGATGTAACCGGCGCACACACCCTCCATCATCTCTCCGGCTCCTTTGGGGTAAGTGTAGAGCACTTTCCTCGGCGGGATGAGCTCGGAAGCACTGAAGCCGGATCCGGTCACCGAGCTGCCGCTGACTCCTCCAGCCGAGGACGAGGACGAAGATGCTGCCATTCACAACCTACAGATCTCACAAACACTACATTACAAACACCAGAGCATGCCAGAAAACACAGGTCAGCTGATGCACAGAGAGAGCTCGTGAGACAAACACTATCACAGACTGATCAATTAAATCTGTAAAAATCGAATTGATCAGAAAAATCAAATTAGCAGCATGAACCCTATATTCTGCATCATTTGAGAGTATTATGCACAAAGTGATCAGCTGTAAACCTGGTGTTTGTTCTGTTGACTAAAAAGCTACAGATATTTACAAACACGTGTTTACAAACATTTTTGCATTTGGTGAAAAATGTAAACAACACTTTTGCGCTTTGCATAAAAAGACTATAGAGAGACACAACACACACAGAACAATCACAACATTTCTTTATATTAATTCTGCTTAACTTTGACATTTTAATTAAAAACATAACAAACAATGGTATTGACAATCAGCACTCACGAATGCAACACCCGTAACAGAGTTATTAACACCATTCCACACTTCATTAGCGTTTCATGAGCTATATATATATATAAGAATTAATCATAATAAAGTGAAATATGTGTAATATTTGTAATTAACCTGCGTCACCCGAAGCGCCGCTTCTGCTTCCTCTGTGCGTCTGTTTACGTCAGTTTGACGCTGATCGGACGTCGCAGCGCCACCTGACGTCACGGCGTAAAGTGACGTCACGTTATTTATTTTTATTTATGATCGTTTAATTTACTAAGTTATTGGACATTATTAATGTATATTAATTTGTTATGATTTTTCACATTTTAATTAAAAATATGTACTAAATACGAAATAGTAAATGCTAATGGAGACGCATCTTGACAATTAAAAGTTAAAAGTGCGATATAATTCCCTTTTCTATTATTTAAATGCTTATTTGACGTCACGTTATTTATTTTGATTTATGATCGTTTAATTTACTAAGTTATTGGACATTATTAATGTATATTAATTTGTTATGATTTTTCACATTTTAATTAAAAATATGTACTAAATACGAAATAGTAAATGCTAATGGAGACGTATCTTGACAATTAAAAGTTTAAAAATTCCCTTTTCTATTATTTAAATGCTTATTATATATTTAAATAAATACGAAATAGTAAATGCTAATGGAGACGCATCTTGAAGTTAAAAAGTTAAAAGTGCGATATAATTCCCTTTTCTATTATTTAAATGCTTATTATATATTTAAATATTTTATATATATATATATATATATATATGAAAACTTAAATATTTTTAAACATAATATATGTTAAGGATTGCATTATTATTATTATTATTATTTTGATCATATTCTCTCAGCAGAGGACTTTTAAGCGAGACGCTGAAAGCGGAAGCGGAAGTCTTCCGTCCACAGTTCCGTGTAAACACAGCAGCGGCGCAAAGGTAGAAAGATTAATTATTTAATAATTAATATTCACGCGTTCTTGCGAGTATATGTTCTGTGTTGTTGTTTTCTCGCGGGTTCTGAGTTGCTTCATGGGGTGTATTCGTGTTGTAGCGAAGTTCAGCATATAAATATAAAATATGTATTTATTTATAAGACATTTAAACATCTTTCTGCTGATTTTGCAGTATTTTCAGCAGATGTCATGAGCAGACTGTCTTCTTGTATCTCGACAGTTAAAATAAATGGAGAATTTGTTTTTGTTTTTTCTTTATTTATAGATTTTTCCCCTGTTTTCTGTAATCTGCTGGTCTTGTTTAATTAATATGAAATGTCAGAATTTAAATACTGTTAAGCTGTAGTTTATTTAGTTAATTTATAAATATTTTTTATACATAAGAAGTCTCTTCTGCTCATCAAGGCTGTATTTATTTAATCAAAAATACAGAAAAAATACAGTAAAATTTTAAAATATTATTGCAATTTAAATGAACAGTTTTCTATTTTAATATACTTCAAAATATAATTTATTTCTGTAGCAGAGGACTTTTAAGCGAGACGCTGAAAGCGGAAGCGGAAGTCTTCCGTCCACAGTTCCGTGTAAACACAGCAGCGGCGCAAAGGTAGAAAGATTAATTATTTAATAATTAATATTCACGCGTTCTTGCGAGTATATGTTCTGTGTTGTTGTTTTCTCGCGGGTTCTGAGTTGCTTCATGGGGTGTATTCGTGTTGTAGCGAAGTTCAGCATATAAATATAAAATATGTATTTATTTATAAGACATTTAAACATCTTTCTGCTGATTTTGCAGTATTTTCAGCAGATGTCATGAGCAGACTGTCTTCTTGTATCTCGACAGTTAAAATAAATGGAGAATTTGTTTTTGTTTTTTCTTTATTTATAGATTTTTCCCCTGTTTTCTGTAATCTGCTGGTCTTGTTTAATTAATATGAAATGTCAGAATTTAAATACTGTTAAGCAACACTCTGCTGCAGGGGTGATGTACAGTCAATGATAAAGCGGAGAGTTCCGGTGCTTGGCTCTGATTGGCTGAGCCGCGTTCGAAGCTGTTGTAAATGACGCTACAAAGTAACACACACCTTTGTTTACGTTTGTGTGTTGCTCGGCAACCACTTTGTAGCAACCACAACTGTTTCTGAGGAGCTACATTGTTTGGTGGAAGAATACTGTGTTTATTAATATCTTTACACTTTATTTGCTCTGCTTTATTTTGTGAAACCTTACTACGTATATAACCGTTTTATAAAAGCGGTAATCCCCGTGAAGCCGTGGTTTACACTGAATTTATAACAGCTAAGGGGTTTTAGGCACTACGCTTCCTTTAGCTGTTATAACTTCACTGTAAACCACGGCTTCACGGGGATTATTGCTTTAATAACTTGTTTCAGGTCAGAATTGGTAGGTTATGTCCAGCAGTTCATACTTTCGGTATCAGAATGAGGTGTTTATAACACAGTTCTCACTTCAAGTTTATATTTCGCATTTTGAGTTAAAGGGATAGTTCCCCCTAAAATGAAAAGTTGATGTTTATCTGCTTACCCGCAGGGCATCCGAGATGTAGGTGACTTTGTTTCTTCAGTAGAACACATTTGATGATTTTTAACTTTAACCGTTGCAGTCTATCAGTCGTATAATGCATGGCAATGGTAACAAAATCTATGAGAGTAAAAAAAACATGCACAGACAAATCCAAATTAAACCCTGCGGCTCGTGACGACACATTGATGTCCTAAGACACGAAACGATCGGTTTGTGCCAGAAACCAAACAGTATTTATATCATTTTTTACCTCTAATACACCACTATGTCCAGCTGTCTTTGGGCGCGCGCACGGCATCCGGTGCGTGAGGTGTGTAGCGCTCTGGCGTAGTTTACGTTAATGTGTGTGTTGATATCTAGCCGAAGAGCAATCAACCATAACCTCAGGCGAGCAGGCTCAGAAGTTGGGAATACGTGGAAAGTCACCACTCCCGAATGAGTTCACGCGAGAGAACGTAATCTTTTAGTTTCAAGTCGGTTTGAACAATCCGAATAAGCGCAAGCAAGTACCATTTTGATTAGCCGTCATACCTACAATTTTTGTGCACTGTGTAACCAATGAGTGATGTATACGCGTGAGAGATCACTTCCGGCGCTTGCGTAAACTACACCAGAGCGTGTACACACCTCACACACAGGATGCCATGCGCGCGCTCAAGGAAGTTGGACAGTGTTGTATTAGAGGTAAAAAAATTATATAAATACTGTTTGGTTTCTCGCACAAACCGATCGTTTCGTGTCTTAGGACATCAATGTGTCGTCACGAGCCGCAGGGTTTAATTTGGATTTGTCTGTGCATGTTTTTTTTACTCTCATAGATTTTGTTACCATTGCCATGCATTATATGACTGACAGACTGCAACAGCTGGAGTTACAAATCATCAAATGTGTTCTACTGAAGAAACAAAGTCACCTACATCTCAGATGCCCCGGGGGTAAGCAGATAAACATCACATTTTCATTTTTGGGTGAACTATCCCTTTAACATCTCACAATTCTGACTTTATTTCAAGCCATTCTGAAATTATATCTCACAATACTGAGTTACATCAAGCAATTCTGACTTTTTTTGAGAGTTTGCAACACAGAATTATGACTATTTCTTGTATCTTTGAGTTAACATAACATATAGTTCTGACTTTACTTCTCACAGTTCTGAGTTTATATCCTGAAGTTTGAGTTAACATCTTGCGATTCAGATTTTTTGGACTTTCACGTTTTCTCGGTATTGCACGTTCACACAATTCTGACTTTATTTCTTGCAATTCCAAGTTTATATTTTGCAATTTTGTATCATATGATCGTTCGGACTTTCTCAGAATTGTGTTCATAACACACAATTCTCACTTTTTTGCAAGTTTAGGCTATATTTTGAGTTAATTTCTCACAATTCAGAGACTTTTTTCTCGCTTTTTTTCTCTACATTATTTGAGTAAACATCTCACTTTTTTTCTCAGAATTGCAAGTTTATGCCTTCATGTTTATAGCGCACGATTCTGACTCTTTCTAGCAATTTTGAGTGTATATCCCACAATTTTGCATTAAAATCTCGCAATTCAGAGTTTCTGAAGTCACTATTCTGATTTTTTTTTTTACCTGAAAATTGCAAGTATACATCCTAATTATTACGTCTGTATCACAAAATGCATATTTCCTTCAAGAAATGTGTTGGTACGTTCCATTTCTCATTCATATTAATGCACAAAATGACATCTTGCATTCACGGAGAAATAAAGTCAGTATTGTAAATAGTAAATACATTATATTTTATATTAGATTTATGTATATTTTTTTCATTCTAAGGCAGAAGCTGGCTCCCATACAGACTGACTGCAGCTTTTTCAGATGCTTCTTGGTCATTTTCAGTTCTGAGCTCAGCAGTGTTCTCGTGTTTTCAGGTATATTATCGGGAAGAAGGGAGAGACTCGTAAACGACTGGAATCAGAGACTAAAACTTCCATCAGCATCCCAAAACAAGGCGTGGAAGGACAGATCGGTAAGATACGGTGATTTGAGCAAACCCCTCAGCCCTGAACTATTAATTTAGTTCATCACACAGCATTTGTGCAGACAGAAATCATATCTCAAACTCCCAGGGAATGCATTAAAGCATCTGCCAAATGCATAAACTCTAACAACTCATAATGCCTTAGCATTACCAGAGAAACTTGTATAGAATGGTGTCTGTGAGTTTTGCATGCTCAAACCCACATTATCTTGAGATATAAGTCATCTAGTTTGTTGCTCGTGTGTCTGCACACACTCAGAAGCAGAAGGTTGGCATGTTTCGGTTGGCGTTAAATGAATGTGCATGATGCCTTGTGCAACTAAAAGTGTTCCTGTATAAGCATAAAGGTGCTTTAGGGGTCAGAATGTTCTAGTAGCAGGATGTTCTGGCAGCAGCGTGTTCTTGTGTGCAGTGGTGAGGACTGTATGTTCTTCCTGTGGTTTTACAGAAGTGTGTGTGTGTGTGTGTGTGTGTGTGTGGGACGCTCAGTGATCACAGGTGCACACAGAGCAGCCGTCGCCTCAGCTGTAACCCGCGTTGAGGTTTTGATCGACAGCTTTCGGAGGAAGCAGCCGTTCACACACTTCCTGTCGTTTGCACTAAATCATCCTCAGGTGCAGCAGGGCTTCCTGCGCTTTCGAGAGCAGGTGCTGGAGCTCTGCGGACAGGTGAGAACACAATCAGAGCTGACCGCAGTTACTTTATTAACATTGCAAGAATTCAATATAGTATTATGATAGTAGGTAACACATACATTTAGTATAATAATATAAGGTTAATGTAATATAAGGTTTGTTATTATATGATATATTATAATAATATAATATAATAAGGTAACAGCACCCTTTATTGTTCCTGGTCTTATTGTTGCAAGTAGTTAAGACATAAATGTAATATAATATTAATATTGATTTATTTTATTGTTTTAGGTTAGGTTAAGATAGTTTAATATGATATAATAAAGTAAAGCTACAGCGGAATTCATTCTATTTACTTCCTGGACACATTGTTGCCAGTAGATAATGCATAAATTCAATTTAATGTTAATTTAAAGATTTCATTTAATTAAATATTATTTTATTTTATTAATTGTATTATATTATATTTTCTTTTCTTTTAGTAAGGTTAATGTAAAATATAGCTTATTAATTATATTATCTTATTGTCTTATTGTTGCCTGTAGTTAATGCATAAACTCAATTTAATGTTAATTTAAACATTTAATTTAAATTTGTGCAGACAGAAATCATATCTCAAACTCCCAGGGAATGCATTAAAGCATCTGCCAAATGCATAAACTCTAACAACTCATAATGCCTTAGCATTACCAGAGAAACTTGTATAGAATGGTGTCTGTGAGTTTTGCATGCTCAAACCCACATTATCTTGAGATATAAGTCATCTAGTTTGTTGCTCGTGTGTCTGCACACACTCAGAAGCAGAAGGTTGGCATGTTTCGGTTGGCGTTAAATGAATGTGCATGATGCCTTGTGCAACTAAAAGTGTTCCTGTATAAGCATAAAGGTGCTTTAGGGGTCAGAATGTTCTAGTAGCAGGATGTTCTGGCAGCAGCGTGTTCTTGTGTGCAGTGGTGAGGACTGTATGTTCTTCCTGTGGTTTTACAGAAGTGTGTGTGTGTGTGTGTGTGTGTGTGTGGGACGCTCAGTGATCACAGGTGCACACAGAGCAGCCGTCGCCTCAGCTGTAACCCGCGTTGAGGTTTTGATCGACAGCTTTCGGAGGAAGCAGCCGTTCACACACTTCCTGTCGTTTGCACTAAATCATCCTCAGGTGCAGCAGGGCTTCCTGCGCTTTCGAGAGCAGGTGCTGGAGCTCTGCGGACAGGTGAGAACACAATCAGAGCTGACCGCAGTTACTTTATTAACATTGCAAGAATTCAATATAGTATTATGATAGTAGGTAACACATACATTTAGTATAATAATATAAGGTTAATGTAATATAAGGTTTGTTATTATATGATATATTATAATAATATAATATAATAAGGTAACAGCACCCTTTATTGTTCCTGGTCTTATTGTTGCAAGTAGTTAAGACATAAATGTAATATAATATTAATATTGATTTATTTTATTGTTTTAGGTTAGGTTAAGATAGTTTAATATGATATAATAAAATAAAGCTACAGCGGAATTCATTCTATTTACTTCCTGGACACATTGTTGCCAGTAGATAATGCATAAATTCAATTTAATGTTAATTTAAAGATTTCATTTAATTAAATATTATTTTATTTTATTAATTGTATTATATTATATTTTCTTTTCTTTTAGTAAGGTTAATGTAAAATATAGCTTATTAATTATATTATCTTATTGTCTTATTGTTGCCTGTAGTTAATGCATAAACTCAATTTAATGTTAATTTAAACATTTAATTTTATATTTAATTTTATATTTAATTTTATTTTACTTCTTGGACACATTGTTGCCAGTAGTTAATGCATAAACTCAATTTAATGTTAATTTAAAGATTTAATTTAATTTAATTCAATATAATTTTATTTTATTAATTGTATTATTATATTTTATTTTGTTTTATTAAGGTTAATGTAAAATATAGCTTATTAATTATATTATATTATCTTATTGTCTTATTGTTGCCAGTAGTTAATGAAAGAATTTAATATAATATTAATAAAAACATTTAATCAGGTTAATATATTATATTATATTATATTAAAAGGTTAATGTAATTTACTGTAATGTCATTTAAAAATAATATAATGTGATAAGGTCACAGCAAAATTAAAAATTGTCTTAATTCTTGTTATTGTGAGTGAGTTATAGTAGTGATAAAAAGGCATCTATGAAATGTTTGCTAGATTTAATGTGTGTTGTGCAGGACGCAGGCGTGGATGAGAGTATTTTCCAGAACCCAGCCAAACTGCATCTGACCATCGGCACGCTGGCCCTGCTGAACGAACAGGAAGTGACACGCGCGAGCGAGCTCCTGCAGCAGTGTCGGGACGCTATCAGGTCACTACTGCAGCCCGTAAAGCATCAGAGCAGACCGCAGCGATGCTCAGCAGAGTAAATGTGCTGCTTTGTCTCTGCAGAGATATAACTGAAGCAAAACCGCTTCCTGTGGAGGTCCGAGGAATTGAATATATGAATGATGACCCGTCGATGGTGGACGTTCTCTATGCCAAAGTCACGGTTCGAGATGGATCTGAGAAGTAAGATACAGTTCATTACCTGGTGAAGTCTCGTAGTTCACCCAGAAATGAAAATCATTTAATCACTCACAACATATGTCTTCAGATCACATGGAATATGATACTTTCACGTATGAACCAAAATCTGACATATTCATGTATTATAATGAGAAAAAGAATTGTATTATATATCAGTATATTATTGTACTGTTGTATTATTTATAGATTTTGTATTTCAAGTTTTCATTTTAATTTCTTTTTACTCATTTATGTGCATTGTCATGATCAAAATGCTTCTATTTAGCTTTAGTTTTATTTCTATTTTAGTGTTAGTAATTGTAGTACTTCGACTTAAGTGTAAGACAAACATGAGAAGTGATGGCTTGGCGACTAACTGAGATGAGATATGTTTAAATGCAAAAATGTAAATGGAATTAAAGCTGAATAGAAATATTTTAAAAAACTAATAATTATAAAAGCACGTGCAATTACTAATACTTAAACTAAAATTAAAATGATTAAAATAATTAAATGAAATAAATAAAATTGAAATATTAGATGAAAACGTAAAGCTAAAACAAGGAAAAGTTGCATATTTACATTTTATTTTAATTAACAAATTATTAATAATAATTTTAGTTTAAGTATTAGTAATTGTTATATGCTTTTGGCATTTAAAAAAATCTATCTTTTATTTTATTTTAGTTTTATTAATTTTTGTACTTAATCCTTTTTTTTCAGTTAATTGCCAAGGCAGAATTTATAATTTTTGTTGTACGATTAAGTTTTTCATCGAATATTTATATTTGTTTTAATTTACAGATTTAAAATAGATTTATTTTAATTAACAGGGTTGATTAAATTAGGTTTGTAAAATATTTAAAATTGATTAATTTTCAGTTTAACTTTTTTTTTTCTTCAACCTAAACTTATTTTCAGTTAAAGTTTATTTTATTTCAAGTAACAAATGTTATATATATATATATATATATATATATATATATACATACATACATACATACATACATACATGCATATTACTTGGTTTTAGTTAACTGTAATAAACCTTACTTTGTTTGTTTAGGAGAAAGAAAAATCCATTACTCTGATAGAAAAACAATGCAAGTCTATGAGATGAGCTCATTGCTCTCTCTGTGTGTGTGTGCGCGTGTTTTGTGTGTGTTTGAGTGTGTGTGTGTGTTTGAGTGTGTGCATGCGCGTGTGTCTGTGTTTGAGTGTGTGTAAAGTTTATTTTATTTCAAGTAACAAATGTTATATATATATATACATACATACATACATACATACATACATACATGCATGCATATTACTAGGTTTTAGTTAACTGTAATAAACCTTACTTTGTTTGTTTAGGAGAAAGAAAAATCCATTACTCTGATAGAAAAACAATGCAAGTCTATGAGATGAGCTCATTGCTCTCTCTGTGTGTGTGTGCGCGTGTTTTGTGTGTGTGTGTGTTTGAGTGTGTGCATGCGCGTGTGTCTGTGTTTGTGTGTGTTTGAGTGTGTGTTTGAGTGTGTGTGTGTGTGTGTGTGTGAGTGTGTGTGTGAGTGTGTGTTTGAGTGTGTGTGTGTGTGTGTGTGTGAGTGTGTGTGTGAGTGTGTGTTTGAGTGTGTGTGTGTGTGTGTGTGTGAGTGTGTGTGTGAGTGTGTGTTTGAGTGTGTGTGTGTGTGTGTGTGTGAGTGTGTGTGTGAGTGTGTGTTTGAGTGTGTGTGTGTGTGTGTGTGTGAGTGTGTGTGTGAGTGTGTGTTTGAGTGTGTGTGTGTGTGTGTGTGTGAGTGTGTGTGTGAGTGTGTGTTTGAGTGTGTGTGTGTGTGTGTGTGTGAGTGTGTGTGTGAGTGTGTGTTTGAGTGTGTGTGTGTGTGTGTGTGTGAGTGTGTGTGTGAGTGTGTGTTTGAGTGTGTGTGTGTGTGTGTGTGTGAGTGTGTGTGTGAGTGTGTGTTTGAGTGTGTGTGTGTGTGTGTGTGTGTTTGAGTGTGTGCGTGCGCGTGTGTGTGTGTTTGTGTGTGTGTGTGTGTGTGTGTGTGTGTATACAGACTCCAGCAGATCGCAGACAGGCTCGTGGAGTATTTTGCTGCAGCCGGTCTGATGGAGCGAGAGCGGGAGCGAGTGAAGATTCACGGCACCATCATGAACACACTGTTCCGGAAAGATCCGTCAGGTGAGACGGCCAGCAACAACAGCCCTCAGTCGCCATCACTGATCCCTGATCAGTTTCAAATAAGACCTCCGTTAATCCTGCTGTGAACACGTCACTCATAACAATCATGATCACAATTACTGAGTCAAGCAGATGCCGAACTAACCGAACAGACTGTCAGGAATGACATAAACAGACCGACAGCGTGTTTGTCAGGATGACTTTATGTGCTTTTATCATCTTTGTTAGATTTTTATAAATTGAGCATTAATTTTATTTAGCGGGAGCGAGTGAAGATTCACGGCACCATCATGAACACACTGTTCCGGAAAGATCCGTCAGGTGAGACGGCCAGCAACAACAGCCCTCAGTCGCCATCACGATCCCTGATCAGTTTCAAATAAGACCTCCGTTAATCCTGCTGTGAACACGTCACTCATAACAATCATGATCACAATTACTGAGTCAAGCAGATGCCAAACTAACCGAACAGACTGTCAGGAATGACATAAACAGACCGACAGCGTGTTTGTCAGGATGACTTTATGTGCTTTCATCATCTTTGTTAGATTTTTATAAATTGAGCATTAATTTTATTTCAGTTTTAGTGTAATTTTAGTACTTCAACTTAAATGTAAAACAAAAATTAGAAATGTTGCCTTGGCAACTAACTGAAATAAAATAAGTTGAAGTTCAAAAATTCCTAAAACTAAAATAAAATTAAAGCTAAATAGAAATAATTAAAAACAAATAGACAAAAGCACATAACAAAATTGGTAAAACTAAAACTATTAGAAATAATTTAATTAAATCTGAAATGTTAATTAAAAAATGTAAAACAAAAATTAGAAATGTTGCCTTGGCAACTAATTTAAATTAAAAAAAGTACAAAAATTACTAGAACTAAAACTGTAATAAAATTAAAGCTAAATATAAAAAACTAATAAAAATGACAAAAATACCTAACAAAATTAGTAAAATGAAAACTAATAAAATATTAATATTGCATAGAAAAATGTAAATATAAAATAAAATAAGAATATCTGATAGCGGTTTTACATTTATTTAACAAAAATTTATTTTAATAGTTTTAATTTTAAATACGAGTAATTTATGGTTATAATTTTTATTCATTTTTTAACATGCATCTGTTTGGCTTTATTTCACATTTAGTTTTAGTAATTTTTGTACTTCTGTAACTTGTTTAAACGTAAAGCTTAAACCTGCGGGACGGCTCGTCAGGAATGAGGTAAACAGCCCAGCAGCGTGTTTATCAGGAGCTTGTTTGTCAGAATGTTTTTCTTCGTCGTGAACGTCGTCTTCTCACGAACACAAAGCTCTCATTCAGCTGCTCTGTGTTTGTGTTCATAGCTGTTTGTCTGTCAACAGTTCTGACCGTGTTCATGCTGACATCAGCCAGTCACTGTGCTGTTTTCAGTTTAGTATCTGAGTAACGTTATTCAGACCACAACATGATCATCACATCTCATTACGTCTGAAATACAGACTCTAACCCGACCTGTGTTTCTCTCAGCGGAGGATAAAGGAGCTTCAGCGAGACCCAACGCTAAAGACCGAGAAGCTTTTAATGCCAAAAACATCTTACAGGTGAGAAATGTGATCAAAGTGCCAGTGAAGACATTTATAATGTTAGAAAATATTTCTATTTCAAATAAATGCTGTTCTTTTGAGCTTTCTGTTCATCTTGAATCCTGAAAAATAAAATGCATCACAGTTTCCACAAAAATATTGTGCAGCACAACTGTGTTCAACATTGATAATAATCAGAAATGTTTCTCGAGCAGCAGATCAGCATATTATACTGATTTCTGAAGATCATGTGACACTGAAGACTGGAGAAAACACAGCTTTGATCACAGAAATAAATTACAGTTTAACAGATATTCACATAGAAAACAGCTGTTTTACATTATAATAATATTTCACAATTTTACTGCATTTTATTATCAAATAAATGCAGTCTTTGTGAGCAGAAGAGACTAAAAAACATTGTAACCCCAAAGATTTGAAATTTTGCTGCAGCCGGTCTGATGGAGCGAGAGCGGGAGCGAGTGAAGATTCACGGCACCATCATGAACACACTGTTCCGGAAAGATCCGTCAGGTGAGACGGCCAGCAACAACAGCCCTCAGTCGCCATCACTGATCCCTGATCAGTTTCAAATAAGACCTCCGTTAATCCTGCTGTGAACACGTCACTCATAACAATCATGATCACAATTACTGAGTCAAGCAGATGCCAAACTAACCGAACAGACTGTCAGGAATGACATAAACAGACCGACAGCGTGTTTGTCAGGATGACTTTATGTGCTTTCATCATCTTTGTTAGATTTTTATAAATTGAGCATTAATTTTATTTCAGTTTTAGTACTTCAACTTAAATATAAAACAAAAATTTGAAATGTTGCCTTGGCAACTAACTGAAATAAAATAAGTTGAAGTTCAAAAATTCCTAAAACTAAAATAAAATTAAAGCTAAATAGAAATAATTAAAAACAAATAGACAAAAGCACATAACAAAATTGGTAAAACTAAAACTATTAGAAATAATTTAATTAAATCTGAAATGTTAATTAAAAAATGTAAAACAAAAATTAGAAATGTTGCCTTGGCAACTAATTTAAATTAAAAAAAGTACAAAAATTACTAGAACTAAAACTGTAATAAAATTAAAGCTAAATATAAAAAACTAATAAAAATGACAAAAATACCTAACAAAATTAGTAAAATGAAAACTAATAAAATATTAATATTGCATAGAAAAATGTAAATATAAAATAAAATAAGAATATCTGATAGCGGTTTTACATTTATTTAACAAAAATTTATTTTAATAGTTTTAATTTTAAATACGAGTAATTTATGGTTATAATTTTTATTCATTTTTTAACATGCATCTGTTTGGCTTTATTTCACATGCAGTTTTAGTAATTTTTGTACTTCTGTAACTTGTTTAAACGTAAAGCTTAAACCTGCGGGACGGCTCGTCAGGAATGAGGTAAACAGCCCAGCAGCGTGTTTATCAGGAGCTTGTTTGTCAGAATGTTTTTCTTCGTCGTGAACGTCGTCTTCTCACGAACACAAAGCTCTCATTCAGCTGCTCTGTGTTTGTGTTCATAGCTGTTTGTCTGTCAACAGTTCTGACCGTGTTCATGCTGACATCAGCCAGTCACTGTGCTGTTTTCAGTTTAGTATCTGAGTAACGTTATTCAGACCACAACATGATCATCACATCTCATTACGTCTGAAATACAGACTCTAACCCGACCTGTGTTTCTCTCAGCGGAGGATAAAGGAGCTTCAGCGAGACCCAACGCTAAAGACCGAGAAGCTTTTAATGCCAAAAACATCTTACAGGTGAGAAATGTGATCAAAGTGCCAGTGAAGACATTTATAATGTTAGAAAATATTTCTATTTCAAATAAATGCTGTTCTTTTGAGCTTTCTGTTCATCTTGAATCCTGAAAAATAAAATGCATCACAGTTTCCACAAAAATATTGTGCAGCACAACTGTGTTCAACATTGATAATAATCAGAAATGTTTCTCGAGCAGCAGATCAGCATATTATACTGATTTCTGAAGATCATGTGCAACTGAAGACTGCTGAAAACACAGCTTTGATCACAGAAATAAATTACAGTTTAACAGATATTCACATAGAAAACAGCTGTTTTACATTATAATAATATTTCACAATTTTACTGCATTTTATTATCAAATAAATGCAGTCTTTGTGAGCAGAAGAGACTAAAAAACATTGTAACCCCAAAGATTTGAACCATAGTGTAAGTGTATATAAATAAATCCACTTATAGTTCACATACAATATAAAATCTTAGCAATCCAGACATTATACTGATTGCAACATGAGAGGAGACCAGATATAATATATATAATTGCAGTATTTCACAACCCCTTCAGAGTTTGTTACTGTGTATAAATATAGCAGTAATTGCAGTAAACACATCTGCGGTCACAAAAACTGCATAACTATCCTGATAAAACCACATATGGCAGTATTTTCTGTATGTAATATAAACTATATTTAATATTCATGCTACTTATGTAGTACTCCATGCTGTTACCGTAGTACAAAAACACAGTTTTCTATTAAATTCCCAAATTAACCTGTTATTTGCACAGAATATAAACACAAATAACACAAGTGTGGTTTCTGAAGCCCCCTGATGGCAGGCAGCGGAACTGCAAGATATTATGTAAACACTCAACTCTCTCTCTCTCGCACACTCTCTTTCTCACACACACTCTTACACACACACACACACTCTTACACACACACACATACACCTACACACACGTTTGTTTTTGTACACACACAATCACACAAACACTCACATTCACACACACACACACACACACACCCCCTCTCTCTCTCTCGCGCTCTCTCATATGCACACACACTCACACTCGCACTCGCACTCAGACTCTCTCTCTCTCTCTCTCTCTCTCTCATATGCACACACGCACACACACACACACACACGCACACGCACACACAAACACTCACATTCACATACACACACACACACACACACACACTTGTTTTTTTAGCAGGAGCAGCGTGTCCCGTCCAGAAGAGGCTACGCCTGCTTTCTCAGAACTTCTGCTCCTTTATATGGTCAAAATCATTCTGGGAATCAAATGAAAGTTGATGTAAACAACTTAATTCGCTCTTTCTTTGAACATCTGCTCTGTACAAACTGTATGTGCTATTGCCCTACACCAACCCTACCCCTAAACCTACCCCTCACAGGAAACTTTCTGCATTTTTACAATCGAAAAAAAAAAAACTCACTCTGTATGATTTATAAGCTTTTGTACCCATGGGGACCTCAATTCAGGACCCCACGGTGACACAAGTCCCCATGAGTTGGTGTGTTTTCAGGTACACACTCACTCAAACACTAACACACTCACTCAAACACTAACACACTCACAATCACACACACTCACTCACTCAAACACTAACACACACTCACTCACTAACCCACACACACTCACTCAAACACTAACACACACACTCACTCAAACACACACACACACACAATCACACAAACACTCACATTCACACACACACACACACACTTGTTTTTTTAGCAGGAGCAGCGTGTCCCGTCCAGAAGAGGCTACGCCTGCTTTCTCAGAACTTCTGCTCCTTTATATGGTCAAAATCATTCTGGGAATCAAATGAAAGTTGATGTAAACAACTTAATTCGCTCTTTCTTTGAACATCTGCTCTCTGGTTCTGGAGCGTGTGACCGAACACACACTGTGCACATGCGAGGGAGTTTGCTGTTTATGCCGTTAAATCGCTCTGAAGTGTCACCTCTGAATCCTCCCTCAGCTGGTTTCCATAGTAACGGCTGATTCTGTCATGCAAATATTTATGAATTTCACCCTGAATAATAATATGCTTGTAAATGAAGCGTGAAGCCGTGGGCCTAAACTGAGACTCTGTTTCTCCACAGATGTTCGGCGAGGTTTATTTCGGCGCGTTTGAGCTGAATTCGGTGCAGATCTCTCAGAGATTCTCCACTGACAGCACGGGATACTATTCCTCTGCGGGACGCGTCACGTTCTCTTGACGGGACACTAAAACACCGCTCTGGACTTTGCTGATGAATGCATCCAAATTCGCTGTTTTGAAATTGGATTAAGCATTAATAATCTGTCGTGCATTGTAAATATTAATATAAATACCATAAAGAGCATTTTAATGGAACGGCTTGTGTGCAGCATCATGTCATCAATAATTCTCTGCCTTTTTCCCAGAAGTTTTAGTTGCATATATTTGCATAGGAGAGTGCTGACATACAGAAAACCACCAGAGCGATGCAAGCCACACTTTTACTGATGCATTTGTGCAGCATTTATAAACCTAAATGCCATTGTATTCAGAGTAATGCAGTTGATTTCGAAGGTTTAGTTGATGCTGATGGTTAAAAATCTCAATGAAAGCAACTACTGTAAGCTTAAAACCAGTATAATAGTGAGTTTTATCACAGGTACGTGTGTTCTCAAATGCTGTTTACTTTAAAGGGCCCTTTTTTGGGGTCCCTTCTGGAGTTTGAGTGCTGCTGGTCACTCTCTGCTTTCATTATGTGCAGAAAAACACTGAAGAAAGAACGTTTGGTGACCATTTCGGTTTCTTTACATTGTTCCTTTAAAGCCGTGTTTTCACCCTTTTTGACTCCACAACAATATTTGAACTCCCACACGAAGGGATTTTCATTTTAACACTTAAGGATTAAAAGTACTGTTGTCACAATAACAGAAGAGGATGACACGATGTAATGCAAATAACACACTCTTTATTCATAAGCAGTTCCAGACAGCTGAGATGCAAGCGTACTTCGTAGAATAACGTGGAACTTAACTGAATGTTAAGGAGTCCTTGGCCTGGTTTCACAGACAGGGCTTAGACTGAGCCAGGATTAGGCCATAGTTAGTTTTTATAAACATGCTTTAGTAAAAACATTACTGGTGTGCATCCTGAGACAAAACAAGGCCACTGACATATTTTAAGCTCAATCCGTGCAGGTTTCTTTCAGTTGAATCGGTTCAGACTTGCATTTAGGCTGGGACTAGACTTAAACCTGGTCTGTGAAACCAGGGACTTATTTTGGCCAGGGAGGATTATGGGAAATGTGGTGAATGGAGATTGTGACATTTATAATATAAAAAAACAAAACATTTTAATATTTATAAATAACATATAATGTTATCAATAATTTATAATATTAAAAAATTATATTTAAATTTTTAATTTTTTTATTTTTATGGATTTTCTATCCAAAATATACAATGTTTAATTTTCTTCCGTTTTTATAATGATTAAAAAAATTATTTTTATATTATTTAAATATATTAATTATAATAATATAAAAAATATTTTTACTCACGATTCCTATCCAATAAAACATTTTAGAGCTTGGCATTAAAAAAAAAAAAAAAGGTATGTTCACAAATTTTTCATTCATTAAATATGTTTTTAGTTTTTATGACTTTTCCCAGATCTAAACATGTATAAAACGAGGCTTCCAGGTTTTTAATGATGATAGGAATCCTGCTGCTTTTTGAGAGGATGAGTTCAAATAAGCAATATTTGAGTTTTAGTTAATTTAGCTGATTTCAGTGGTTGTTTGGTCATATTTTAAATCATTTTTAGTCGCGCCCCCTGCTTGAGAAGCACCGTTTTAAAGTGTTTTGTGTTGCTGTCAGTCAGCGTCCAGCAGGAGGCGCTATAATGTTAAAATGAGACTTCGCTCTGAGATGCTCTAATGTAGAATATAGACATAAAATCAGCACTCTTCTGTGCTGGTTCGTTCAGAACAAACCTGTGTTGCATGCATCACCGCATATAGGCTATTAGTGTTTGTGAGCTTGCACAGTTCAGACTAATAAATAGGATTTATCAAGGCATTCATTTAATAGAATGCATCCATGTTTGGAACCATGTTTCAGATCTGTGTCTATGAAGCTGACAGTTCAGACTTGGATGTGGATGTACAGTATATAAACACACCTGTGATGCACAATCATAATGTGGCAAGTTGCTTGACAATCCTGAAAGACTTAATGCACAAATGCTTTCAGGGCAAATGAGATCGTGACTTTATTAAAGGCTTGTTCTGAATTATTTGCACTTTGCTTTCATTTGAATATTTATTAAAAATATCTAAATATTTATATTATTAAAAAAAAAATATATATATTTTTTTTAAACTCAAATTCTATCCAATAAAATATTAAAATATTTTAGAACCTGGCATAGAAAAATGTATATTCGTTAAACAGATGCATAGCCTTTTGATTTTATTCATTAGAAAGTTTCGCCCTCCAGGACTAATAGTCTTTTTAACCAATGATTTGGCATGACTTTTCCAGTTGTTCATTATTTACTGGATCGGGATTAAGAATATTTAAAAAAATATATATTTTAATATTTTATTTTTTATATTAAAAAACATGATATTATCAATCATTTATTATATTAAAATCTAATATGTTAATATTTTTTTTAATAAAAAAAATGCTAATTTCTATCCAATAAAATATTTTAGAACTTGGTACTTATAAAAAAGTATATTAATTATACTACAGATGCATAGCGTTTTATGATTTTATAAATTTCTATGATTTTTTTTTTTCAGAGCTAGAAATCTTTTTAACCAATGATTTGGCATGACTTTTCCAGTTGTTCATTATGTACTGGATAAGGATTAAAAATATTGTAAAAAATATTTTAATTTTTAATATTTAAAAAAAAGTGTCATTTTTTTAACATCATTAATTTATATTATTAAAAATAATAAAATAAAATACAAATTCTATCCAATAAAAAATGATTGTATAAAAATAAGTATATTCATTATACAAAAGCCCGTAGATTTTCCAGGTCTAAAAATGTTTAGATTGTGAGAATCCTGGTTGTTTTTGAAGGGATGAATTAAAATCAGAAATATATTTGATCTGTAGTTGTTTTCAGCTGAGTTTAATGCTTGTTTTGTTGTGTTTTAAGTCATTTTAATTCTCCTGAGATATAAAGAAACACTTAGCAGATCTGATTGTTTCTCTGCTGGTTAATTAGTGATGAACTCTTTCTTTCTTCTGCAGTCGTCTGAGGATTAGACTAGAATCTGGGATTAATGGACTCAGATTCGCTGCTAATATGAATGTTTTGAAGGTGAGTTGTCTGTGACTTGCTGCTGATCACAGGCTGGACAGATCTTAATATGCATGTGAGTGAATCTCTCTTTGTGCTGTTTTGCTTTGATTTATTAACCTGCTGAGAAGAACAAAAGTGCCTCAAAGTGAAATTAGAAATGCAAATGTGATATAAAGTTGTTATGCACTTCCGTGTGTTTATTATTGAAATATATATATTTTTATTAATATTTTAAATAAATTTTGATATATGCTAATTTCATTTGATTTAAAAATATATATTTTTTGTCTTTTTTTTTTTTATAAATTTTTTGTTATAAATATGTCTCTATAATTTTTATTTTAGTTTTAGTTATTTTAGTAAGTTAAACTAAATAAGAAATGTTGCCTTGCCTAATTAAATTTTTTGAATATATATAATTTATATTATGTCAGTTAACACTTATTTCAAGTAATAATTTTTTTTATGGTTTATGGTGACATCACGAATCCTGATGAGTTCTGCAGCTGTGTCCTTCCATCACAAATATTATAATTACAGTTCTGAATTATACTCCGCATCTGCGCCAGAATATCTGAACCTCTGGGAATCGGATGCAATAGAATTAAACAGTTTTGCTGTTGTTTGATCAAATAATGCACGGCTTTAAAGACGATGGTGATATTTGTGATCTGCCCACTTGGTTGATAGTAGCATCAATAGTATTAATATCATAGTATTTAATAGTGTATTTTTGTATAAAATGTATATATTTTATACATGTATGTCTTATATATATTATATGTATGTATGTATATATATATATATGTGTGTGTGTGTGTGTAGTGTATATATATATATATATAATAATCATGCTATTTTTTGTGCATTTTTAATCCAGTAAAAGACACTATTTCCTAAATGTCAACATTAATTGATGACAAATCGAATTGATCTGATCAAAACTGACAGTAAAGCCCCGTTCACACAGTAATACCTGTAAATTACCGTAAAATTACCAGAACGACTTTACCAGTGAATACAAAAATGCTCTGTTCACACAGGCAACGGCGTTCCGTATTTTTACCGGTAAAGCACCATTCACACATCAGTTTCAAAATACCGGTAAATTCTTTAACCGGAAATGACCTCTAAATGGCTTGTACTCATGGAGGGGTATCCGCGGTCATTGTTTAGTTTTTTTGTCAAATGTTCGCATTCATGCAGCCGTATTTTTTCAAATATGATCTCTTAACGGTAATTTACCGGTAAAGTCTATATGTGGGAAAGGGGCTATTGATAATGTAACAAATTGCAATTTCATATTGGCTAAATGCTGTTAATTGCTCTTTTTGTTCATCGCAGCGTCCAGAAGACCGGCGTGGTTCGACGAGGGTGCTAAACACCCTCAAACGAAATCAATAGCGCCCTCATTTAATGCTGTAATAATGGCAGATTTGGCAAACAATCCAGTAGTTTATGGTTTGCGCTCTGGAGATCGGTTTCTATTTCAATATCTTTTGCAGCGTTGAGAAATATAGCCAATCACAGACGTATCTGTTGATTTTTTTTAACCCAACAGCCAATCAGAGGCCTTGAAATTAGAATCCACTCACAGCTCAAATCGCCAGAGTTTTTGTTCAGGTGTTGTGTTCCGCACGAATCATCTCATTAAGAGACTGTGCAGCGTTAAGAACATAAACGGGTGGTTCAGTGTTTTTTTTCTAGGCTTGATTGTGTTTATGGGGTGCAGTCTAACATGTGTTAACGCTTCGTTTGTTAAAAAAAGCATTATTTTTCACATAATTGACCTTTATTCCACACCGCTCTGTCCCTTCTCCTCTGAACGCGCTGATCATTTCCTTCTTTTATGAAGCCCCTCCCTCAGAAATAGGCGATGAGCTCTGATTGGTTAGCTGGCCCAGTGTGTTGTGATTGGCTAAACTGCCTCTAGTGTGCGTCTAGACGTCCCGCCCCTCAACATAGCGTGCTCCGGTTGTATTGATAACGTCAATGACAAACAACGGCGTCGTTAATATCGTTATCAGTTTGAGCTCGATTGAGAAGCAGAGGATATTATTGAAGAGGATCGTGCAGAACCTGTGCAAGCATGGCTTTTAATGGTAGGCCTGTGTTTTTTGTTTGTTGTTGTCTCATACTTTTAGATACGCTGTTATTTGTAAATGCTACTGCTTATGTTAGCTTTTAATATACGGGTTTATCCTGATTAAAGCTTTAATACAGTTCATTATTAAAATATTATTATTAATACATTGCTATAGTATGTGAAAATAAGTGTATTCACTGAGCTGATGAGCTGAATGAGAGAGAGAAAGAGAGAGAGAGAGAGAGTGCAGAGCAGGGGACGCGAGGAACAGTATTAAGAACTGTTGCTTTAGATCATTGATTCTGAAACTTGTGAATCCATTAGAATCGTTAGAAGACACCCGGGAAGTACCTCGTTGTAGTCCCTACCAGTCGGTTTTGTAGGCATTAAACTGCCAGAAATTTAAAAGACGATATCTCCGTTTGCATTGAACTTTCAGCTTTGCAGATATTGTTTATACTCAAACAGCAACATTTCACACTAACTAACGTTAAAAAAGTGAAATCGCAATCAACCACCCCTTTAATTGATTGTAATGTAATTTTGTGATATCGCTAAGATGAGTGACAGCTTTTAGTGATGATTATAAAGGGAACGCTCTTGCGCCATAGCAATGGACAGCACAAATATATTATATAGCGAGAGAGAGAAAGAGAGAGGTCAGATGCTCTCTCTCTCTCATATGCGCGCACACACACACACACACACACACACTCTCTCTCACACACACACACTCACACACACACACACACACACACACTCTCTCTCACACACACACACTCACACACACACACACACACACACACTCTCTCTCACACACACACACTCACACACACACACACACACACACACTCTCTCTCTCTCTCTCTCTCTCTCTCTCTCTTCAGTCACCCGAGCAGAGATCAAACCGTCGCCTCGGTTCTCCGTCGTGTTTACTCGTGAGAAGCTGCTCAAGATGCGAGGTTTATGTGTTGTTCAGCTGCTGCTGGCTACGCTGAGCGCGTCTCTGAGCGGCGCGAGAGAAGCGCAGGAGACCGAGCAGCAGTGGCTCTCAGCCGTGCACCGGAACAGCCGCACCGTCAAACACTGGAGCCGCTTCAGAGACGTGAGTTTAGCCGCTTTACAGCGCTCGCGACTATTTGTTCAAATTATAACCGAACAAATAATCTGACTGAACTAAAGGTGTATTTTTAAAATACAATTTTCTGTATCGACAAATATCTTTAAAAGTCTTGACTACAGAAATGGTATTGAACGTTTCCACCGTTACTGACAGCGGGGCATGTTGTCACAATGGAAACCATTGGCACTGATTTTAGTTTTTTTTTTCTTTTTTTTTTGTGGAGCAAATGCCATATCATGCGTATTTATGATGTATTTTAGCCTGTCAAAAAAATGTCAAACTGATAAATCAAGTATAAAAATTAAAACAATAAATCAGTGTATCATATTGAGTTTTTGAGGACGATTTAAAAAAAAAAATGTTGAAGAGCAAAAAGAGAAAACCTGATGTACAGAGTTACTGAGATATAGACATTGTGAAAATTAGCCTCGGTCTCTGCTATTCTGCTGCAATGCAAACTTCAGAATGAAAGGGATTTTTATTCTATCCATCCATCTATCCATCCATCCATCAACAAATAGCAGTCTTGTCTTCCAATGTGTTGCTTTGACGCTCCCATAATTATTTTAGTCTTCGATTAGAGATGCACAATATATCGATTTGAAACATGGACCCACATATTTTTAGTTAGGAATTACTCATGCATCTACAGTACCTTAAATGTATATTGACAAAAATACTTTAAATGTTACTTTTCCATTAGAACAGATTTGTCCATCTTTCAAATTGTACATAATAGTGTTGTGATGCCTAAATGCTGATGTAGCATTAAAAACTATATATTTTTAGTTTTTAATGTTATGCATTTTTTATTGCACATAACATGCCAATAGTCGTTGGACCAGAATTTAAATGTCAGTGCATCTCTAACTTTAAATAAATTGTTGAAATAAATGTTAACGTGACATAAAAACACTTTATTTCAGCTAATTGCCAAAGCAACATTTTAAATTTTCGTTTCAGTTGAAGAACTAAAATATCTAAAACTAAATAAACTAAACTAATAAATAAAATTATGAAAATAACATTATGACGATCACCTCAGCATCATTCAAGGTGATCAATTCAGTTTAGAAAAAACGGTGAACATATATACAGGTAACTTTGTTTTTTGCAAAAGTAATGTATGTTAATAAACACACTGAATTTATGGTCTACACTGTAAAAAATGACAGTGAATTTAACGGTAAAAGACTGTAAAAATACTACAGTAAAAACCTGTTAAATGGTTAACCGTAAATTCCCCTACTATATACGGTGAAAAACTGTATTGGACATTACATGTAATTTTACGGTAGTATACCATTTTTGGAAGTGAAAAAGACCGTATAATTTACAGTGAATAACCGTAAATTGACATTCCCAGAATTCCCTGCGTTACATTTCAAATTTGATGTTTTTTTGTTGTTGAAGTTACAAAGCTACAAAACAGATTTCAGTACTTCAATAAGTTGGTATATTAACATTATATCAGTTCATGAAATTACTGTATCTTACTGTAAATTGAAGTTAAAACTGTAAATCCTAAAATGTTGCTACCGTATTTTTTACGCTAAAATTCCGCATCTACAGCTGCTGTTTTTTTTTACCGTAAATCTTACGTTTTTTTTTTTTTTTTACAGTGTAGCCTTCAGTCATTACTCTGAAAATGATTTTTTTGTCGGATCAGCGAGGAAACATTTCCTGCTCTTTTCCACACATGATCCCAGCTCATCTCCATCACGCTGTTAGGACGAGAAAGAGTGAGAAACGAGCGAGAGCTGGTGAGAAATGACAGCTGAAGTCTGGTCTGCTCCCAGAGGCCCTGCTGTCTGGATGAGTTAGCGCTACAGAGACAGACATTGTGCGTTTTGTTTATTTATTTATTTGAGAGAAAGACAGCTTGGGAACCGTCCGTCAGCGCAGGACTGACTCAGGTGACAGAGATTGTGTGTGCGTGTTTTTAGAGCAAGAGATTTTGATTTGGGCTGTGTAGTTGTTCTCGGGTAACCTCATCAGGTTAGCAGCGGTGTGATTGGTTAACTGGAGGACTGCGTTATGGTTCTGTCATTGACACACTACAGGTTTTAATGTCTTATTCGGCTCCACGCTTGTCTAAAATCAAACTCATTTTTCTGACTCATTCTGACTACGTTCAGGATTGTTTATATAGTTGCTGAGCACCATTTGAATCTATAGAGCCTAAAGTATGAAATTCAGATCATCCCAGATTAGGATGAGTTTGTTTCTTCATCAGGTCTGTAGAAATGTAGCACTGCATCAGTGTCTCAGCAATGGATGCTCTGCAGTGAATGGGTGCCGTCAGAATGAGAGTCCAAACAGCTGATAAAAACATCACAATAATCCACAGCACTCCAGTCCATCAGTTAACATCTGGAGAAGACAAAAGCTGAAACTAATCCAGCATTAAGACGTTTTTAACTAAAATACGAGTCTGTAATCCATAATAGTGTTTCCTTCAGTGAAAAAGTGTTCTGGTGTGAATCAGGAGAGAAATCTGCACAGATCAAGCAGCATTTAAACAGCTCTGAACACATATGTGTCTGGATTTTGATGCGAGAGACAACAGCAGATGCACTTTTTCACTGGAGGAAAATGTTTTGTCTTGTTTTCCAAATGTTTAAAGATTCTTAAATCAAGATACACGTATTTCACAAGCAAAATGACAAAATAAGAAGTCGTGTTTTATGAGAAATTGTTCAAAATGAAGTGAGTTAATGATTAAAACAAGAACAAATTGCTGCCGATGGGTTCAGAAAAATCAAATAAATTCAAAGAGAAAAGTTTTCATTCCACGTTTACAGATATTTGTTCTCGTTTTAGTTATAAACACTTTATTTTGAGCAATTGCTCATAAAACAAGACTTCTATCAGGAAACAAGAGAAGTACATGTATCTTGATTTAAGAATCTTTAAACATTTGTACTGAAAAACAAGACAAAAATGCTGAGGAAGAACAGCACATTTTTACAGTGAGATCAGAAGATACAGTAAACGTTATTTCCATATTCTAGAGTTTTTGTGAAATGAATTAAAAAGTAATGAGTATCTAATGACAGTAGTGTTATCAAACCTTGAAGCATTGCTTATACAAGACATTTACACACTGTGTTCCTTTCAATTTTTTCTTTAAGTTTTCTTTTGGTCTTACAAAGGTCTTAAAAGTCTTACATTTACCTGCAGAAACCCTGGATGAATCGTTTGGGTTAGTATTGCTCATTCGGAAGTATCTTTATATAAAAGCATCTACGAAATGAACAAGTATAAACGTAAATGTAACAAACATGAAAATTGCATTTTGAATTGGAATGTAAGCAGGTCATATTAAAATGAATTGAAAAGCAAAGAAATTCATCTAGCAATTGTAATTTTTTAACTAGAAAGGTTTGAAAATAATCTTTGAATGTTGGCTTGGCAAAGGCTTGATTTGAAAGTTTGTGACGGTTTATAGATCTGTAAATGCCATCTGTGTGCTGTGAACAATTCAGATTCCAGCTTATGAATTGAAAGAGCTATTTTAATAGCCACTTTAACTGTTGTGGAATATGAAAGAGAAAAGCGTGCACACCGATAGAGACACAGAAGCCCATGTTTCTTGGTTTTCCGCTGACGTGTCTCTGCGTCAGAGTCTGTGCTCTTGGGTTTTGTGTGTGTTAATGAGAAACTCGACTGCTAAAGTGAGTCATTTCTAAAAGCCTGATTGTCTTTTTGTGTCTGCTGAATCATTCGTGATGAGATGACTTCATTTTGGGATCACGTTGCTCTTTGTGTCCTAATTGTGTTGTTTATGAATATGTTCTGATGTGGCATCTGTTATAAACTGATATCCGTGCTCAGTAGCACAGCATATGTTGTGTTCTTCTTCTGTTTACTGCTAAACACTTCATTGCTGGAGTACGTGTTGGTCCCAAAGGTAGACTCAACCGGCCTCACCCATGATGAAGAGTCAGTGAAATTTTGTAGTATGTTTCAAAATCTAGGCTTCAAAATTACCCTGGCTTACATTTTGCCCATATATGGTAAGCGGTTCAGGAAGTGGGTGTGGCTTGAGCTTTGCTGGGCTTTATGCAGATTTCTTGTGCATGCAAAGCTGTGTGTAATTGCTCTCCTGAAAACTTTACTGGTAACTGGGGGTTTATTTTACATTCAGGACACATTATAAGAACTGAAATCTTGTAGCTGTCAGAGACAGTGGATGGTCTTATCTTTTAGTTGTTATGGCAACCGTAGAGATGTCTCAGGTGTTGCTAGTGTTTTAATGGCACAATAATAACATCTTTTTCCGTAACATTTTATTTTATTTATGATAAATAATTATTTCATATTATAATGTCAGAATGTATTTTTTTTATTACACTATTCCTTGAAATGTTGTAAGTTTTGTTACTGTTTTTAAATTTAATTTAATTTTAATTTTGACTGACTTCAGAGTTGCAGATGAACAGAGGCAAAGTTAAAGATCTTTTTTCCGTAACATTTTATTTTATTTATGATAACTAATTATTTCTAATAAGGAGTAATGTCAGAATGGATTTTTTTAATTAAAATATTCCTTGAAATATTGTAAGTTGCAAAGTTGAAGATCTTTTTTTCCCGTTTCTTTTACTGTTACTTGAGCGTGAGCTTTTCTGATAACAGATATTATTGCCGTGGTAAAAAAACCCACTATATATGCTCTGCTGCTGAATCAGTATCTTTTAAATGTAATTCCCGGAAACTCTCTGTCCGCTGCGTGAAATCCCTCGGCTCATAATCACCCAGATCATATTAATAGATGACAATTAAAGCAAAGCGCAGAGCTGTCCTCTTTCATGTGTCCTTATTTCATGTCCAACATCTCATTTTCTCTCTCTATCTTCATCCCTGCTTTCCGCTTCACGCCGCTGAAGGAAGTGGAGGTTGGTAAATGTGTGTTTGTGTGACGTCTGTGTTTCAATCATCTGGCCTGGATCAGGATAAAACACCTGATTTTGAATGTGTGTTATTTTATATGTTTGATTATAATGATTTCTCTCTGGTGTTTCTCTTCAGGAGGACTACATCCGTTCGCTGGAAGGTCCACAGGCTTCTGATGAAAGTGAGGAACGCAAAGTCACGTCACGTCAAAATCAGTGAAAAAATATTTTGCTCAGAGAAAATGAAGCCTAAATGAATCTTGTGTATTTATACTTATTTTTATAATAATTAACTAAATACTTTTTACATGACTAAAGTTTTTTTGTAATGCCTTTAAGCTGATACAAAGCTAAATTGTACTACAATTACATTTTTTTTTTAAATTCACATTACAATAATGAGAAAATTGTCATGAAAATATTATAATGCAAAAACAGTTCTTGATGGTACTAAAAATAATCGTTTTATCAAAATGTAATTTCTTTTTTTTTAAATTAAAATAATTTTGAGGAGACATGACCAGAAATAATGATAATGTCTTTAGCACATTAAAAGTAAAGTTGAGACGGCTTATCATTATCATTAAGATGCTATTGTAGTTTTTATTTATATTATGAATTAGTTATATATATATATATATATATTTTTTTTTTTAATTTTAAAGTCTTAGTAATTTTGTTGTTTTTGTAGTTATTTTTATATGTACATAGTTTTTATATGCATGTTTTAATGCAGTTTTTAATACACCAAGTTAAACAAAATGATAAAGTTGCATTTTTGTTTTCTTTTATATTTTATATTATTTCAGTTTGTTTATTTTAAGTAATGAAAAAGTTTTTTTTAGGTTTAATTTACTATAATAACATACTCTCAGTCAAACGTTTTTGAACAGTAAGATTTTTTATATTTTTAAAGAAATCTCTTCTGCTCACCAAGCCTGCATTTATTTGATCTGAAATACAGCAAAAGCAGTGAAATTGTGAAATATTTTTACTATTTAAAATAACTGCTTTATATTTTTATATATTTTAAACTGTAATGTATTTCTGTGATGTGCAGCTGTATTTTCAGCATCATTACTCCAGTCTTCAGTGTCACATGATCTTCAGAAATCAGTATAATATGCTGATCTGCTTCTGGTGGCTGCATTTTTCATATTTATCACCAACATTTGGATTCATCTGCTCTGTTTGAATGTGTGTGCAATCACGTCTGCTTACAGTGAATATTTCATGCCTATATTAAATTCCTAAAAGCTCTTTATTGGAGAATGTGTCTGTCTGCTGCTGGCCAATGACTCTAAACTAGTGTTGTCATATTGACTTAACGACCTGCAGACAATTATGCATTACTGTCTGAAATCCTATCTAACGTGGCAGTAATTACCGTGCCAGCTGGACTCAGCACACATCAGATCGTGGGTCAGAAAGGGCTTTTGTTTGAGAGCACAGAGGTTTTTACAAGAGCAGCTTTGCATACTTTAATTCAGCAGCTCCCTCTGGTCAAATGAACTGATTTATGGTTGGCTCTAGTGTCTACACTATAGCAGTGTTTCATCTAGAGCTGTTAAGTGATTCAAATGTTTACATGATAAATGTTTGATTAATTTGGGCTGAGAAATTACACCAAAAGATCATTTAAAGTCATTATTGCGTTGAATAAAGCATTGAATATTCATGAAAATGTAGCTTTAATTTTTTTTTTTTGTTTCAATAAAAAACATTTTTTTTAATATGAAATATGATTCTCTAAATATGCAACAAAAAAAATGTTATTGAATCATTCATTAAACTGATTCATTCAAACCAAGTTACTGTTTTATGAATGATTCACTGAATCATTGTCTCACTTGATTCGTTCAAACGGCTGATTCATTTAGAAACTAAACCAAGTTACTGTCTTTATGAATGAGTCGCTGAATCATTGTCTCACTTGATTCGTTCAAACGGCTGATTCATTTAGAAACTAAACCAAGTTACTGTCTTTATGAATGAGTCGCTGAATCATCGTCTCACTCAATTAGTTCAAAGGTCTGATTCATTCAGAAACTAAACCAAGTTACTGTCTTTATGAATGAGTCGCTGAATCATTGTCTCACTTGATTCATTCAAATAGCTGATTCATTTAGAAACTAAACCAAGTTACTGTCTTTATGAATGAGTCGCTGAATCATTGTCTCACTTGATTCATTCAAACGGCTGATTCATTTAGAAACTAAGCCAGTCACTGTCTTTATGAATGAGTCATTAAATCATTGATTCTTTTGATTTGGTCAAAGCTGTGGATTCATTCAGTGACAAATCACTGACGGAGCGGTGCGCTAAATGCCTTAATCATTTGAACCCATTATTATTTTCAAACTTGATCACACCAAATGAACGTCAGCTTTAGTTTTAACATCATGAATGTTTGTGCAGCCACATGTTGGTGTGAAAATATCTTTTTACCTTGGGATATGAAGATCTAATCATCTCTAGTTGTCATTGTGAGCCTTTAGGAATCAGAATGAGATAAAAACGCCAAAAAATAAGAGTAAATGTGGATGGATGGGTGGCTTAGTGTGTGAGCCCTGTGTTAAATCAAACACCTTCGACACGTTACACCTCTTTCTCTGTGGTTCTCTCATAAATCTATGAAGCTTGTAAGTGTGCTACAAATCATTGCGCAGGAATTGCAGCGCGCTCATGTTTCCATGGAAACACCTCCAGCACAGCTTCGAGGCGAGAGCGACGGTGCAGAAGGAGAGATGTGATGGCCTGCACACGGTCAGAGAGAAATCACAGGCATTACTCGCCTCACGGGGTTTGACCGAAATAATAACCCACAGCAGAGCCGTGATGATGGAGAGACTGTGCTGTCTGAATTAGGGGTGCAACGGTTCTCGATAAAAAATCGAACCGTACCATTCTCCACACACGGTTCGGCATGCACTAGGACCGCAGTTCAACTTAAATCTGACAATGCATCTGTAATATGGTTTGTTAGAGTTCGTCTAATGCATGTTTCTGTTGATGGATACAAATTCTGGCTTCCCAATACATTACAACAAGAGCAAGGAGAGAGAAAAAAACAATACGTGAACAAACAAATCACTCTTTAATCAATGCGAGTTCTGTATGCTGGAATAACTGTAATTTATGCCGTCATCACGTGTTGATAGCGCAGGTGAGACCTGAACAGCACACGTTGCTATCTGTGTTTAAACTAAACTCTTTTAAGCCTGGCCAGTTTCAATATTAAAGAGCCAGAAGATGTGAGCTTGCTCGCAGTGAGAAGATCTGTGTGTGCGCTCATCCAAACGTCAGCGTCTCAGAACGCGTGCAAATATTAAGCTCTCTGTGAAGTGCTGAGTTTGAAGGGTCAAATTACGGAATCAGTGCGTTCTCTTAAAGTGACAGCACTTTCTTAATATTAATCAAACAGCAACAACACGGAAATCTCTCAATGCTCTTGACTGAATAACTTTTGTAACTTTAAAAAGGATTAATCCTTAATTTATACAGTCAAATATGCAATGTTATTTTACATTTGATTACTTTATTCAATTTCTGTACCTAAAAACTATGTTAGACCTACCTAAAAAACCTGAAAAGCACTGTTTATTTTATTTGTATCTTTGCTCTATTGTATTTATTTGTGCTGTTGCTTGTAGTTAGATTATTTGTTATCTTCATTATTTTTATTTGACAATATAGTTTTTTCCCTAAACATAGCACATACCAAACCGTTCCGAAACCGTGATACAAACCGAACCGTGAGTAAGTTGAACCGTTGCACCCCTAGTGTGAATATGTGAGAGAGTACAGTCAGATCACATTATAACATTACAGTACTTTAATGTGCATGTCAGGGTTTCACATTCATGCAAAATGTGCAATTATAAAACTGTGATTTCCAATTCTGGAAAAGACATACATTTTCTGTAGTAAATATATGAGGAGTTTATTTACAAAAAACGATTTTTTTTCAGAAATCACGTTTTTTTTTAATTGCACATTCCAAGTAATATCAATCAAATTGCAGTTGGGTTGTTTTGATTAAGTAATAATAACTTAAATACAGGTAATTTACTAAATTAAAGTTCATTGAAAGTATGTTTTTTTTTTACATATTAAAAGTTTGTTTTATAGCAAAAGCCGATAACTCCACATTTCATATTTTAGAGTTAAAAAAACACTGGTTTAATCTTTGTAATCTCCTCAGATGATAACGTAGACGCCTGACAAACGTTGTTGTTGTTGTGATCATAAACTGTATGGATGTGATTACACGGAGCTTTTCCCTCATCAGTGTAACGCGCTGCTTTCGCAAGGTTCTGTGAAAACGTTTCAGCTTTTATTTTCCTTCTTCGCCCTGAAGAAGATATCACAGGCTCATCAAGTTCGTCGAAATGATCCTCGATCACTTTTAGTCAGCTTTGACGAAACTCCTCTCAGCTAGCGCGTATTTTCAGAGTGAATGTAGCCTTGTCACCTGACCGGAATACAGCGCGCTGATTGGCTAAAATGGACTTATCGGCTTCTGTTCAACAACAAGGCGCTTATCGGCTTCTGCAGTAAAACCTGAACTCACGATGCCTTGAAAGTGGACAAAACCGGATTTTTTGACAAAAGGTGTTTAGGGTTCAGATCGCGCTATATGTGGAGAATAAAGCACGGCAATCAGTGCTTTTTTTTTTTAAAGTAGCGTTTATCGGTTTTTGCAAATGAACTCATATATATATATATATATATATATACTGTATATCAGCTGAAAAATGCTTCTGTATATGAATGTAATTTCCTTTAAATTATTTTAAGTAGATAGTAAAGTTTAAGAAATCCTAGCCTTAAAGTTTAAAATAGTTTAGATGGAAAATAAAACAAAATAAATAGATAAAATAAAATAAAATATATTTATAAAATAAAATATATAAATAATAAAATTTTATTTAAAATGTTAATAAATAATATTCCACATTTTAAAATAATAAATATATAATAAATAGAATAAAATCTAAATATTAGATGAAACACTTATAAAACATTTTAAAAAAGTAAATAACAATTTTGCCTGTAACTAGCTGAAATAAAGTTTAAATTAAAGTGTTAAAACTAATAAAACTAAAATTGAAATAAATTAAAGCTAAATAGAAATAAAACTAGTAAAGACAACAGCACATAACAAAATTACTAAAACTTAAAATTTACATTTAAACTTAAAATAATTGGTTAGTTAAACATTTCATCGATGTAATTTTCAAGAATTTTGATTTATAAATGTTTCCAGTATGTAGTGTTTACATTCTAGTGTACTTCAAAGAATAATATGAAGAAAAAGACAAACAACAACAGCGTGATAATACATGATGTATTTCTGCAGAAATATCCTGTCAGCTTCACGGTTTGTTTATGAGTTATTCATCTGAATAATCATCAGTTGTTCAAATATCGGCTGATATTTGTATGGAAACATGTTTTCTCTGTGTTTTCTCTCGGGAATAGATGTTAGTGTGGTGTTGTTCTGTCTTTGGCCTGTAGCTGTTTGTTTGCGCTCTTGTTTATGGGTTTATCATCACACAGAAAACAGATGGCATATTCTCCGCTGAAATGCTGCTTCCAGCCCCATCCCTTCTTCTTCTTCTCTCCTCTAGTCTAGTTATGAATTATTCATAATCAGTGCTGAGACAGATGAAAAGAGACTCAGGATTTCTGTTCTCCATAAAAGTGCTCGATGAGATCTGGGTGTCCAAATGCGTATCAAATCTTTACATGTTTTACAGACTTCAAAGACAAAGTGTAATCAGTGTAAACCATCATGAAGTTTGATGAAGTTAACATGCAGATCATTAAAAATCATCAAAAGTCTGTATCTACGTTATTAGATGTATACATGACAGATACCTCTATATTGTTAATGTTAACTAAAATAAAACTTTTAAAAAGTCATTTTCAGTAATTGAAATAAAACTGAAATAAAATAAAATATAAGATGAAAAACTAACTTTTTAATAACTTAAACATAATGACATTTTAATTAGTAAAATAAAATAAAAAAATTAATTTAAATAAAATAAAACTATAAACCACTCAAATAACCGAAACAAAATTAAATATAAATATTACATACAAATTTAATGTAAATTTTTTTTTAAAAATTTAACATTCATTAAATTTTTTTGTTTTGGTAACTACCTGAAATAAACAACTCATTTGCAATAGTAGAATTACTCAAAATCAAAATAAATGAAAGCTAAATAGAACCAGTAAAGACAAAGGTTGGTTAAACATTGCATCAATGTAATTTTAAAGTGTTTTGATTGTGAATTTATCAGCAATCACAAACAACTGAAAATAACATGGACATTCATTGATTAAAAGTAAACCCTGTACCATATGCATTTATCATAGTATTTACTAAGTATCAATATACTTTCAAAAAACACCAGGATAATACCACGGTGCTTTTTGTTACATTTGTTAGATTGGCAGAACAGGGAGAAAACATGAAAAGCCCGAGGTCAGGACCTTGAATTATTTTTCTATACCATGACAGACTGATAAAAGAGACAGATTTTCCATAAAAATGCTTGATGAGATTGTAAAATCTGCTTTATTTAGAGCATCGTTCCTGTAACATTTATAAGGAGACAGTAGCGGAAGGACAGTGTGATCTGATCAACATTATTCCTGAGTTCTGAACATAGTAAGGAGGAATTCACTGCAGCTGCTGCTAGCGCCGCGCATTTTCAGGCATGGGTTGCTAATAGAATTATGCAAATCAGGCAACGAGCCCATCAAAAGCTGGGCTGAACGCAGTTTCCTCGCAGGCCGGTTCTGAGAGCAGGATCTGATCCAGCATCTCTGAGATCCAGACAGCTGCATCAGCTTTTAACATGCACAAGGTGTGTTCGTCTGGAAATACGCCGGCTTATAAAGCTCTGCTCCATCATCATCTGGTGAAGAACAATACAAGATGAAAATCAAATGCTACTTTATCCATCATAAATGAAATGCGAGTATTCTTATTTGAGTCTACATGTCAGGGTTGCAAAATGTGCAGTTTTTAAATTGGATGGATGGATATATAGATAGATAGATAGTAGATAGATGGATAGATAGACAGACAGTGGATATCTTGTAAACATTAGTTAATGCACTGTGAACTAACATGAACTAACAATGAACATCTGTATTTTTATTAACTAACGTTAGCGAAGATTAGTAAATACAGTAACAAATGTATTGCTCATGGTTAGTTCATGTTAGTTTATACATTAACTAATGTTTAACTAATGAACCTTATTGTAAAGTGTTACCAACGTTCGTTTAAGCGTGAATGTTTTGAATGCACATGTTGGTCTTTTGCAGGTCTGGACACCACGAAGGATCCGTGTCAGAAGGTGAAGTGCAGTCGTCATAAAGTGTGTGTGGCTCAGGGATATCAGCGAGCGATGTGTGTGAACCGCAAGAAACTCCAGCTCAGGTCAGTCTCGCTCAGTTCAGCTCCAGCATCGCTTTCACAAACATTTACATATTTACCATATTTTGCCATATGTTCACTGTTGTGCTTTTAAGCCTATATGAAATAATAGACAGAAAAAATCTGTTTTGTTTTTATGGAAAAGTTTATTGTACCATTAGACTTTAATTTATTTATTAATTAATTGACAATTAATTTATTGTACCATTTTAACAGATATTCACATAGAAAACAGCTATTTTAAATTGTAATATTTCACAATATTACAGTTTTTTTTCTGTATTTTTGATCAAATAAATGCAGCCTTGGTGAGAAGAAGAAAAACATTAAAAATCTTACTGATCCCAAACTTTTGAACAGCAGTGTGTATTTATAAGCAATTTAAAAAAGAAGTTTGAGTTTTCTATTGATCATTTAGAGACATATGATGATACAAAATCATAAAAAATGAAATCAAACACTTCAATTAAAAATTTAAAAATTAGAATACTAATTGTAATATTCACTTATTGTGAAAAACAAATGTTTAAATAGTTGTTTAATATATATATATATAAAAAAAACTTAAGATTGCATGTTTACACATGAGAAGTATTAATGTTAAAGGTTTACCTTTTACCTGAATTTATTTCTTTATTTATTGTAAGTGTGTGATATTTGAACTGTATTGAATCCAGTTATGGTCAGTTTGACCCGGAACATAATGATCGTAGCCAGAATACAAGAGCTATCAGTTAAATTGAGATTATAAGATGTTCCATGGAAGATTTAATGTTCCAATCACATGTTGAAGCTTTATCGCTACAGATGTTATAATGATGTATTTTTGAATGAACATCGATTTAATTAACTGACAAATTAACTGCTAATGGCTTGTGTCTGTTTCAGTCTCCGTTCATTTGCTCTTGACTGATATTAACCACAGAACAACAGAGTTTATGAACGCACCGAACATTTCTCGTTGGTGTGTGTTTTGAGTGTGTGTGTGTGTGTGTGTGTGTGTGAGTGTGTGTGTGTGTGTGTGTGTGTGTGTGTGTGTGTGTGTGTGTGTGTGTGTGTGTGTGTGTGAGTGTGTGTGTGTGTGTGTGTTTGTGTGTGTGAGTTTGTGTGTGTGTGTGTGTGTGTGTGTGTGTGTGTGTGAGTTTGTGTGAG